>NW_024429266.1:85343540-85901040 GCF_017639785.1 Mesocricetus auratus
ATAAATACTGCTCATATGTATTTTATACTTTAAAGACATATGTTACATTTCAGATATATCTTATGTGTTAGGCACCTGAGTTGCAAAATATAAACTAATGATATATATTACCTGTTAAGCATCTAAAATACTATAAAGTCTGTCCATTCTATAATTAGCAATTCATTAAATTATAGAAACAGAGACTGTTCTTCAACTTAAATTATAGTCAACCAGATAGTGTATGCATTTGACATTATTATTATTAATTATAAATTATTAGATATATAGCTCTATAATTAACTGCTAGGATACATCAAGAATATTTCAGGAATATTGACCAGGAAATGCAATCTCAAATTATCTGCACACATTATTTTTACTCAACTGAGAGAAACCAAATTTTCCAGATGATCAACTAACTTACATGCAATTTATTTGCTTCTTTTACACACTCAGAAATTATGTTAATTGAAAGTGGTTCATAAAACTTCTTGTATCATCAAAGACTCCCAGGGTGGTTATATAAAATAATAATTTAGTTACAAATAACTAAGTTGAGACTTTGTAGGACTAAGAGGAAGTGGGGATGAGAGGGAGTCATGAATCCACACCCAAATGAACTCACAGACTCTGATACACTTGATCATGGTGTCAAAAAATGATCCTATCAGTCTCCTAGAGGACAAATCATACTTAATTGTGTTCTAGCACTGTCTATTTCCCTGTTCCAGGCAATCTTATGGGAAATCAATAGATGAAATGCAACGTTGTGCATATTTAAGGATATGGTGAACACATAGCTCACTGGCTCATGTTACATCATTTCCTAAAGTGTCTTTAAGAAAAGCTCCCCATCATTGGTTTTCAGGTTATGTGAAGGGTGGCACAGAGGAAAGATCTTGCCAGATATCCCTGGCTAGCCTGGAACTCCCTATGCAGACCAGGCTGCTCCCTACACTTTGTTCTTGGCAGTGACCCTGATTCTCTCAAGAGCTAGGATTACAGACCTGTGCCACAGTACCAGGTTCTCACTTAGATATATTCAGTAAATGAATGGCTTGATTCTGTCTCTCAAGGGACAAATCACTTGTCTCTGCCAGCTTGATCATTGCTGGACAGGACTCAGAAACTCATAGGTTGAACTTGATATTCTATCATTATTCTTGCCTTTGTTCTACTTAGTGGAGTTCATTTTATTTTCCTTCACTTCTTCAAAATAATTTTAAATAATCTTTCTGGGTGTTATGCTTCACTATATGTTTATTTAAAGTCTATTTCTAGAACAAGGTGGGATATAAGTAATTTAAAGGTGTGAGTATTTTGAATGAAGGAAAGAGAAAAACATAACTAGATCAATTTTATATTTGCCTTTCTTAAACCATTTGTATTAACCAAGTCCCTGAGGCTGGTGTTGAAATAAATATCTTATCCTGAACCTTTATGAGAAAATGTCTAGCTTAGGAGGATAGTCACATCTCCTACTATATCATTTCTTTTTGAATTATACTTAGTTCTTTTCATTAAAAAATGATTTTACCAAATTACAGAAGATGGGAAATTTTAAAATATTTTATTAGGTACATGTGAAATTCATATAATATATTTTGATCATATTCAGCCTCCTCCAACTCTTCCCAGATCCCTATCCACACAACGTTGTTTTTTATTTTTTTATGTCCATCAATTCCAGTCAGTACTACCCATGTACTCTTGGATATAGAGCCAGCTATGGAAGCTTGGTCAGCCTACAAATGGCCACACCCTTAAGGAGAATTTATTCTGCAACTCCCAGAAGTTATCAGTTGTCATTAGCTACTCAGCTAGGGGTTGGACTTTGCATCTACCTGACCCCCCTTCCATGCTGGTGTTTGTCTGTTTGGCTTTCACAGGACTTGTGCATGCTGTCCTGATCACTGTGAATTCGTGTTTCTAATTGTCCAGTTTTGTTTGGAAAACAGTTTCTTGTGATATCTATTGCCTTTGGCCCTTAAAATATGTGTGCCCCTTTCTATGATGACCCCTGAGACCTGGAAAGAAAGGGTGTGACACGGGTGTCCCCCTTAGGACTTCTGAGTAATCCATAGTCTTTTGGTCTCTACACCTCCACCCCCTGTGGATTTCCATCTTAATCATCATTTACTAAAGAAAGAAACTTCACTGCTGAGCGTTGAAGGATGCACCAACCTATGGGTGTACCAGTAAGTCGTTATGATTATGTCCATTTAGCATAATAGTAGTAGGTTCTCCCCTACTGCCTAAGAACTGTCTAGCTACAGTTCTTGGCCCTTGACTCAGTATAATAAAGCAGTCCTTAATTTCAATGAAAATGTAACTGATTACTCCCATGACATTCATGCCACTATTACTTCAGTGGGTGTGTCTTTCCAGGCCATTCCCATTCATTGTGGTAACTCACAGAGTTCATGGCTGAGTAAGAATAGTGATTACTTTTCTCTGCTGGCAAAATGCAAATCACCTTCCAGAACTATGAAATCTATCCAATAGGGTTAGGGCTTCCAGGTAACTACCACCTTGACTTCACCATGTCGTGTGACTCACGAGTACACCATCTTTAGCAATAGAATATTACTATCAAATTCTGGAAGGTAGAGCAGGGCAATGCCAAAGGCCAGTAATAGGTAGGCATCTGTGAGACACCCCTGACCAACAACTCCAAAAGAGGTACTCAAAGATGAATAGACCTCCCGTGCTCTTGGACTCATAGGATTAATGTGAAAATGGTCAGCTACTAAAAGGAGTTTATTGTGTTCGTGCAATCCCTATCAAAATTCTAATGCAATTCTTCACAGAATTTGAGAAATAATCTTGCATTTCGTGTGGGAATACAAAAGACCCAGGGTATCTAAAACAATCCTGAAAATTCATTTCCTAACGAAAGACAGAAAGGGGGTGAGTCCAGGTGGGAGGAGAGGTGAAGAGGAACTAGAAGTAATAGAGAGGAAACAGTAATCAGTATACATTGTGTGAAGGAAAAAAAATACTTTTTCAACAAAAAGAAAAAGAAATCTACATTACTAGCAAGTTCCTCATAAGATACCCAACATGTTTGCAAAACCCTGGTAACAGCATATCTCAGCTCCCAGGGCACCACGTTACTGTCTCACGACTGTCTTTGCAACCACCTGGAAGAACAGTTTGAAACAGATGCTCCAGCTGGCCTGCCTGAAACTCAACACACCAGTGACCTTCCCAGGAAGTCTCAGATGAGAGAGAAGGGTCCAGACCGTTCATCCCTTACCTAATTGCGCCTAGATGGAAGGCTTGCAGTGACAGATGTCACACCCGAAAAATAATCCTAGAACTTCCCTCAGCTCCCGCAATGACATGTTCAAAGGCAATCAGTGATTCTGAGATGTGCTCTCTGAGCAGGGATGCTTTTTCCCTTTGTAACAAGGGCTTGTCCATCTTATGAGCAAGTAGATGATTTTCAGTTATGTTTGGAGCAATTGAATTACTTAGCTAATTATACCTGCCCCCACCTTGGCCAGAAGACCATCTAAGTCTGACCTGTAGCCTTACCACAGCCTTCAGGGTGTGTATTCCTCTTAGATACAGTCCTGTTTCTTTATGATACTTCTCTCTCTTCCTCCCTCTCCCTCTCTCTCCCTTTATCCCTCCCCCCTCTCTATATATATCTATCTCTCTTTCATCATGCTTTCCTTTTTCACCTACATCCCAATTTATGGTATCTTTCTGTCTTTTATAAATCTGTGTAAACATCTGTACAATGCTTTCTGGAAAAAAGCATGTCCAGGTTGGGAGAAAGATAAGTCCTTACTTATGGGCCTCTTTTTCCCTTGCCTCTAAAATGATGAATTCAGACTAGGTGATTGCTAATCTATAATCTAGTCAAAGTCCTGAATGGCTAGCATAGATTTTCCATACAACAAGGAAGTGTCCTCCTAAACATGTCATAGTTCTAAGACATTATTGCAACATTTTTTTCTAACCAAAAGCTTAGTCATAAAAATGAAGAAATATCAATTTCAAAAAGCATTTGTTTCTAGAACATGTAATTGCTTTTCCCTCCATTGGGTTTTAGGATAGTATTTTATGACTTCATAAAACCAATATAAAAACAGAGACCACATAAAACAAAACTAAACAAAAAAATATACTTGAACCTTAATCAACTTTATTTTTTACTCTTCCACTCAGGTCTGTTTTTGTTTTTAATCTAACTCATCATCTACTCCTTTCACCAGTAAATGAACACAGGAGATTTTTATTTGAGGCAACAGTTATGTTTTAGTTTCCAAGTTCTAATAATGTGAGAATGCTGTGACTATATTTAAAGACACTAAATTATACATTTACAAATTAATAAATTTACATTGTACCCAAAATTAACATCGTCAACCACAAGAAGGGGCTACCTTTTTCCTGACCCAATTAACTAAATTTCTGTCCTCTTTTTTACAACTCTTCTTGTGAATACACAGGAAGCTATACAATTGTAAAGTTGGCTTATGGACTATACTCTTCTTTCAGTATGTCACTGCAATTTAAGAAATATAAATAGCATTCTACAGGATATAGATGCCAATGAAATACCAGGGGCCCACTGTTGCCACCTAAGAAAAAGTACAAATTTTTCTTCTTCATTTGTTAAGCATAACTATTAGTTATGTAGCATGTGTTTCCTAGCCTAGGTCTTCATGCTCAAATTATTCAAATCAAGCATCTCTGCTGCCCAAATAACAGAAAATGTTTTGTATCCTCTCTTCCAAAAACAAAGTCCATGGGTTCTTTATCTTACCTCTAAAGGAGCAATGAACACAGGTGTAGAAATTAGAACTGTTGGTACCAAATTGAAAAGGTGATCGTGTAGGAAAAAGGAGGAGGTTAACTGCTACTTAGCAAGATTTCTAGATTTTGTAATTATTTCCAAAGTTTTGTTGAATTCTCATCCTTCTCAAAAACACAGTGGCGTGGAAAATGAGGACTTGAATGCCACTCTTCTTGCCTCTTTCCCACTTTATTTAACTTTGATATCATCTTTCTAATTCTAAATTCTTGGTTGCATGTCTTTCCTTCGGCCTGACATTTAGTTTCTACTGGTAGGGCACGGGAACCTTCTCTGTGGCGTAGAAAAGACATCACAATTAAATCCCATCCCTGCTTCTTGCTTCTTGCTGATACTTAATTGTTGGATGCAGTGCACTCCCAGGCAAAGTGCTCATTCCTGGATGCTGACAGAAGTAGCACTCTGGTCCAGACAGCACTGATGAACATTAAAACAAAGCAACAAGCTCTGACCTGGTGAGATATTTTGGAAACCATAGAACCAGTGAAAGCAGCCACTGGATTCTGTCACAATGTGTTCAAGCATCATAGGAAGTGTTGCAGACTTGACCTAGTTCATCCCAAGTAGATGACACATATGGAAAGTGTGAAGAGGTTCTTTGCAGAGCACAACAGCGTGAGAAACCCTCCATGCAAATAACCAAGTTTTCTCCTGGCTGCCCATCTTTCCTAGACCACCACTGGACAAATAACTCCAGTCTTGTCTTGGTAGTCCAATTTCAATGTGGGCATTTTACAAACACACAACATATACTCTGAGTAAACTTAACCAGCTGTCAAAATTCACTTTTATCAGGTATCACAGTCAGAGAATTCAGTTTGTAATTATTACTAAGTCCTTATAATTAAGCAAGTCTTTGAGACAAAAGGCAATGGCTAACAGCTTTCACCAGTTTATAGAGCAATTGTACTGGCATGAACATTACTCAATACTATCTCACTTAAATCACTAACATAGTACATTTAAAAGCTGGCAAACAAGAAAGAAGGAGCAGCTGCCATTTTTTAAATGTTTTATTGTCCCCCCTTTTAATGATTTTGAAATGCAAGACTGAACACAGTAATTTAAATGCCTTTTAAACTGTCACCTAAATGTCATGTTTCTTTTAAAATTACAGCTCCTCTTGATGTTAATGAGTCATGTGTCCACTGCTGTTTAAAACCACGATGTTAATTCCAGGTTAAAGAGACAGCATAACCAATACACATTTCTGTGCTCCCTGTTCAACTGCTTTTGCTGTGCATGTTTGTTTCCACTTAACATTCATTTTGCATTCTGTTTTGTGTAGTTAGAAAAGTAGTGAGTCAACTCTTTTAAATAAAAGGATGCTTTGTTTCAGAGTGCCCATAGCTCCCCTTACTCATTGTCATGAAGTCAGTGGCTAGCGCAGAGCCTGGCAGTGTCTAGCATCTAGTAAACACTATTTTTAATAAACAAATAAAAAGTAGAGTGGGGCACTTCCAGTTCATCTCTGTGTGTAAGATCCGCTGTGCTGTGGGTTCTGATAGGTTTTTTTTTCTCTCCCAACCACCAAGGTCCTGGCATTTTAAAACAGTCCATTTGTGTCGGTTTTCTTGCTTGTTTCTGGATTCTAATCCTTTTTATCCTTCAGTTTAATTTTCGCAAACAAGTAACAACTATGCATATTGATGGGGAGTAGTCTGATAATTTACTGTGTATTATCATGAATAATGCTCAGACCAGAGTCACTAGCATTTCTTTGTATTGATAATTCTTCTGTGCTAATTATAAGCTTCAAAATATATGCTGGACGGTAGTCACTCTCCTAGGCTGGAGAGAATGACTGTCCGCTCTTATTATTTTAGCACATGTTCCATCACATTACATAGCTTCTCTCTCCTCTCCTCCTCCCACCTTCCTCACCCTCTAATCATCACTGTTGTGTTCCCTTATTCTATGAGACCAGTGTTTTCTGGTCCCCTCATGAGTGAGGATGTGTAGCGTTTGCTTTTCTCCACCTGGGTTATTTCACTTAATATAATGTCTCCAGTTCTCTATTTATTTTGCCACAAATGAAAGATTTTACTTGGTCATGCTGAAAAATATTCCATTGTGCATGCTCACCACACCTCCTCTGTCTGCTCCTACACTTTAATTCATTCTGTATCTTGGCCTTTCAGTAGTATGAGACTAATCACAACAGGATGGATATGCATTTTTATGTTCTTACTTATTTTGAATACATGGACAGTGGGAGGATTTATGGATTATTTTCATTTTAAAAATAATATATTTCTTCATCTCATATCCTAAGAAAACACTCATTTCACAAATATCTCTTGAATGCAAAAGAAGTGTGAACTGCAAAAGAAAATGCATACACCAATTTATGGTACATCTCAATCTTACACATTATCAAAAAATACATAACTAATGTCTTGGGAAAAAAGTGGATAATGGGAAATGGTAGTGAGTTGGTTGTCTTGTTATTATTTCCCTCTGTAGATTTTCACAGTCCATGAAATAGACTCAAGACAGGGTGTGTGCTGTGAAGTACAGAGACTGGTGTTCACACTCATGATTTGGTCCGGATAGAAGTCTGAACAGTGTTAGATAATCAGCAGTATTTTCCAATGACCACTGCCCTGTGGATTCTTTAAAACAGAAAACAATAGCAAGTCTCTAGTGTCACATGTAAAGATTGAAATCTTTTCCCAGTCTAGGTAATAAGTTCCCCTACAGAATGAGTCTTGGAATGTGAACACTGAAGAATATATATTATATTTAACAAAATCATTTTTATCTGAATATATCCCTATACCCTTGTCTTAGAGACTCTTTTGAAAACATTAATGGTCCAAACGATTGCTAGGTTTATAAAGACAGGTAAAAATAGAATAAAAGAGATGGTTTGGTCAGTAAAAATGCCTGTTGTCAGGTCTAATGACTTTGTTTGGACACACATCTCCCAACCCCAGACCCATACTATAGCAGAAAGAGAGAACTGACTCCTGAAAGTCGTTCTCCAAAGTCCAGTCCATGCCATGATGCACACACATGTACATGTGATTGACTGATTGATTGATTGATTGACTGATTGATTGATTAATGAAAAATGTGTAAAAACTGGCCCAGGCTCATCTGGTACAGAAGATCATAGAAGGAGAAGCAAAAGGTTAAATACAAACAAAAGTTCTTGAGAGAGATATCCCCCTACCCCAATTCAAATCAATATTTGCTTCTTGGATAGTGCAAAATGCCTCCCCTGCATTTATTTCTGGAATTGTCAATGTCCTAAAATTAACATCTTAACCAGGCGCACAAAGACAGCTCAAAATTCTGTCACTGAGTCTCCCAAGAAAGAGGCTTGATTTATGCCCAGATTATGGTTAATTCAGCCTTTAATTCTTCTCTGTCACTTACTAGACTTCTGAATTCTGTCTCCCTAATGAGAGTGCTCATATATCAAGGAAATGCAAGTTAATTTTAATTTTTTGTCTAAGCAAATCAAAGAAGGGGATTAATATAACTCTGCAGATAACTTAGCTTGTTTCAAATTCTCTCAATAGTGCAGAGCTGCCACTGTTCTTATTAGAAATATGACCAGGAATGCCATAGCACTTGGAGGAAACAGACAAGTTTTATCGCCAATCATATATTTATTTAATTCAGTTAAAACCTTTCTTTTTATTTAGACAGAAAAGAGGAGATTATGGGGCTGTCTTCTGTACATAAGTTTCTTTTATTGGTTGATGAATAAAGCACTCTGGCCAATGAGGCTGGTTGATAGGCCTAGGAGACAAGGAGGGTTCTGGGAGATGTAGGCAGAGTCTGTCGACATGTAGGCTCCCTGAGGAGTAACACCATGCCAGGCATTACTGAGTAAGCCACAGCCTCATGAAAATACTTAGATTAGTAAAAATGGGTTAGCAATTAAGTCAGAGATAGCCAAGAAGCCCAAGCCAACCGCCAACAGTATTATAGTTAATATTGCGTCCGTGTGCTTCTTTGGGGCTAAAACGGCTCTGGGACCAGGCTGGCAGGAAACAATGCTTGTAAAAGCCACCATACACCAGCACAACACACATCTCCAATTAAGTTTACACAATCCACCTCTGTTCTTTAAAGTCGCCGTGTTGCAGACTTGCTGGTAGGAAGTGTGACAGTATGTAAGCACCAGGCCTTACTCACAGGGCCAAGGTCACCTGATATGGCCTGTGAGAAACAAAACACAGGCTGGGGTAGAGGTTTTTCAGCAAGATGGGGACTGTGACAAGTTTATTGCAAGCAATCAGACTTTTGATACCTTTATCAGAAACAATACAAGGGAGGTTGCCAGGATCAATCAGTACAATTGTAGTTGCCAGGATACAATGATATACAAGAGTAATGTCTAAGACTAATTGTCTAGGCAAGCTTCTACATCCTTCGCTGACTTCTAAGGAACACAGAGAAACATGGGTAGCCTGAATGTTTCACTGCCTAATCTCTAACTTCTAAGGAACATGGAGAAACACAGAAAGCCTGAATGCTTCACCGCCTGAGGGTGTGTCTGAGGTTCTCAGAAACTGAAAGACACTCATCCCCAGGAGCCACAGACTCTAACCTGAAAAACCTATGACACATTCTTCTCAAGGTAGCTAGATCAGGTCAACTCCATGATTCTCCGCAATGGTGTCATAACTTCAAACAGCAAACAGGACAAAAGCAGGCTTGAGAGTAGAGATGATGACTTCTCTAGCAGCCATGCCATTTGAGATGCTCTGCAGTCACTGAGGCAGATGAGCGTCTAAGGGTATCACATTGGGGAAGTAATACATACCAGCACGTGGAAGAATGACTAATACTTTCCCCCTGTCTATTATAGGCCAGACAGGATGCAAAAATCATCTCTTTGCCAATAGTTCTCACTATGAATCTTTAATGAGGGAGAAAAATCTCAGCTTTCTTTTTTTTTTTTTTTTTTTTTTTTTTTGGTTTTTACGAGACAGGGTTTCTCTGTTTTGGAGGCTGTCGGTCCAGCCTGACCTTGAACTCACAGAGATCCGCCTGCCTCTGCCTCCCGAGTGCTGGGATTAAAGGCGTGCGCCACCACCACCTGGCAATCTCAGCTTTCTAAACGAGCACTCCAGTCACTGTGCCAAGGTCCTAGAACAGGCCAACATTACATTTGACGCCTACATCCATTCTTTCCAATAACCTATGCTGGCTGCCTAGAGCTTATCAAAAGTATTTAAGCATCATCCATTAAGAGAAAATGTTGGAAGCCCTGAGGTTGAATGATGAGATTCACAGAGAGCTTATGTGACCCTTGCTGTCAGTCAAGGCTGTGTCACTATCCTAATAACTCCTCTGGGTATAAAGAGCCTGCTAAAACTTTTCATGGGACTGGAGTTTTCCTCTCAGCCCACCATGAAACTCCCCCTCCCCTTGATCCCTCTGCTCCAGAGTAGGAACCTGTGCTCCATGAACATCTTAAGTCTTCTAGCTTCCTCTCATACCATTCAACATTGCAATGCTACTAAAATACAGCTGGCATGCACACTTTTGGAGCCTGCTCACTGACAACACCATTTAATTAGCAATTGTGTGTGTGTGCACACACACACACACACACACCGCGCACGTGCACGCCCGAACACGCAACCCAGTACTGCCACCTGCTGAATAGAACATATATTGCAGGTTTTAATTTCCCACTAAAGCCTCTGCAGAAACCTGTAAATCCACTCAAAGCTAGTAGTGATTCAGGAAGGAACATTTACAAACTGCTTGGCCAATCTTATTTTCATAGTATCCATTACACAGATGATTAATTAATATATATATACATAACACTGAGCAGGTCAGATGGCTCATCAGGTAAAAGTGCTTACTGTCAAACATGATGATTTGAATTTGATCCTCAAGATCCCACATGGTAGAATGAGAGAACTAACCCCACAAAATGGTCCTCTGACTTCTGCATACATGTTTTCACACACACACAAACACCTATACACACATCACATACACACATACCACACATACACACAATAATATATTTTTAATTTTTTAAGACTGCTTTAGAGAGAAGACAAGCAATCCTGCAGTAGAATACTAACAGATGAATCACCAAGGGAAATGAGAAACTACATCTCAGGGTGTTGCAGATAAACCTACCAAGAAGGGCTGAATGCAAGACTTGGGCATCATGGGAAACCACTGGACCAACCTAGAAGAGGACCATAACTCTATCATGACTGTGTCAAAGAACAAACCAAGAATCACACCAGCCATCTACCAGCAACAGCATGAGGTATCCCATAATAAGAATAGATTCTGTAGCCAGGGAACTACCTGAACACACCCAAAGTGGAAACCAATAAATGTCCCTGGTATCCCCCCCCCACTTCATTCCTGTGGCAGCACACTCTTTTTCCAGGGCTGACAGCTTTGGACAAATGATACAGAACTAAGAAAAGCTCTTAATGATAAGCCATTCCCAACACTAACGTAGCCATGAGAAAATTAAATCTCCTTTAACCCAGTTTTTCTTTCCTTCTGTGAACGTAAACTCTTGAAGACAAAAGATGCATCCTAAAATAAAGGAAGTTGGATGGCTTTCCTTACACATCTCAGTGATGTTCTGATATTGATGCATAACTAGCCCTCTTGGTAAGCTTACAGTTAGTACTTGTCAGTATTTGGAAAGTAACTTATGCTACAGAAATGAAGGGGACCGAACCATAATGCACTCTTTCATCACTTTGTTTTCCTGTCTCTTTGAAAGTAGGTTAAGAAACACTTCCAGAACTAAGTAAGAGAGAGAAATGACTCTGACATGAGGCTCGCTACTATTTTGCACTGCTCAGCTTTGTGAGGGAGAGGAAAAGTGCCAGATGAGGGGATTTCAAACATGAGTTATTAGATTTGCAAATTAGTGTAAAGAAAATTAGCAAGATGGCTCCATGAATTTAAATGAACTGTATATTATTTTGTTGAATTTTAATAGAAAATAATTGTTCATTTCCTCCAAGAAATAGTTAAGACTGCTTATTCCTTTGCATAAATCAATATGATCTGCACAATAAAGCTAATAACCCAGGAAAGTCTATAAAATGTAGCCCTGTAGCTTTGTTCCAGGGCTTCGTTCCAGGAGCTAAATAGCAGTTTCTATTTCTAGTCGACTGCCATCTTTATCAAGTTACTTGCTTGACTTGGTGACAGTTTTTAAAAGGCATCTTCAAAAGTAAAGATGGAGTTCTACTCCTTGCTCCTTGGGTTTAATTTAAAATAATAGGGGTGATTGACTATTGCTATATTTGTAAGTTATTTCATAATATTGCGATTGATTACATGTACATGAGTTATAAGATTACATGAGTCCTAAGAAATATCCTTGCTACCTTTCATCATGAAAAAACCCATACATGCCGTGTAAGTTATCCGACTTCCTTATCTGTAAGGCTAAGTTCTAAGACATGCAGAATAGTCATTTTGGATAATGATGAGATATTTGTATTGTAACATCATGCTCTTCCTTGTGTAATCTTTCCAACATGAGATCCAAAGATGAAAGCACAGTAGAGTACAATTAACGAAAAAGTTTCTACAAAGCAGGGAGGATGACAGTCTAGCAATTTTAGATTATGGTGTGAAATATACTCTATTAAATATAAGATGAATGCTAATGGATAGTCACCCCTTAGCTTATACTGTGTAGCAATTTTTAAGTGTGTCTATAATAAATCTAGCATACTGTTTTGTTTATCTGACATCTATTTGAAATCAAAATGGCTTTAATTTTTAATTTTAGCTTTAATAACTCACAAAGGCTTTAATTTTTAATTGGATAGGAGTGTTTTCCATTTAATTGCAGTAAAATGCTTGATTTTATCCTAACTAAAGATTGGCAGAACAAACTCGTCACTGTGTATTCTGATGCTGTGATGACGTCAAGTCCTGTAAAACTTAAGCGAGATTTGTTGTATTGGTGCCTAAGTAAGGAAATGGCACTTGCTGGTTCTAATGATTTCCAGAATTTTCAAACTAGCCATTCCATTTTCCCTAAGTTTGAAGGTTAGAATTTGGTCATACAGCTATTTGTCTTGAAGTTTTCTTAAGATACTGAACATTCTGGTCTATGAAATGGATCAGCTACTGATCTATCATGCAAGATATGCCTGCCGCAGCAGCAGGAAAGAACAGCTGTTGTGACGGTGACCAACTGCTCCCTCATCAGATTTGAGGACCGTCTCCACAAGACGAATTTCATACCTAGCAATGTCAATCTGGCCAAAACCTATGAAGGAAAAAGAGTTTGTAGGCCTTGAGGGAACCCTACCCCTGCTGCTTGGCTAACTTGACAAAGCATTAAGTGCTTCCTAGATGTCTGTCTATACCTCAGACAAAAGCTACTCTCAGATTTAATCAGAGAAGAATCTCTTGGCAGTGAACAGAGGTGAATGTGGTGCTTTATGGCTATCCAGAATGCTGAATGCTGAGATTTAAGGGGGGTTATGGGCTCATAACCATAAATAAGACTACCTCCTTAAGGCTCAGGGAACATTCCAGAAGAGGGAGTAGAAAGAAAAAATATATATATATATATATATGAATATGAACTGGAAAATAGGAGGAGGGGCTGTAAAATGATATTTTGTAAGTATGACACTCATGAACTCACGGCACTTGTGCCCACATGCACTGAGCCCACATAAATTGGAGCAAGCAGCTGTGGATGGGGAAGGGGCTCACAGGAGCCTACCACTTACAGCTGAACTATTAGCAACTAGCAGATTCTGGGAGAGGGTGAGGTATAACATCCACTTATGTATCCACTGGTTAGCCCATCAAACCCAAGCCCACACAGATAATTCTGTGCCACACCCAACAACACACAAAGTTGAGAACAGAGAAAATATATTTCTAAGGAAGAGGAGAGACTGGCAAGGGTGGGATAGAAATAAGAGAAGGGGGAAGCAACCATACTGCATTATATACGTGTATAAAGTTGCCATGAAGAAAATACATTAACACAGAGAAAGGACATTATAAAGAAATCCAGAGGAAAATACCTATGAACTAGGCATAAAATATTTCAACAAAAATAAGTCCAATTTTGTAAGTATGGATAGAAGATTAAAGCTACAAATGAAAAACATGGAATTGAAAGTAGACCCAAAGTGTGAAGGACCCATCATCATTAGCTGTCCAAATATATCTAGCCAATGTGAACTCAATGCCTTATGTGGAAACACTTCCTTCTATTCCTATCATTAAAAACAATTCTCCTCAAAATGTCTTCTCATCATGAAAATTCATCCACATCCTTTTATGTGAAAAGGAACACAAGGAAAGTAGAACAAAATTAATCCCTGTCAGGAAAGGAATGCAACATCTTGACATCAGAACATAGGGATCCTTGCAAATCCCATATAATATTGAAATCGCCAAAGAAGCAGTTAACAGAACTCTCCTTGGCCACCTTGCAACAGCTGAACACCCAAAACAGATGAAAAACTATAATAGAACTATAGAAATTGAGCCAGTAAGTGTCCCTTACAGTGTTCCTAAAAGAGACAGAAATTTAATATAAAACTGCAGTGTAATCCTGTAGGAAGAAGTCACTTGGAATTAATTTTAATATAGAGAGGAAAGTTGCTTTATGTGAGTTCTCTGTCCTGCTGAGTATGGAGTGTGCACTCATACTATCATCTTACTATATAAGTGTAACAAGGGCGAAAAACTGTACCGGATGATGGTGGTGGTGCACACCTTTAATCCTAGCACTCGGGAGGCAGAGGCAAGAGGATCTCTGTGAGTTTGAGACCAGTCTGGTCTATTTGTAGTACCAGGATAGGCTTAAAAGCTACACAGAGAAAAAAAACTGAAATAAGTCTCATGGTCTCAGTAATGCCACAAACCATCCCCGAAAATGAAGGGCTAATGGTGAGCAGTGGTCACACACAAAAATGCAATTAAAAAGACTACTCGAAGCTAATGAGCTTTGCTGGCCATACCCAACACAATGGAGTTCCAAAACAATGGAAACTGAAGCTCCCAAAGAGGAAAAAGAACCCAAATGGAGAAGGGGTGGGAGGATTTCCTTACACATGTTTTATCCCCTTTCTGTTTGAAGATAGCACCTCAACAAGTTGGTTCCTTTAATTAAATTGTTAATATACGAGATATGTTGCACAGCCTGTTAAGACACAATGTTTCAGAACATGTACACTCTGTAAGGAGAACTTATCCTGTCATTTGGAATAACTGAAGCCTAAATAAGGGACAGATGGTGAGTTTAAAAGTTCCATCATAAAGCAGGTTTATTGTCTTCAAATGAAGCCCAGCCCAGAGCATGTCATGCAAACAGATTCCAATTGCCAATTATTCAGCATCCCAATGCAAAGTAATTACTTGGTAATCAAGAATCCGTGCCTTGAAAAAAATCAAGAAAAATCCCAACATTAGGAAGAAAGTTATAACAGCATTATGTCATAAGATGTAAGTTGTACTTAAATTTGGAGTCAAGACTTCTATAATGCTTTGAATATTTAACGTAAGTATAACAGATCTTAAACTAATTTTTGTAATATATGTCTTTACTCTGATTTTAATATTTTGAACCAGATATTCAATAACTTTAATAAAATGTAAAACACACAGTTGGACACTGTTGCACACAATTACAATACTAGCAACTGCAAGAGGCAAGAGAATACAAAGTTCAAGGTTATCCTCAGTTATATATTAAGCTCAGGGGCAGCCTGGGCTACATGAAACCCTGCCTCAAAAATAAAAATCTAACATACAGTCTTTTCTACAAAAATGTTTTCTTTTTGGCTGTGAGACTCAACCTCAAATGGCTGAGCCATCTCTCCAGCCCTGTTCAGGCCCTACTCCTAAAACTAACTGGGAAGTACAAATAGACTCAATAGGAGAAAATAAAGACAATTCAAGGTTTAGGAATTGTGAGATAAGAGAGGATATGGGGGAGAAACGGGAGGAGAATAGAATCAAAATACACCAAATGGAATTCTCAAAGAATTAATACAAATATTATTGAAATTTTTAAGTTTTAATTTTTGTTTTTAAAGATGCCATATATGCGTACAATAAAATATGATCATATCCAACTACCATTTCTCCCTCCAATTACCCCAGATTTTCCCCAACACTTCATGCTCCCAACTTCGTGTTTTTCTTTTTTTCTTTTTGATAATCCATTAAGTACAATTAGTCTGATTCCCTGAGGCCTCCAGGATCCCAGGTCCTTTTTTGTCATGATTCTGTCCCTTTGGGAACTACCCTAGTCTACATAATTGGAGCATCTTCTGGAACATTCCAGCCTTTTTCTGATTCCTAGCAGAAGAAAAAACAAAGGACGAGGAATTTCCTCAACAGAGAACACAACCAGAGTACTGCACACATCACTTCTATTAATGCATTTTTGTCTAAGAGATGGCTACAGTCTACACCTGGCCATCAAGGAATCTAGGAAAGAAAATTAAGTTGCATAACTCTTGTACCCAGGAACAACAGGGTATAAGGACTGATGTTATTTCTAAAAAATAAGACTAAAGGGATGGTGAGTGGAGAATAATTATCAACTTCTGCCACAGAAGAATACTGTTCAATGAATTTATGAAGAAGTATTGGAGATTAAAACATGTTTAGGGAGTGTTCTCAGTTCACCATCAACATCTCTTCCACTGGCACCCAAGTCCCAGTGCCAGTGCGTCTTGTCCTGGCTGAGGCAGCAAATCAATAACAGGCAGCAAAAGTCAGTCAAAAGAAAATCCTGTTCCCTTGCATATTTTTATATAAACATTAGATTTTTTTAATTCACTTAAGTTCCCAATAAGGAAAAGAATTACTTAAAATACACCAATGGAACATGCAAATGATATCCTGGAGTCAATATTTCATAATTATTAGGATATTATTTTCCTTGGGGAAAATATTTAAAATAAATAACGAATATTATGGCACTTCAGGGATGTGCTATAAATTAAGCAGGTGTTTAATTTTTTTATTTTGTGCACAGGAGCTCACTGGAATGTTACTAAAGTATACCGATGGATTCTTCTTTTTAAAAAATTATGTGCAGGCTGGAGAGATGGCTCAGCCACTAAAGGCTAGGTTCACAACTAAAAAATATTATTTGCATTTGAGCATCAAGACAATGCATAATTAGCCTGTCAATGAGTGATATTGCCTAATAAAGTACATTTTTACCTCCCACGTATACAGAATCGTTTCCTAAAACCACGTGTATTATATACTAAATGTTTAAAGTTTGTATTTTAAGCAGTGGAAATCAGTAAAAAATTTAATAAAATTTACAACACGAAACATTTTTGAGAAATGTCACCTGGAAAATCCAGAAATGTTCTTCGTTGTTGGCATTGATCTCTCTGACATAGTTTTTGCTCGGATGAAAATGCATGGAGGGTTTTCTCTACTTATAAAAGGGAAGCATGGGCTGCATAACGACAAAAACAAGAAGCATATTTCACAAACAGGCTACATACAGGATGAGCAGACGTGGGGGCACGGAAGTTTGAAAGACTAAAGCTGACGGTGGGAGAAGGGAGAGACGTGTCCACAGAAGAGTCTGGAAAGGTCAGAACAAAAGAAGAGACAGCTTCCTGTGGGGTCTAAGAACATCAACTGTATCCTGAAGAGAGCACCACATGAACGTTAGAGGACAGAGCCAGGGAAACTCAGCTCCGTTTACACTAAAGACATGCTACTTGGCAAAAGGTGGTGGATGGCAGTGGCAAAGAGAACTTTGGTTAGACGGCCGTAGCGGTGGAAAGAAAGGTGGGATTGCTCAGGACAATGGAGTTCACTGGAGAATTTCATTTCTTTAGAATCATTATTTTCAAAGGAACAATAAACTTCAATGGTGCTTAAACGCATTTGAAAAGCCAAGCAACAGAAATGTAGGTGTCCCAGATAAATATCTATGGAATATTAAGTTTTTTACATATTTGGGATCTATTGCAAGCCAACGTGTTAATCAACCAGTGTCTGATAAACAAATGCATGTGTTTTATTATCTGTTAAATATACTTTAGGTAACATGCTGAACATACCATACCGAACAAATGGACTCCATTCTAATCTCTTGGGTCATAAAACTTAACCAGACAGTTTGTGAAATCACTTTCAAGTACAAATATTTTCCCCCTCTCTCCCCTTTGTCAGCAACACATGAAAAGTAAGAGCTGACCACCTACTTGACTTCCTACCTATCTACTAATAGTTTTCATGTGTTTTCTCCTCCAGCCCACCTGGCTTTCTTAAACTTGCATGCACATTTTCAACATTGAGATCTCTTCTAGTATAATAGATACATAAAGTAAGAAGGTGTGATGTTCTAAAATAGTTACCATTTATCTACCATCTATTCTGTACCTTAAGAAAAATAAAAATATCGTTTTCTAACCTATGATACATAGTATCTCAGGAACTCCTAGTGGACATGATGATTTACAATATGGGATGTATTTGGCAGGTGAGAGAGAGAAAAGAAAGACTGAAAAAAATAAGAAATTACCTCTCAGAGGCACTGAGAAAAAAAATGGCAACAGTTCTCAGAAGCCAAACAAATGACAAGAAATAACCTTCAAGAGGTATGATAAAAATACATACTGATACAGGAATTTGTCATGGGGATAACCACAAGCCCCTAGAGGCCTTAGCTCCATGTTTACCCCAGGCTGCATGACTACATGACAAGGACAAACTAGGTGCTACAGCAGATTGGAAGTTGAAACAAAAACTCCCACAAAAAGATAAAATCCCTGGGAGCTGATGCAACAGTTAGAGAAAGAACTAGAAATCTCTATACAAAGATAAAATAATGCAGAATGACTAATTTGTTGTTGCCATGGTGTTAAAATGAGATATAAAATGAGGCATGAATCTCTTCTAAGGGCTCTTTGTAGAAGGCTGATGTGAGATGACTCTGAAACTGATCTCTGCCCTCCTGCCATTCCCCACAGGCTTTAGGCAGTACTTTCAAGTGGGCTGTGCTTTGGAAGAAAAGACCTTACATAAATTTCTAAGCCATAAAAACTCTCAATTAGAAAGCTCCCAAACAGATGAGAAATCAACCTAGGCATAATAAATCAAATCAGCTACAAAATTCAGTTAAAACTAACAAAAGGTAATGTCAGACCCACAGACTGTAGGTGGCAGAATCATCAAATGCACAATTGAAATAAACGTGTTGATTCTATTTAAAGACCCAAAAGCTGACACAGAGTTTGTAACTACAAACTATTTCAATTTTTAAAACTTCCAGAAATCAGTCTACTCAAACGTTTGTAGTTTTTTTTTTTAGTTGTTTGCTTGCTTCAGTGAACAAAGTTTTTAAACAACTACTCCTTCCCAAGAAAAAGAAGATGGAAAATGAGAAAGAAAAACGTGAATGGCTATTGAATACAACAAAAGATGCTCAATTCCATTAGAACTCAGGAAAACAAAATTATAATATGATACAATATACATGCGAGTTGCTTGTTATATCTACTCATCATTGTCTCCCTTGATGGAATGTATCCTTCTGGGGTGTCTTAGTTGGTTTCAAATAGGCATTGAAATAAAGATAGGCATGCAAGTACTCCATTAGAAAGGTAACTCTGTGAGTGAGGTAACCCAGTCACAAAAAGACAAACATGGCATGTACTCTCTCATATATGGATTTTAGACATAGATCTGGGGAGTGCCAGCCTACAATCCTATGGCCAGAGAGTCTGGGAAACATAAACTTTATTTAGTGGCTGATCAAAGAAGAGGCAGACTCCCTTGGTTAAGTACTGAGCTGAACTCAAGAAAGCCAATAAAAGAGAGGGAGGACTGATGATCAAAGGGATTAAGACTGGGCTGGTCTAACCCCCAGAAACAGCTGACCAGACAAAGGTTAACTCTTGAATCCCAGGCATTAGCTTGGGAAGCCAGCATGGGACTGATCAAGACCCCCTGAATCTGGGTGTCAGTGAAGAGGCCTAGGGATTCTATTGAGCCTTGGGCAGCAGATCAGTACCCATCCCAAGTATACACATGGACTTTGGACTCCCATAGAACAATGTGAGGTGCACTCTCACCCTGAACTCTTGGGAAAGGGTCTAGGCCCTGCCCTATATGAAATGACACACTATGGACACCCCCATGGAGGGCCTCACCCTCCCTGGAGAAATGAGGGGATAACGGGGGGGGGGGGGCCCGGGAGGAAGGGAGGGAATGGGAGAGGGACCTGGAACTGACTTGTGAAGCAACCTTGATTCTTATCTAAATTTAAACTGGAAAATAAAATTAAAAAAAAATAAAATAAAAAAAATTAAAAAAATTAAAAAAAAAGAAAGGTAACTCTGAGAGTCTTGATGAGCATTCAGTAAGGGAAAGAAAACCAACAAAGTATTTTCTACCAACCACTTACCTGTAGGGAAACTAAAGTCCATCCCACTGGAAAACCTACAGATACTGTGTCAAATCTACCCAAGAACAATTTCTTACCTCACTTATCCACAGTAATTTCTGAGACATTAATGCTATAGTTTGTCTGAATTGGCTGTGTAGCTAAGCTTCCATCGGGGGCCAGAGAACAACTTTGATCAGAGACATGAAGGAAGATTCCAGATATGTGCAAAACTGTCTGCCAGGAGCTTTATGAACAGAGAGGATATAGACAGTTATCAACAGCTCACCATTGTGCATATGCTGTGTGTTTGTTCTCATTGAAATGCCCCAGGGTCCTAGGAAATATCCTGGCACATGGTAGGCATACAAAAATAAACTGTGTTGAACACTGCAAATGAATAAAAGATGGAAAACATTACAAAGCGCTGGTGGCATAGATGGGTGATGAATGCCCCCTTACCATACATTATTAGGCCCTAGGTTTAGTCACTAACATGAGGAGGAAAGAACAAGAGAAGAAGGCAAGGAGGAAGAATAACCCATCACAAGGTAGTTGTAAGGTGTCTACAACCATATTCTAAGAAGTTCAGCATGTGGTAATGTGTAGATATACCTAAGATGCTACTGTGACATAAATCAAGTCCAAAACAATTTCATTGCTAAATAGCAAACATTGATCACCTACATATTCAATTTAAGACCAAGAGACAAAAACAGTAACATAAATAAAATTAAAGAAAACCAAAGGACAATATTTACATTATATAAATATAATATATATTTATATAAAAGATAATATATATTTATATAAAAGATCTTTTTTATGTATCCCAGGTTGGCTTTTAACTCGCAACCCTCCTACCTTATTCTGATAAGGACTGGGATTTTGAGTGTGTGCATCACCCATGGCAAGAAGAAAGAATAGGCAAAATTATTTTGGAAAGAAAAACTAAGTCTAAAGTTAATTTTAAGTATTTAAAATTGAAAGCTATCTTTGCGAAAACAGAGAGATAAGGGGAACACCAAGGAAAAAAATGATTAAAGTAAGACCATAGCTACAGTAATAATAATGAGTAAAAGATATCACAGGCATAACATTAGAATGGTCTGAAAAATCCCTTTAAAAAATAGGAACAATCAGTAATTTAGGTTGTTATGCAAAGAAAATACCACACCTAAATATCTTGACAGGCAAGTTGTTGCCAAATGGTCAAAGAATAAGACATCCAATTTTGTGCAAACTGTTTCAAAGATTACAAAGCCCAGGACAGGAAAAAAGAGAGTGTGTAGGTCTTTAGTTACTGCTGAATGATGCACTGTAGCTTACAACCACAAGTGATTGTATAACACTGGCAAAGGAAGAGAAAACTAGACACCAGAAGTGAGCAGAAAGTCCACTAGCAGGATTATGCACATACACAAACATCATCTGTTAACACAGGTTTGGTGGAGGGGTCAGAACCAGAGAGGAAACGGCAGAAGCAAATGGTACTTCAAATGGAAAGACTAAAATCAAACTAAGAGAAAACAGCAAAATTTGAAGATCTGTCAGAAGAAAATAAAGAGAAATTATTTTATGATGTCCAAAAAAGGAGGAACCTTTTAACAAGCATAGATGCTAAATAAATAAAAATTTAAAAAACCTAGCCAAGCAGTGGTGGTACATGCCTTTAATCCCAATGCACAGGAGGCAAAGGCTGGTGAATTTCTGAGTTCAAGGCCAGTCTGGTCTACAGAGAGTTTCAGGACAGCCAAGGCTACACAGAGAAACCCTGTCTCAAAAAACAAAAGAGGAATTCAACTACTTCAGAATTAAGAATTACCAAAAGTCATTGTGACATGCATAATCCACTAAAGAGTGTTGTGGAAAATTATTTTAAGGTGTGTTACATCTGTTTATGCTGTAGAATATTTGTTTTAATGATGCAAAGATGTGTTGCATTCTTTTATGTTGCATTTGTTTAATTCTGTGAAGCTGTGAGACTTTGCCTGTCTAAAACACCTGATGGTCTAATAAAGAGCTAAACAGTTAATAGCAAGGCAGGGAAAAGGATAGGCAGGGCTGGCAGGCAGGCAGAATAAAGAGGAAAAATCTAGAAGGAAAAAAAGAAGGAGCCACCCAGTCACCCAGTCAACCACGGAATAAGAGTGAAAGTAAGATATAGAAAAGGAAAAAGCCCAGAGGCAAAAAGTAATTGAGATAATTTAAGTTAAGAAAAGCGGGCAAGAAATAAGCCAAGCTAAGGTCGGGCATTTATAAGTAAGAATAAGCCTCTGGGTGTGTATTTATTTGGGAGCTAGGTGGCAGGCCCCAAAAAGAGCGAAGAGTAAGAGCTAAGAATAAAAAGCAACCAACTGAAAAAGGAATCCTACAAATATTTTTAAAGAAATATCTACTACAAAGAAAATGAACAGAAAGCAGCAGAAATTTCACAAGATCAGAAGCACAAGTGGCCAAATATGCAAAAGTGCCTGATGCTTAGTCAGCAGAGAAGCATAAATCAAATAACGAAACCCCTTTCAAACCTACCAACTTGACCAAAGCTAGACAAACCAAAAGTTTATCGTAATTCCATTAAAGGTATTCCATTGTGGAAGAAAAGAACTTCCAGAGTTGTCCTCTATCCTCCATATGTGTACATACACTCTCTCTCTCTCTCTCTCTCTCTCTCTCTCTCTCTCTCTCTCTCTCTCTCTCTCTCTCTCTCTCTCTCTCTCTCTGTGTGTGTGTGTGTGTGTGTGTGTGTCTCTCTCTCTCTCTCACACACACACACACAAATCATAAATAATAATGATGAAATTAAAAATTTAGAAAAGGCACCGATTTTTGTATGTTGCTTTTATACCTTGCTACTTTGTTGCAAGTGTTTATTAGTTGCCTTAGTCACTTTTATGGCACTGCGATAAAGTTACCTGGTGAAAGTAACTTAACAACAGAGGATTCATTTTGACTTTGAGTTCCAGATGGGATAGGATCCCACAGGGAGGGGAAGGCATGACAGCAGCAACATGAGGCAAGCCTATCTGGAACTAGAGAGAGAAAAGATAACGGGACCAGGCCATAAAAGCCTGCAAGAGTGATGTACTCCCTCAAACACCTAAAGGGTCCCATATCCTTCTCAAACAGTGCCGCCACCCTGGGACAAAGTGTTCAAACACATGAGCCTATGGGAGCTCTGTCACATTCAAGCCACATTAGTGCTAATGCATTTCCGGTGGAACCCTTAAGGACTATAGTTATTTGCAGATTCATACTGTCTACAAGCAGGGATAATCTAATCCCTTTGCATATGCAGCTCCTACATCTCTTTCTCTTGTCTTATTTACTAGACATTCTACGGGAACATCCATTATACTAAATGTTGCATACTACATTGATGCATCAAAAAATGATTGATTTCATTTTACACTTTACTTGAATTGATATTTAGCTCTATTATGAAACAGCACGTCAGTAGATTGAATGTACCTTTAGACTAAGTCAAAGAACTGAAACTCACACTGAAAGTCTATAATTGAGGACACAAATAAATAAATAAATAAATGACTACACAGTCCAGTAGAGCATGCAACTGAGAAGTTCTCAAATTCAAAAAGAAGTCAAGAGGAGTTGGGCTTGAAATTTCTTATAAGGTTTGGCAGTTACTCATAGAACAGAATGTATGCATAGCTGAAAAACAGAAAATACATGCCCTCCTATTTGCCTAAGATAAATGAAAACATGCTTCCTTGACGTGCTTGTCCAAGTAGTTCCTCACTCAATAGTCACAACCTGAAAACAGCTCTCTGTCCACTGGAGTCTGGAAGAACAAACTGTAGCGTGGACTTGCAATGAAATAATATTTATAGTTTCTAGTTATTGAAATACCTAATGCTGAGCGGTTCCTCCGACAGCTTCAGGTACACAGGCCGGCTTCCCGGCCTGTGTTCCAGTGCCTGCAGATCACCTGGGAACCGCACAGAGCTCCCAATCCCGGCGGGAGCCAAGCACCCCAGACTCCAGATCTTCTCTCCCACAAACGAGACCAGGAAACCAGAGGAGGCTGGGAGACCAGGGGAGTAGCTATTCCAGATCAGGTACAACAGGACCCAGCATAGAGTCCAGGGGACCAGGTAGGAGGCTAAGCGCCCCAGATTCCTGTTCTTCTCCACACACGGGACCAGCATTTGGACAAGGAATAGAAGAACCACCAGATTATTGGACTTGCTAGCACCCACCAAAAGGGAACTCTGGTTCCCAGACCAGGAATGGGCTCTTTCTGCACCCACAAGAAGAAGAGATGGGAAAGAGACAATACAAAAACACACTCAGCAACAGAAAAACAAATATGACACCACCAGATTCTAGAGACTCCATACCAGCAAGACCCCAACATTCCAATGCGAAAGAAGCAGAAGAGAACAACCTTAAAAGCACTTTCATGAAAATGATAGAGGCCCTAAAAGAGGATATAGGCAAATCCCTCAAAGAAATGAAAGAAAAAACAAACCAAAAAATGCAAGAATTGGAAGAAAAAACAAACCAAAAAAGGGAGGAAATGAAAGAAGAAACGAAGCAAAAAATGCAAGAAATGGAAGAAAAACCAAAGCAAAAAATGCAAGAATTGGAAGAAGAAACATACCAAAAAAGGGAGGAAATGGAAGAAGAAACAAAGCAAAAAAGGCAAGAAATGGTAGAAAAAAACAAAGCAAAAAATGAAAAAAAAATGGAAGAAGAAACAAACCAAAAAAGGCAGGAAATGGAAGAAGAAACAAAGCACAAAATGGGAGAAATGGAACAAAAAGCAAACCAAAAAATGCAAGAAATGGAAGAAAGAACAAACCAAAAAATTCATAAAAGGCAACAAATGGACGAAAAGGTAAACAGAAAATTGCAAGAAGCAATGCAAACACTGCAAGGGTTGAAAACAGAAATAGAGACATTAAAAAAAAGACAATCTGAAGAAAGGCAGAAAATAGAAAAGCTGGACAAACAGTCAGGCACTACCGATACAAGCATTACCAACAGAATAGAAGAGATGGAAGAGAGAATCTCAAGTGTTGAAGATACACTAGGAGAAATGGATTTATCAACCAAAGAGAACCTTAAATCCAACAAATCCTTAACACAAAACATCCAGGAAATATGGGACACCATGAAAAGACCAAACCTAAGAATAATAGGTATAGAAGAAGGAGAAGAAATCCACCTCAAAGGGGCAGAAGGCATATTCAACAAAATCATAGAAGAAAACTTTCCCAACCTTAAGAAAGACATGCCAATGAAGGTACAAGAAGCCTACAGAACACCAAATAGAGTGGAACACAAAAAAATCCCCTCGACACATAATAATCAAGACCCCAAACATACAGAATAAAGAAAGAATATTAAGAGCAGCTAAGGACAAAGGTCAAGTAACATATAAAGGCATACCTACAAACTCATGGAAATTGAATAATGCTCAACTGCACCATCCCTGGGTCAAAGAGGAAATAAAAAAAGAAATTAAAGACTTCCTCGAATTCAATGAGAATGAAGAGACAACATACCCAAACCTATGGGACACTTTGAAAGCAGTGCTACGGTGGAAGTTCATAGCACTAAGTGCTCACATGAAGAAACAGGAGAACAGTTATACCAGAGAATTAACATCACAGCTGAAAGCTCTAGAACACAAAGAAGCAAACTCCCCCAGGAGGAGTAGACGCCAGGAAATAATCAAATTGAGGGCTGAAATCAATAAAGTAGAAACCAGGAAAAAAATACAAAGAATCAATGCAACGAAGAGTTGGTTCTTTGAGAAAATCAACAAGATAGACAAACCTTTGTCCAAACTTACCAAACAGCAGAGAGTGAACACGCAAATTAACAAAATCAGAAATGAAAGGGGGGGACATAACATCAGACTCTGAGGAAATCCAGAGAATCATTAGGTCATCTTTTGAAAACTTGTACTCCACAAAATTCGAAAATTTAAAGGAAATGGATGACTTCCTGGACAGCTATCATTTGCCAAAACTAAATCAAGAACAGATAAGCAATTTAAATAGACCTATAACCCCTATGGAAATAGAAGCAGTCATCAAAAGTCTCCCAACCAAAAAAAAAGTGCAGGTCCAGATGGCCTCACTGCAGAATTCTACCAGAAATTCAAAGAACAGCGTATACCAATTCTTCTCAAAGTGTTCCACACAATAGAAGCAGAAGGGTCTTTGCCAAATTCTTTCTATGAGGCTTCAATAACCTTGATCCCCAAGCCACACAAAGATACAACTAAGAAAGAGAACTTCAGACCAATATCCCTCATGAACATTGATGCAAAAATACTCAATAAGATACTGGCAAATCGGATCCAAGAACACATCAAAACAATCATTCACCACGATCAAGTAGGTTTCATCCCAGGGATGCAGGGATGGTTCAACATACGAAAATCCATCAACGTAATCGACCATATAAACACGCTGAAAAACAAAAATCACATGATCATCTCACTAGATGCTGAAAAAGCCTTTGACAAAATCCAACACCCCTTCATGATAAAAGTCTTGGAGAGATCTGGGATAACACGGACATACTTAAACATAATAAAACCTATGTACAGTAAACCAACAGCCAACATCAAACTAAATGGACAGAAACTCAACGCAATTCCTCTAAAATCAGGAACAAAACAAGGCTGTCCACTCTCTCCATACCTTTTCAACATGGTACTTGAAGTTCTAGCTATTGCCATACGACAACAAAGGGGGATCAAGGGGATACAAATTGGAAAGGAAATGGTCAAACTTTCACTGTTTGCAGACGATATGATAGTTTACATCAATGACCCAAAGAACTCTACCAGGGAACTCTTACAGCTGATTAACACCTTCAGCAAAGTGGCAGGCTACAAGATCAACTCAAGAAAATCAGTAGCCCTACTAGATACAGATGATAAAAGGGCTGAAAGAGAAATCAGAGAAACATCACCCTTTACAATTGCCACAAACAACATAAAATACCTTGGGGTAATGCTAACCAAACAAGTGAAAGACCTGTATCGTACGAACTTTGAATCTTTAAAGAAAGAAATTAAAGAAGCCCTCGGAAATTGGAAAGATCTCCCATGCTCTTGGATAGGTAGGATCAATGTAGTAAAAATGGCAATCCTGCCAAAAGCAATCTACAGATTCAATGCAATCCCCATTAAAATCCCAGCACAATTCTTCACAGACCTTGAAAGAACAATAATCAATTTTGTATGGTAAAACAAAAGACCCAGGATAGCCAAAACACCACTGTTCAACAAGGCAACGTCCGGAGGCATCACCATCCCTGACCTCAAGCTCTATTATAAAGCTATAGTCCTGAAAACAGCTTGGTATTGGCACAAAAATAGACAGGTAGACCAATGGAATCGAATTGAAAACCCGGGTATTAACCCACACACATACGAACATCTGATCTTTGACAAAGAAGCTAAAAATATACAATGGAATAAAGAAAGCATCTTCAACAAATGGTGCTGGCATAACTGGAGACTGGCATGTAGAAGAATGTGGATTGATCCATGTTTATCGCCATGCACAAAACTTAAGTCCAAATGGATCAAAGACCTCAATATAAATCCAGCCACACTGAATCTCTTAGAAGAGAAAGTGGGTGGTACCCTTGAACGAATTGGTACAGGAGACAGCTTCCTGAACATAACATCAGTAGCACAGACAGTGAGATCAACAATTAATAAATGGGACCTACTGAAACTGAGAAGCTTCTGTAAGGCAAAGGACACAGTCAGCAAGACAAAAAGGCAGCCCACAGAATGGGAAAAAATATTCACTAATCGCACATCTGACAGAGGGTTGATCTCCAAAATTTACAAAGAACTCAAGAAGCAAGTCTCCAAAACATCAAAGGACCCAATTAAAAAGTGGGCTGCAGAATTAAATAGAGAGTTTTCAATAGAGGAGTCTAAAATGGCTGAGAGGCACTTGAGAAGGTGCTCAACATCCTTAGCCATCAGGGAAATGCAAATCAAAACAACTCTGAGATACCATCTCACTCCTGTCAGAATGGCTAAAATCAAAAACACCAATGACAATTTATGCTGGAGAGGATGTGGTGAAAGGGGGACACTCCTCCATTGCTGGTGGGAGTGCCAACTGGTTCAGCCACTTTGGAAATCAGTATGGAGATTCCTCAAAAAAATGGGAATAAACCTACCACAAGACCCAGCAACTCCACTCTTAGGCATATATCCAAAAGATGCCCATTCATACAACAAAGATGTCTGTTCCACTATGTTCATAGCAGCTTTATTTGTAATAGCCAGAACTTGGAAGCAACCTAGATGTCCCTCAACTGAAGAGTGGATAGAGAAAATGTGGTACATCTACACAATGGAGTACTATTCAGCAGAAAAAAAGTAATGGAATGATGAGATTCGCAGGCAAATGGATGACACTAGAAGAAACCATCCTGAGTGAGGTAACCCAGTCACAAAAAGAGAAACATCGCATGTACTCTCTCATATATGGATTTTAGACATAGATCTGGGGAGTGCCAGCCTACAATCCTATGGCCAGAGAGTCTGGGAAACAGAAACTTTATTTAGTGGCTGATGGAAGAAGAGGCAGACTCCCTCGGTTAAGTACTGAGCTGAACTCAAGAAAGCCAGTAACAGAGAGGGAGGACTGATGATCAAAGGGATTAAGACTGGGCTGGTTTAACCCCCAGAAACAGCTGACCAGACAAAGGTTAACTCTTGAATCCCAGGCCTCAGCCTGGGAATCCAGCATGGGACTGATCAAGACCCCCTGAATCTGGGTGTCAGTGAGGAGGCCTAGATAATCTATTGAGCCTTGGGCAGCAGATCAGTACCCATCCCAAGTATACACATGGACTTTGGACTCCCATAGAACAATGTGAGGTGCACTCTCACCCTGAACTCTTGGGGAAGGGTCTAGGCCCTGCCCTATATGAAATGACAGACTATGGATACCCCCATGGAGGGCCTCACCCTCTCTGGGGGAATGAGGGGATAACGGGGGGGCGGGTTGGGGGAGGGCATGGGAGGAGGGGAGGGAAAGGGAGAGGGACCTGGAACTGACTTGTGAAGCAACCTTGTTTCTTATCTAAATTTAAACAGGAAAATAAAATAAAAAAAAGAAATACCTAATGCTGCAAATTGGTCTCCATGCATTATACTTAGCAAAAAGAAAAAAGATAAGCAGAGAATTACCATACAGTTTTATCCACATGCATGCAAAACAGCTGAAAGTCTGTCTATAGTTATTGAAACAGAGATTGCTATGGGTTTGGGAATTAATTGGAAATTAGCGCAAAGGGGCAGTAAATAAGCATTTTGATTCAAACTCTGAGTATAACAGAGTGTGCATTTTGCTAAACTCATCAGAATATGCACTGAAGTGTACAGTTCCTTTCTCCACAAACTACCTCTGGAGGATATTAACGTTTGAATGTGACATGCCCAATGAAAATGTTTACTTGGCTAAATGAACTTTTCTCCATCCCTGATCTCTGGAATGAAAAGTAATTTTATTTCCACCTTATTTGATACACCCCATTAATATTTTTCAGGCAACCTTTTAATAAAGAAGGCACCTAGGGAAAACATGATGAAATACACATTGTGTATTTCAAAACACAAGTTGTAATCTTCTACAAGATTCAAATATATGGTAAATAATAGATTCAAGAATATTCCTTGCTGTTGTAAATTATTGGGAATGTTCTATACTCATCAATGTCCTTAGCTAGTTGAGAAACTGAAATATACAGGCAATCTTCACTCTGTAAAATAAGATAATGCTTCACTTAAGACTGAAAGCTTAGAGGGGCACAAAATGAAGTCAGCGTAAAAGAAGGAAAGCAAGCCTCAGTCATTTCAGAAAGGTCAACAAGCCTAAATCAGTCAGTAAGTGAGAGGGGAGATTGACTCTTCTTGTTGCCACTTTCCCTTGCAACATAAGGCTAAATTCTAATTCCAATAAATATTTATTATTCCTGGGTCAGGGACATGGCGCAGCAGGCAAAGGTGCCTGCTGCCAAGTGTGACTGTTTGAATTCTATCCCCTGGCCCCATGTGCTAGAAGGAAAGAAATGACTCCCCTAAAAGTTCCATGTGCACAAAGAGGTCCAGTTGAGCATGCACACATGCAAATTAATAAACAGTGATAGAAATGTTTACAGAAAGGATTTATAGCTGTGTGTTGTCTTCTTGTGACAGCATGCACACCTGGGAAAGAGAGGCAAGAAGATTTCAAGGTTTCCCTGAGCTACATAGTGACAACCTCTCTGTCTGTCTCTCTCTGTGTCTCTACCTCTCTCTCCCTCTCCCTCTCCTTCTCCTTCTCTCTCCTCCCTCCTCTCTACCAACCCTCTTGAAGTAGTCTACCATTCTTCTCTGAAGTTCTGCTATCACCTGAAAACAAAGTGCTTATTCCCAGGAAAATATCATATTATTGTCCCAATTTCCTAACTCTATTTCTTGAAGTCCTCAAAAAAATAGCAAGACATCTGTTAAGAAAAGCTCAAAATTTTGCCTCATTCTAACACAAGCATGCAACTCAACTCTTGCCCACAGGGGCTCCATATGTTCACAGTCTACTCTTGACCTTGTAAAAGGGAACGTTCATGCTAATCACTTCTTTATTTTGTAAATTTTAGGAGCTTTGCCCTGTGCCATAGAGCAGTGAAGTTAATAGTTTCTCTTTTCCTTGAAACTATGTTGGTTTTTAAGCAAATCTTTGAAGGAATTACTTAAATTTGTTAATAGAGATTTTTTTTTATTGAAAATAGATTCTTGTCTCATACAGTACATCTTGGTCACAGTTTCCCCTTCCTCCACCCCTCCCAGCTGTGGTGATATATTATTTATGATTTATTCAAGTTTGTCTGAGGAGTCAAAAAGTAAAGCCAGCCTCAAGATATAGATAAGGTAGAGGTGTCACATACCTTTAATCCCAGGACTCTTGATTAAGATGTAGACAGATCTCTCTGAGCTCAAGGCCACCCAGGGCTACATGAGGTCGAATCAGTCTAAAAGAAAAACAGACCTCACACCTTTAATTCCAACACTAGAGAGTTATAAAAGACAGGAGCAGGGTCTTCCGTAGCCCATCCCAGGATTAGTCTCTAGCCACGCTGAGGGGAGCATAGCAGTCTGAGTGAATCTGAAGAGCAGTGAAGTTGGGAGCAATCTGAGGATCTCCCCTTTGGTCTGAGTTGAGGTAGAGGTAAGAGCTAGTGGCTGGATGCCTTGCTTCTCTGATCTTCAACTTGAAGCTTGAACCCCAATGTCTATCTCCGGGTCTTTTATTTATCGTGTTTCACCCATCCCCTCCCTACACCCTTCTCCGATACACTTATTTAAAACATTAATAAAGGTTTGATAATACCAGCTTACAAAGGGTGGTAGCTTTTGGGCCCTGTTAGATAGTAGATTTGTATTTACTGCATTGTCAATCATAAGGTAAACCATAAACCTTTTTAAATTGTTTTTTCCTAGAGAATAGTGATACTTAGAACTGAATTATATGTCTGAAAATATGAGAAAATTGAATTTTCCTGATGTCAAATGAGTTCACAAAAGGTGCCAAATTACAGTAATATTTGTACATCAACACGCCAGGTGGTTTATTACTATCTCCTGCAAAGACTACTTCCTCAGTGACATTTGGGAAGAGGTTACCTCTGGCATATTTAATTTAAAGGAATCCAAAGAGAAATATAACCATCTTATCAGTGAGTTGCTTTCATTTATTATGGCACAATATTCTAGAGAGTTTAACCCAGTCTAATTTCAAAATTCTGTCTAAAGTATTTAGGACCACAAAGGTCAGGAGTGCCCTACGTTGAAAGCTAAGCTTACTGCAAACAATGTGAGTGATCTAGATCATGAACAATCTAAATGCTTTCTGAGTGTCTCACAAAAGAAAGATCCCACGTACACCAAACAAAATATGTTCTAGGAGTTTCCATAGGGGGAAAAATCTACAGGTTTATATGTTTCTATCATAAAATCCATTAGACAATCAAACTCACTTTAATATACTCTATTTCAATGTCTCCTTGGTGTTTCTGATTAGATTAGGAATCAAATATTAGCATCTTCTCTGATCACTTCTATCAAAGAACATATAACCTCAGAGTGTTGTGATTGAGAAACCTAGAATGCTAATGAGGAATAGAAGCAATGGAATCCATATGAGGTCATGTGGAAAATCCTGATCTAAAACACGGAGAGTTTTCTACATTGACATTGATATTAAAAACAAGTAGGTAGGTAGGTGTGTAGGTAAATAGGTAAAAAACTAGATAGATAAAATAGATAATAGATAGATAGTAGGCAGACAGAATTAGTCAAATGATGCTAGCACATTTACTCAGTTTATAAATATTTATTGTATATACACACTATCATAAGCCTTCGGAATAGTTCAGTGAAGCATATCTTAGCAGTGATTAGCAAATAATAAACAATAAACCCAATATGGGCAAATCATGTATGAGAAGATGCCCAGCTCTTCAAGAAAGCAACAAAAGAAAGCATCAGTGATGAAGAGGCAGCTGATGAGAAAGACAGGGTCCACTGAAAAAGGAACTATTAAGCTAAGACTTTACAGTGTTTACTCTTTACAGTGTTTAATCCATTGGATAGTCAAAAAGATGAAAATTCTAAGGTAGATGTTATAAACATAAATTTATCTGTGTTATTTAATTCCTCTCAATAGAAATTTAATTAATTTTATTAGTATACATTAATTATAGACAATAATTGGTTTTATTGTGGTATTTCATCATCAGTGTCCATAATAATGGCTCCACTCCATCTTGCATCAAGGTCTGAGAGTTCAAAACTGTCCTTAATAAGTCAAAAGATCTAAAGGTCTAAGACTTAGCTACTGCAGGACATTTTAGCCTTGGTAGTGGATGTCTTAACTAAATAACAAGAGACTTGGGCTCAGGTGTGTTTACTATTGACCCTGAAGGCTGGATAACAGGTGTGGTTACCAAATTCTTGGAGGATTGAGGGAAGAAAGTCTGTTTGTTCCTTACACATGTAATAGAAGTCTTCTTCCATGTCCCCTCTTTTGGTTAGGGTACTTAAGAATGTTAAAGAATAAACTTGAGGCATTTAGTGTTCACTGTATTGCCCTCCTGACTCTGTCTTATGTCTCTGTCTTCTTCTTTGCATCTCTACCTGCCCTTTCTCAATCCCCATCTAAGGTACAAACGGGGCAAATTGGCTGGTTCTGCTTGAAGGCCCACAAAGACAGGTTGCCACATTTCATACATACATATTCTCAGCTCTTTGACCAATTATGAGGCTGCTGTTACCACTGCCAACTACAAAAGGGAGCTTCTAACTCATGGGTATAAACATAATAATCTAAACTGCAATTTGATTGGCGCATTCTGTTCATTTAGCAAAACAATAGCATTAGTTTCTCTACCAAGGCCTATAACCTCTCCCCTCCATGGGCTTTTGGCCAGGTTTATAGTACCAAACTACCATATATGAATTCCATCCTATGAAGTGGGCCTCAAGTTCAACTATAAAGTGGTTAGTTGTCCCCGATACTGTCTTGCATCACTGGGCACTTTTGATTGCCTGGCCTGATATAATTGTAGCACATAGGGTCCATTGAGCAAGACATTGGATGGCAGTTCTCCCCAGCATCCTGCATAGCATCCTCTGGTACTGTAGAAGCTAGGAAGTATCAAAGAGGCTTCTACTCCAGTTCTATCTATCACTCTGTGTTCTGTGATCCAAGAATATGGTATCTCAGCAATAGGCTGACGGGGGATGTCCTTCTGTGTATATGTTTCTCTTATTGGTTGATTAATAAGACACTGATTAGCCAGTAGCCAGGCAGGAAGTATAGGCGGGACTACCAGAGGAGGAGAATACTAGGGAGAGAACACAGAGAGGGCCACCAGAGAGACACCATGTAGCTGCCAAAGGATTAACAGAACCAGGCATTCTCCGGTAAGTCAAAGCCACATGGAAATACTTAAATCAAAAGAAATGATTAATAATTAAGATAGAGCTAGTCAATAAGAAGCCCAATGCATTGGTCAAACAGATTACGATTCATATAAGCCTCTGTGTATTTATTTGGGGCCAAACAGCTGTGGGCCCCAGCAGGATAGAAACTCCATCTGCAATAGGGTTTTACCATCTAGTTCTGGTGGGCAACCAACAGCAATGGCAAATGTCTATGTTTTGGAGGTATCCAGGAAGGTAACCCACTACTTGTATTGAGACTTTCATTTAATAAACTATAGCTCCTGAGAGGAGTGTTAGCCATCCACATCCAGGGTGCTTCTGAGAAACAGATTAGATGCAAACGCTCTGACATCAATACACTTTAGAGGATATGTTCTCAGTCTGATGTTTCAATCTGACCTTTTATTAACATGTACTTGATACATCACAGAATACTAGGAAATTCAACATTTTAGTATCATCTGTTTTGGTCTGATTCTTAGAAAATGTGCTGTGCAGAATAGGTGGTGTTCACATGTATTCACTCTGACAGACAGGATGGTGTAGAAATTTTAAATGTATATTCAATGACCTCAGACAGTCTGTAATTGATGATGGTTCTTAATATACTAAATTTGTTTCAGTGTCAGGAACTGATCCAGATGTCTAACACATATTAACTCACCTAGTCTTTGTAGCAAGATGATGTTTAAACTACCATTCTCTCTTGTATAGATAACAGGCACCTGAAACCTAGAGTGGCCCACAAGGTTGTTCAGAGCAACAAATGTAGCTAAGAAATCAGGATTTGAGTGCAGGCACTATCACCCTCACAGTGTTCAGACCCACGCCTCTCAGAGGATATGAATTGCTCAGTGTGAGGATAGGGTAAAATTTGCAGATAATGATTGGCTAAAATAGGCAAGTGTCAACATGCTCTCTGAATGTGTGTAGGTGTGTGTGTGTGTGTGTGTGTGTGTGTTAGAGAGAGAGAGAGCATCCTCTCTGAGTGTGTGAGTGTGTCTATGTGTGTCAGCATCCTCTCTGAGTGGATGCAGGTGTGTCAGCATCTTCTCTAAGTATGTGTGTGTATGTGTCGGCAACCTGTGTGTGTATGTGAATGTGTGTGTGTCAGCTTCCTCTCTGAGTGTGTGTGTATATCAGCATCCTCTCTGAGTGTGCCTGCATGCATGCACCCAAAAGACAGAACAACAGGCAACCTAAAGAAGGTATAAAGATGTTCACTCACAGGTCACTGAGACTTTTATTTAGAGTCTATTTGACCACCAGCCTGCCAGACAAGGTTCACATAGGCCAGGGCCTGGGAATGCTGGTGTCCACTACATCAGAGGCCAGTTGCTACAGAACTTTCTCTCTGTCTTGAACATATTTAGGATGTGAAGTTATATTTTCCTGAGTAACAAAAATTTCTTTCTCTGCATACTAAGTGGGTTTTTTTGTTCTTTTTAAAATTGTTTTCATTTAAAGTTCTCCTGGGCACTGTGACTACTTTATCTAAGGAAGCATCTCATAGGAAGCTAAATATTACCCCCAACATTGTTTCAGTGTTTTTAACAATGATGAGTAAAGCTAGTGTCAAGTATTAACAGCTCCAGAAGAATGAAATCCAAAGCATTAAAAGCTGCACTTCAGCCGGGCTTGGGTGGCACGCGCCTTTAATCCCAGCACTCAGGAGGCAGAGGCATGTGGATCTCTGTGAGCCTGAGGCCAGCCTGGTCTACAGAGCAAGTTCCACTACAGGCTCCAAAGCTACACAGAGAAACCCTGTCTCGAAAAACCAAAAAAAAAAGTTGCACTTCAAGATTACTATATAAATACTATTGATCCTTTCAAAAGTAAAAAAGAACGTTTTAATAATGTTCAACCAGAGTATTGCCGAAGATTATTAAGACTGAGGCAAGGAATAAATTATACAGTTTATCCAGTCAACCTTACCATGTTCTTTTCAACAGCCTGCTATTTAAACTTGGTGATTTGTTGCTTTTCCACAGGAAAAAAATATTCCAATATGAGGACAGACTTCAAAGTGGCATGCTTGTTCCATATATTTGTGTTTTATTCCATATGTATCATTAGTTTGGTGTAAGAGTTTTGTAACCTGACTTAGTAAAAGATCCAGAGACAGTTTTGTGCATGGCAATAGACATGGATCTATCCCCATTCTGCTACATGCCAGCATCCAGTTATGCCAGCACCATTTGTTGAAGATGCTTTCTTTTTTCCATTGTATATTTTTAGCTTCTTCATCAAAGATCAGATGTTCATACATGTATGGGTTAATATCACAGTATTCAATTCAATTCCATTGGTCTACCTTTTTGTTTTTGTGCCAATACCCAGCTGTTTTCAGGACTGCAGCTCTATAATAGAGCTTGAAGTCAGGGATAGTGATGCCTCTAAATGTTGCTTTGTTGAATGAGGTTGTTTTGGCTATCCTGGGTCTTTGTCTTTCTGTACAAAGTTGATTATTGTTCTTTTAAGGTCTGTGAAGAATTGTGCTGGTATTTTAATGGGGATTGCATTGAGTCTGTAGATTGCTTTTGGCTGGATTGCCATTTTTACTGTGTTGATCCTACCTATCCAAGAACATGAGAGATCTTTCCATTTTCTGAGGGCTTCTTTAATTTCTTTCTTTAAATACTCAAAGTTCTTGCAATATAGGTCTTTGACTTGTTTGGTTAGCGTTACCCCCAAGGTATTTTATGTTGCTTGTGGCAATTGTAAAGGGTGATGTTTCTCTGATTTCTTTCTCAGCCCTTTTATCGTCTGTATATAGTAGGGCTACTGATTTTCTTGAATTGATCTTGTATCCTGCCACTGAAAGTATTTATCAGCTGTAGGAGTTCCCTGGTAGACTTTTTTTTGATCACTTACATAAACTCTAATATCATCTGCAAATAGTGAAAGCAAAACTTAAGTCCAAATGGATCAAAGGCCTCAACATAAATCCAGCCACACTGAATCTCTTAGAAGAGAAAGTAGGTGGTACCTTGAACCAATTAGTACAGGAGACAGCTTCCTGAACATAACACCAATAGCACAGACACTAAAGTCAACAATTAATGGGACCTCCTGAAACTGAGAAGCTTCCGTAAGGCAAAGGACACAGTCAGCAAGACAAAAAGGCAGCCCACAGAATGGGAAAAAATATTCACTAACCCTATATCTGACAGAGGGCTGATCTTCAAATTTACAAAGAACTCAAGAAGTAAGTCTCCAAAACACCAAAGGATCCAATTAAAAAGTGGGCTGCAGAACTAAATAGAGAATTTTCAATAGAGGAGTCTAAAATGGCTGAGAGGCACTTGAGAAAGTGCTCGATATCCTTAGCCATCCGGGAAATGCAAATCAAAACAACTCTGAGATACCATCTCACTCCTCCTCTCAAAAGCGCTAAAATCAAAAACACCAATGACAATTTATGCTGGAAAGGATGTGGTAAAAGGGGAACACTCCTCCATTGCTGGTGGGAGTGCCAACTTGTTCAGCCACTTTGGAAATCAGTATGGAGATTCCTCAGAAAAATGGGAATAAGCCTACCACAAGACCTAGCAACTCCACTCTTAGTCATATATCCAAAAGATGCAAATTCATACAACAAGGATGTCTGTTCCATTATGTTCATAGCAGCATTATTTGTAATAGCCAGAACTTGGAAGCAACCTAGATGCCCCTCAACCGAAGAGTGGATAGAGAAAATGTGGTACGTTTACACAATGGAGTACTATTCAGCAGAAAAAAAAACAATGGAATTTTGAAATTCGCAGGCAAATGGATGGCACTAGAAGAAAACATCCTGAGTGAGGAAACCCAGTCACAAAAAGAGAAACATGGTACGTACTCTCTCATATATGGAATTTAGGCATAGATCTTGGGAGTGCCAGCCTACAATCCCATGGCCAGAGAGTCTGAGAAACAGAACCTTCATTCAATGACTGATGGAAGCAGAGGTAAACACTGAGGTGAACTCAAGGATCCCAGTGACAGAGAAGGAGGACTGATGAGCAAGGGGGTTAAGACTGACTTGTTTAATCCCCAGAAACAGCTGACCTGAACAAGGGGTATCTCTTGAGTCCCAGACTGATGGCTGGAAATCTAGCATGGGACTGATTCAGACCCTCTGAAGGTGGGTGTCAGTGAGGAGGCCTAGGCAATCTATGGGGCCTTGGGTAGTAGATTAGTATTTAACCCTGGCATACAAATGGACTTTGGGTGCCCATCCGACAATGAGAGATGCACTCTCACCCTGGACTCTTGGGCAAGGGCCTAGGCCCTGCCCTGGATGAAATGACAGACTATGGACACCCCCATGGAGTGCCTCACCCTCCCTGGGGAAAGGAGGGGATATTAGGGGTAGGGGCTTGGTGAGAGTGCGTGGGAGGAGGGGAGGGAAAGGGAGAGGGACCTGGAATTGACATGTGAAGCAACCTTGTTTCTAATTTAAATTTAAATTTAAAAATAAAGATAAATAAAGTGAAAAAGAAGATCCAGAGACAGATATTGAGGTTCAAGCTGAAGAAAGGGGAAGCAAAGTAGCCGGCCACTAACTCTCACCTCTAGCTCAGGCTGAGTGGTCTAATCCTGTCTCTACCAGCTCTCAACAAGTCTCAGACTATAACCTCTCCTCAGAGTGACTGGGGAATCAATGCCTCTCTGAGACTTTCTTCTCTCTTGTATACTTCCCTAATGCTGGGATTAAGGGTGTGAGCTATACTTCTCTTTTAGACTGATTCACTCTTGTGTACATCTGGGTAGCCTTGAACCGACAGAGATCCATCTACCTCTTAATCCTGAGTCCTAGAATTAAAGCTATGTACCACCACCTCCTAGCTTCCGGCTGCTGGGATTAAAGGTGTGTACCTGGCCTCTATAGCTTGTGACTGATTTGCTTTCTGAATCCTCAGGCAAGCTTTAATAAATCATAAATAATATATCACTACAAGTTTAAGCAGGGTTTTCTAAAATTGACTTAAATCTTTAAGAGAACACTGTTTACATTTCCATAATGATATGCAATATGTTTAGGAGTTTAGACTTTTGGCAATCTGAACCATCCTTAATAGGTACAACTCAATAAGGAAGGATGCCACGTAGTCTGTGTCCTCCTAACAACCTCTTGGGAAGGAAATAATGAAGCACTAGAAGCCTCTAAATGCTAAATGTAGAAGAGACAGGAAAATACCCCACCACACCACACCACACCACACCACACCATACCACACCCAAAAAACACTCTGAGGGGAGACTATGTGAATCACACTGTGGGTCAACAATCCTAATATGTCTTTAAAACATCACAAGTTGTGATCCTTAGAATCCATGCTGAAACTTACCCAACAACCCAGAAGTGGTTATATGATATTCATTTTTCTGAGGTTACCAAGGGGAGGGATATCTATTTGAATGTTTGCATGGTTGGTAATGGTTATGAAGAACATTCAATGTACCATGTACCAGTAAACTCAGAGGGATCACACACACACACACACACACACACACACACACACACACACACACACACACACGGTATCACGCAAATAAGGATGTTTATGATGTCAGGGGAGTGCATCATATTTCTAATTTGACAACTTGGGCTCTAGCTTCTGCTATTTTCTTTAGGTTATTCAGTAAACTCTCAGAATTCCTTGCTTGTCTTCCTCATAAGAATTCACTAACATCTGCCCACCACCACCACCACCACCAAAAATAATGTATATGAATATTAAATGAATTTTCCATAGGAGAAAACTATAAAAGTTATAAACAGCTTCCCCAATGGAAGACATTACTGAGTAAATTATAAGTAATTTATCATCGAAATCCATTAGATCAAGAAGATGATAAATATAATTTATAATGTATCTTTTCTGCTTGAAGACCATCTGGCCAGTGGGCATTTACAGAGCACTGATCCTGCCAGTGGTGACAAAACAAAACGGAGTTGGCTTCATCATTGCCTGAATATTTATAGGAGTCATTAAATGTTGTTTGCTCAGCCCTGCATTCGAAGTTGGATAATTAAGCTATTGTCCTCTGTTATGACAAACCTGGAATGAATTAATCACCAACTTTTCAACTTTTGTGGCAGCAGCTATGAGATAATCCACCTGTTTTAACACTTTAATGAAAATAAACACGGTCCTTTAATGAAATGAACTAACTGCAAATCACCCTCAATTTCAATTCTGTTCTGTAGATTTCCTCATCCTTGTTTTATATCCCCTTTGATAAGCAAAATAAGATCTCAGGTTGGATGTTCAATGATGCTGATCATCCCTACTGGGAATAATAGGAAAGAGAGCCTGAAATTTTCAAACAGAAACCAGACCTCGAGCTGACAGAAAGAAGGAACGGAACGGAGTTGTCTGTGTTGTTTTGTGAGGCAATAAGAACAATTACAAAAACTGGAACTAGGTAGCTGATGGGATCTGTGGGTGAAGATAAAGATAGATCCAAAAGCAATATGCTTTCATCAGTCTTCTGTTGCTGCTATAACAAACTGTAGAATCTTGTTTTTAAAAACACACATTTATCATCTTGCCATTTTGTGATTCAGAACTATGACACTGATGTTACCAAGGCAAAAACAGTGTTAGGGTTAGGGAGTTGATGTTTCCTTCTATATGCTCTAGAATCCATGTCCTTGAATTCCCCAACTCTGAGAAGCCACCCACATCCATTAGTTCATGGTCCCTTTCTCTATCTACAAAGCCAGCTATGGCGAGACAAGACCTTCTTATACCACATTCACTCTGATCAAATTTTTCTTTCTTCTCAGACATTTAAGGATTTATGATGAGATTGGGTTGCCCTGGGGGAGGGGGGAGATCTCCCCTGAATTGTCAACTATAATCACATCAGCAAAATGTCTTTTGCCATGGGACATAATTTAGTCACAGGTTACATGCATTAGGACATAGAGATTTAGGGTATAGGAGGTAAGGAATCACAGTATTCTGCCAGTCATGGTGCTAAGGATAGGAAGTTATCACATTTCTTTTATTCTTGCTCATTCACTCAGCTTGTCATGCATCCATCAAAGGACATGAAAGTCACGAGCACATATATCACTCCCCTGCCCAGACTCATTCAGAGGCTCCTTGACCTTCAGATTAAAGCATATAATCTAATAACTGCCTACAATATTCCACCTTACTTAGCCTAGGATATTTGAATCATTTGTCTACTGTCTATAGCAAGAAATGTGTTTTAAAATCATAACATAGAACTTATACACAGTTGTGTCCATTTCTCTATCTCCCTACCAGCAGTCCCCTAGCAATATATCAGGCCCACTCTGTTTTTTTCTTTAATTCTGCCTACAATACACACAATACCACCAGTCAAAGTATCCTTGGAAGCAATTAATCTCAATAAAAAGAAAAGGACATGGTAAGGACACTAATAGAGCCAATGAATCCTAACATGGGATTGCCCTTCTTTCAAACTATAACTCCTAATGATGTGCATTTCTGAAGCATCCCTGATGGAAATACTTCCCTAGAAGTTCGATGAGCCTATTTCCTCACCTCCATCAAGTAGCTAATCATTGTCACTTTTTCCAGATCTCCTCGGACAGCCAATCTGTCACAACCTGTCTCCCCAACCCAGGAACATTTGCCATTCTTTATCCTACTCCAGCTTCCTTTACAACACCAATTGTAGTTAAGATGCTTCTTTTCTCCTACTAACCAAAAACTATGCTAGGACTATCTTGTTTATTGGCGGAAACCCAATGCCTGAGTCAGGCTTCCTAACACATAAGGGAAAAATGTCTCATGAACTAAGAATGAAATAGGAGTAAGTGGAGCTGAGCAAATGAATTGGCACAACTTCAATAATACACTTTAAAAAAAATAATAGTATTACCTCACAGTAACTTGTATGTTGCAATAGTCATTAAAAATTATCATTACTGGCTTGCTATACCATAGCAGACACTGAAAAACTAACATATTTCTAATTATTGAAGCATCTCTGGGAGGAAGCTACTTTTAAACAATTGAAATTCAGAAAGGTTTGGCTCCTAGTCCATGTTTGACATGGACTGTAAAATTGTGAATTTTATTTATAGTTAACATTTGTTGTCAGATGTTGTTTTAAGCAATTTACATGAAATACTCTATGTATTTATTGTTCATTGTTTTATTGCTGTGAAGAGACACCATGACCATGCTAACTCTTATAAAAGAAAGCATTTAATTGGGGCTGGCTTACAGTTTCAGAGGCTTGGTCCATTATCCTCATGACAGGAAACATAGAAGCCTGCAGGCAGACATGGTGCTGGAGAAGGAGCTGAGGGTTCTGCATCCGGATCCTCAGGCAGCAGGAAGAAAGAGACACTAGGGCTGGATTGGGCATTTTGAAAACTCAAAGCCCACCTCCAGTGAGTGACACACTTCCTCCCACAAGACCACACCTCCTATTCCTCCTCAAGTAGTGTCACTGCCTAATGACTAAACTTTTGAATATATGAGCCTACTGGGGTCGGGGGCATCTGCATTCAAACCATCACACCATGACATAAGCTTCTCAAGGTAGAAAGGGTGCATTTAGCCCTCAATTCCAGTTTACATTCTGTCGCTGCAAGAAGTCAAAGCAGCAGGAACTGGAAGCTGTTGGTCACATTACATCCAGTCAAGAGCAGACAGGCATGAATGATAGCAATTCACCATCTCCTTCTCATTCAGTCCTTTCCCTGTGTGAAAAGGCACCACTCACATTCAAGATGAGTCTTCCCACAGCAACCACCACAGCTGAGGAAATCTCTTACCAACAGGGCCATTAGCCCACATAATCCAGACAGAAACTCATTGCAATTCCCCTCCTAGGTGACTCTACCCGATGTAAGGTGGACAATTAAAACTAACCACATCGGGTTCTGTCATTAGTCTCCCATTTATAGATAACAAAGGTCAGGCACCGAGCTTGCTTTAAGTCATAAGGTCATTAAATAAAGGCACTAGAAATCTAACACAGACATTCTAGGACTAGAATGACCTCATAGCTGTCATACTCTTGCTGCTGAAGATGACATCCAGGGGCCAGAAACAGCAACACCAAAAGGCTTATTAGAAACTTGTTCTCTTGCCCCATCTCAGGCCTGCATTCTAATGAGATCCTTGAGGGATTGCTGTATGCAAATACTGTGCAAAGCTTGGCTCTGGATTATGCTGCCTTTGGGGCAGTCAAGCAGAGATGAGCAGAAATAAGTTTATGTCACTAAAATGACAGTGTGAATAATATTTTAACTAGAAAGATTTAATTTTGCATGATTTTAACAGAAGTAAAGGAATTGCTGACCTTCAGAAAAATGCTTATTCACCCCCCAAAACATTACATTCCTCTTAAGCGAGAGAAAAAGACTGTGAAAGTCATTAAGATCTTGAAGCCATTGTTTTTCTTATAACTCCATGCATGGTTTTTCTTATAACTCCAGGGTCTGTCTTATATCAGGCTCTTGCCTGGTCTTCTCCCTCTCGTCTTTCCTGTTCTTCCATGTTTACCCTAATATTTCACCTTTTTCATCACTTCTTAGTGATGAAACACTAAACATTTCCATTCCATTTCACCACCACAATTCCATGGTTTTTGTTCAGTATCTCTTTGGACTCAGTAGTTCTTTTTGTCTTTACCTTTGCTGAGATCAGTGTTTTCAATTCCCCCACGACCAACTCTTACTGTTTTTATAGGGGACGATAGTTGTTATGTCCCATTAGTACTTTTATCTTGAAGAGTACTTGCCTTTACAAATGTGCATGAGCCAGAAGTGTGACTGCCTATTTGGTGTTGAGATTCATTCAGAACGTTACAGAAATGACTCCCTGCCTCTCACCGTTGCATGCTGAGAAGGTATCTGAAGCTGATTCTAACACATATCTATGCTTCCCTTCTGCCAAGACACACCTTTTCCCCCATCCTCTCTCCATCTTTACTATGTCAGCATAATGGTTAGCAGAGTGTGTGGTAATCTAGATGACCACATGTACACAACTCCTCTGGCAGGCTGTATGCTTCCAATGTGATCTTTCCATTTCTTTTCTAGTCTCACAAGATTCTTCTCAAATTCCTATTCAGAGCACATCTTCCCATCCATTCATTGCTTTCTGTATTTTTAAGGACACATTCCTCCATTAGGAATCCCTTGTTCAACATACAAAGCACCACTCTGTAATTATTTTAGTTCTTTTTATAATTTTCATCCTATTTATTGAAACTACCTCAAGCCATTCTTGATGGTACTTGTTTGATTTTAACCTTTGCCTGTTTTGTCACTTACTATTTGAAACACACTTTTAACTGCAATGGAATTAAGTTACATCTACAGTCATTTCTCATGTCTAGTTCCACTGTTTTATCATAATGCCTTGGGGCTCTCGCTTTATCAAATTCATAATCTTATTAGATTTTTTCCACAGCATAAAACATATTTATAATCTATTTTTCCTTTCTTTGTACTGTGTTAATTTCAGACTCTCTTCTGCACGTAATGTTCCAGTTGTTTCCTTTTGGCTACTTTACAGTGGCATAATAGTTTTGTCATTTCTTCTGCCTGAATCTCCAAAAGTCCATCTTAGAAATCTCTTAACACCCACTCATTCATATATATATATATATATATATATATATATATATATATATATATATAAAACCTGAGGTTGTTTTATGCCATCCCAGACAAAAGCAAAAAGGATGGGTGTTTGTGGTATTTGTTTTTCTGATAGGCGTGGAGGAATTGAGGGGTGAAGCATACTCTAATGTAAAGGCAGTCCTTAATGAAAAACAAACACACTACCTGAGAATTACTACAGGAGGGTACCTAAAAGGGGATTTCATGGGATCTTAATTATTTCCAAATCCCCATGTGGCCCCATTTCAGATTATTTCTGCATCACACTGTGATTAGCAAATTTGCTTCCATAGCATTGGGATAGATTAAGACTCCACCTAGCCTTGAAGAATCTTAAAAGGATGCTAATCAATAGGCATGTTCAGAGCTACCAAAATATCCTGAGCAACTTCATCTATCTTTTTGTTTGTTTGTTTGTTTGTTTTGTTTTGTTTTTAGAGACAGGGTTTCTCTGTATTGTTTTGGAGGCTGTCCTGGAACTCCCTTTGTAGACCAGGCTGGCCTCGAACTCACAGAGATCCGCCTGCCTCTGCCTCCCGAGTGCTGAGATTAAAGGCTTGCACAACTTCATCTATCTTAAGTATAAAAAGTAGCTACTTGAGCCCAGATTATTGTTCTCAGTAGTTTCTGTGAATTTATCTCTTTATGAAGTGCAAAGTAAAATCCAGGGCAAATTCTGGGTGTTGTTGGCAGTTTTCTTGTTTCCTTACCTTAACTCCCTTGACAAAAACAAAAAAAATCCTCTAGAGACATAGTTCCCTGTGTTTCTAACTGAAGCTCGACTTCATCTCTGTTACTACAGCAAGGTATGTCCTCCTCCTGCAATCTGAGGTTAACAGCATGCGCCTGAGAGACTAACTATGGAGATTCTATGAAATAACATAGGTAAAGCATTTGAAACAGTCCTGTTTGATTTACTGCATCTTCATATGATGAAGAGAGAGGGGTATCTGAAAGGCACTAATCCCATGATGGGTACCCCACCCTTATCCCTCCATCCAAACTCACTTCTTCCCTAAAATGTTTCATATACTGTTTTAGTTTGCTTTTGGTTGGTATGATAAAGTACTAGCCAAAAGCAACCCAAGGCAAAAGGATTTGTTTTCGTTTACAGGCTATTGTCCAGCATTGAGGTACAACTGGGCAGGAACTCACAGAAGGAACCTGGAGACCATGGAGAACCACTGCTTTCAGCCTTGTTTCAACCTTCACATCCAGCTACCTTTCTTGTTTAACCCAAGATCCACTTACTAAGCAATGGCACAACTCACAGTGGCCTAGGACCTCCTCCATCAATTAGGACTCAAAGTGTCCTCACGGGCTTGATCATATATTATGATGGAGACCATTCTTCACTTGAGGTTCTATCTTTCTAGATGACTCTAACTTGTATCACGATGACAAAAAAAGTAACCAGCACACCTAAAAATAATATCCCATTGGGAATTTTTGTAAGATGAAAGTATTCATAATACAGCATTTGTTGCTATACATGTTGAGTCATTAGAGAGAAACACCTTATGTAGATTTAGTAAGGGCCACATTCCAATGACAGAAGCTTTAGGGAAGATCTAACTCCTAAGCCAAAAATTATTTGTTTGCAGAAGGGCAAACCAGAAAAAGAGAAAGAAATTTCAGATAGAGGAGACAGTTTCCATTCACTTCTTTACTTATTTATTCAACATTTGTTCATTAAACACCTGTTCTATGCCAGGTTCTGGGAAATACAAATATGCAAGGAAGACAAAATGCTGATAACAGAAATTGCAGTGTCATGGCGGATACCAGGAAGCATGTAGAAGAAAATTCAATAAAATAAAAAGATATAATAATGAAAAGGCTGCTTAGATGGTGTGGTATAAGATGATCTCTCTAAATGAGCATCATTAAGCAGAAGTCAAAATAGATGACATCTTAGAAGGGCTTGGGGTTAGCTATAACACAGAAAAAGGAAACCTCAGAACTTCAGGAACCACAGAAATTCAATATCACTACATTTTTCAGAGGAAAATCTTGGAGAGGGGCAGGTGTCACATACACTAAGCTATTTGACATTTATCCTGTGCTTTCAGAAGTCACTGAAACACTTTAAGAAAATGGATGTCACAATCTTACTTGTGCTTTAAATAGGTTACCCTGGAAACGGTGAAACCCTGTACAGAACAGATCCACAACAGAGCTGGTGGATGGATAGGAAGCCTGATAGGAGAGGACGTTAAGAATTCTGAAATTATTCAGAGGGAAAACAGTGAGGTTAGGCAGATAAGGTCAGACTATCAGGACCCTAACTCCAAAAGTCAATGCTTTGGATCAGGATTCAAACATAGACAAGAAATGAAACTGGGGGGAACAGGTGGGTCCCAGGAGTTCATTCTAGACATGACTGGCAGAGTGGAAAGCATGAGGGCCAGACAGTACGGTTTCAAGTCAAGAGAATGTTGACTCTCAACCCTGTTAAAGCACAGCTCACAATTACTAACCTGAAGTCAGCCTTTCAGACCTACCAGGGGCTGGAGCCAGTCTGAGCTCGTGTATCTGTGCTACACAATTGATTTTGCTTCCACAGTATTGGAAATGCAGAGTCAATAAGACATTTGGGAAAAAAAAAGACCTTTCCCTCAGAGTCCTCTAAAAGTCAATCCTGTAAGGGTGCATCCTTTGACTGGCATCTACTCACTAAATGAATATGACATCATTTTACCATTTTCCTTAGTGACTCCATGATAGATTCCTTTCTTCCTCAAAGGATGCATGGCTCTTCTTGCGGGCAACACACTAGTGGGAGAAGTGTCAGGCTCAGAAAGATTGACTTTTCCATGTCTCTGTTCTCTCGATAGGAGAATACAAAATGGCTTCTAGAAGAAATTCACTGACGTTATGTATGTGACACTATGTAAGACAGAGGCTTATTCCTAATATGTAGTCTATGAATGTTGGTTCAAATTAGCTAAAGTTTGGAATGTATGGCATGCTTGTTGTCTTCATGTCAACTTGGTACAAGCTGGAATCACTTGGGAAGAGAGAATCATAAGTGAGTAATTTCCCTACCAAATTGGCTGGTGGGGAAAGCCTGTAGGGGATTTTCTTGATTGATGATTGAGGTATGAGCTCATTATGGGCTGATGGCCCTGGGTGCCACAGCAAGGCAGGCTGAGGAAGCTGTGCAAGCAGCACTCCTCTGTGACTTCTGCATCAGTTCCTGCCACTGGGCTCCTTCCCTGACTTCTCTGGATGATAAACTAGAAGTTGTAGGCTCAAATAAACTCTTTCCTCTCTCTAAGTTGCTTTTGGTCATGGTATTCATAATAGCAAGAAACCCATGTGAAATAGGGGTGGGGAAGAAATTTAGAAAAGCACACCAAAATCTGTGGGTGTCAAGCTAAAACATCAAGGTTAACCAAGGATCTTAAGAAGAGAAACAATATAGTCAAAACCACTAACAAAAGCCAAGCTAGAGCAAGGAAAGTGGTTATGAAATAGATGTGATCATTCAGGCAAGAAATAATGAGATTAGACGGTGCTTGGCAGAGAGGACAATGTTCTTTTAGGTTGAAGATGAGTGGTACAAATGAAAGAGGAAGGACACTAGGATGACTGAGAGAAGATTGTATTCAAGAGGCAAGAATACAGGAGGCAAAGCAAGAAAGGAGGGGAAGAGAAACATGGACACTGGGGAAGAGGGTGAAGAGAGAAGGAAAAGAAGAAAGGGAGAGAAGGAGGAGGGAGAGGGAAGGGAAAAGAGAAGGAAAATAAGAAAAAATGGAGAAAGGGGGAAGGTCACCCACTGGACATTCTCTCTTGAATGGCTCCAAGTATTTAACAAGTGTTTGGGAAGTGCCACTTCATCTAAGAGCACAGAGTATTCAGCCCCGAATACACATGGATGATTCTGGCCCTCATAGGACTTGATTCCAGTACAAGAGATAATTAGACAAAAGAACTTGAGAATTCTGATCTGAGTGGGCTATCTACAAGTAGGAACCCATAGTTGTTACCATAAATTACCCGTAAGTTTGTTATAGGGGAGGTCATAGACCTTTGCAAGAACTTAAATCTGTTGTTTAATTAAACTGACATAGTGCCACCACCATCTCTGTCTCAATGTGTATGTTTATACCCATCAACAAGTACCACTCTCGGTCAGCCAGAAGGCATTCTTTCCTGTGAACTACGGTAAAAACATTTATGGTAAAGGTCTGTTAGGGAAAAACTCCTTGTTAAAAGAATAGAATCTTGGGCCTAGGTGGAAAGCTAGCATTCCAGTTGGCCTGGGTCAATCACTTGGCCAAGGGATCACCCTTAGGAAACCAGCCCCATCTCTAGCCATGCAGAGATGGCTGAATAATTAGTCCTTTAATAAGATAATGTGATTTTCCTTCCCTGTATCCACACCCCTGGCATGATAGCTTTTGGGACCACTGCCATGCAGCTTTTGTCTAACCTCCTTTTCTTCTTTCTTTATCCTCAGCATGCTTTTCCTCAACACTTTGGCCTCCTCCAACATGTTGGGTCTCTTTACTCTTATTCTAAAGCCTCCCTTCTGGTCACATGGCTGCTTGTCCACTGTGTATCTGATTACTATGCTCTGGCTTAAAGGGCATAGTTTCTGTTTTTCCTTCTCTCTTACATTGTCTTCCAGGCATTTGATGACATTTCTAGGAGGTGGGGTCCTTTTAAGAGATTTTTTTCTTATGTGTATAAGTGATTGACATCGTGTATATCCATGCACAACATACATGCGATGTTAGTGGAGACCAGAAGAGGACATCAGATCCCCCAGGGACTGGAGTTACAGACAGTTGTGAGTCACACCACATGGGTGTTGGGAAATGACCTCAGACCACTGACCCATCTCTCCCACCCCTGATTTTTCTTTCAAATTAATAAAATTATACTTGAGCTTCTACTTGAGTCTATTGTTAAATTATTTTATTAATGACACTAAGAACCTAAGGAGAAAACCCAATTTCCCCTGTGTTATTCAGCAACCACAAAGGGAACCCAAAATTGCAGTAACAGTAGAGACACATTGGTGTTAATAAATTGCCTGGGTGGTGGTGATACACTCACTTAATTCCAGTACTCAAAGGCAAAGGTAGGCATATTTCTGAGTTCGAGGCCAGCCTGGTCTACAGAGAAAGTTCTAGGACAGCCAGGACTACACAGAGGAACCCTATCTCAAGAGAGAGAGAGAGAGAGAGAGAGAGAGAGAGAGAGAGAGAGAGAGAGAGAGAGAGAGAGAGAAAAGAAAGAAATCAAAAAATAAGTGACAGTTGAGTGCTCAGCCCTACACAGGACCTATACCATCCTTTCCAAGGCTCAGGGAATGTTCCACAAAAAAGGATTAGAAAGAATGTAAGAACTGGAAGACAGAGAAACAGGCTGCAAAATGCCATTTCTAGGCAATGAATAGCCATTGTCATCATGAATCTTAACAACTACAATGATTATACTGGTTCTACACAAGAAATGGCCTAGTAACAGAAATTCATCGATGGAAGAGGGCCTCAGGAGACCCTACCCTCCACTGCTGAACTATCTCCCACTGGTTGATTCATGAGAAGGAGTCATTGCCTCATTTGCGCACTCACTGGTCTTTATACCAGGTTCCAATAATTAGTCCCAACATAATGCTCACACAGATGTCCCTGGTTAAATTAAACAGCTCACAAAACAAAACCGAAAGCAGTGAATGCGGGAAAGGCCCAGGTGTGGATGATAGTGAGTGAAATAGTGGTGAAAGGGAGGTAACAGAAGGTTCAGGAAGCCAGAAGGTGGTGGCACATGCCTTTGATAACAGCACTTGGGAGGATCAGAGGCAGGAGGATCTCTGTAAGTTAGAGGCCAGCCTTTTCTACAGAGCAAATTCCAGGACAGGCTCCAATGCTAAACAGAGAAACCTAAAAAAAACCTGGTGCAGGGAAAAAGTAGCCAAAGTGCACTATGTATACTTTTGAAGCAGTCAAAAACTAACTGAATTTAGAAAGAAGAAAGAAATGCCTCCCTCAAAGGTAAACAAGAGGTTGCTGCTGAACAGAAAGAGATAAAGCCAGGAATGTGGAATGCGCCCCTGGAAACCAAGTCACAAGTCTTCCTTCAGGATCTTGGTTTCGGTTATCCCAAGGTTTTACAGAAGGGACAGCTGTGTCACGTGGCAATTGTATTTACAATTATTTCTCCACCCCGCTTTCCACAGCGTCTACTTTTTCACATCCCTACAACCATATTCAAGGCTCCTGCTTCCTCCATGTCTCTCCGTTCTCTCTGACACCTGTCTTTTCTTTTGTGAGCTTTCCTTCATGTAGGTTTGACTGACAGGTCTCCCATGCTGAGTCATGATTCAAATTTCCTCTATCTGTTGTTCCTTGATACATTTCCTTTTGGAGAAGTGTCTTGCCTATTCAAGTTTTTATCTGTTTTTAAATCGAGTTATTTGAGCTTTTTTGCTACCAGTCTCCTTACATATTTTGCATATGAATTACTTGTGTAAAGCGGGATTTGTAGACCTTTCCAGTATGTTTTCTTCTTGAAATTTTATAGTTTTGAGTCTTTAATCCATAGTGAGTTGATTTTTATATATAATATAAAGTAAGAGTCCAATTTCATCAAAGTTTGGATAACTGCAAAAATTTAATAGTACTAACTGTGAACTTCTTGAGAATTCAGAATCTAATGCTTTTCTTCTTCTCCTCCTCCTCTTCTTCCTCCTCCTCCTCTTCTTCCTCCTCCTGCTCCTCCTCATCCTCCTCCTTCTCCTTCTTCTTCTAGATCTGAACTCAGTTTCCAGCCACTTTTACTGTGTTAACTCCAGATGAGAAATTAAAGTGACTCCAGGTTGGTTGACACAGTGGGATGTCAGAAACCTTGAAGTTTGATGGGCACTGCCTTGTATTATTCTCTAGCCTGGAGACAAAGTGAGGATTGCTTAGTAATTTTATGTTACCTTTTGTTGTAAACCATCTTAAAATTATTACTAAAATATCTGGAGTTTTTCCAGAAAAGCTCTGAGAAGCACAAAGACTTACGGGCAATATATTATATCTGTATCATATAATGTATATAATATTTAATGTCTGTGATAATACCTGATAATTGTTATGTGATTTGTGGTTTGTAAGATGCTTAAGGGGGCCAAAGAGATGACTCATGTGGAAAATGTTTGCACATGAAGGTCTGAATTCATATCCCTAGAACCAAGACTTAAAAGCTAGGTGTGGCTTAGCTCCAAGCCTAGCCACAGCAGTCAATTCCAGGGTCAAGGAGAGACACAGTTTCAAAAATATAATTTAGAGTGAGTGAGGAAGACACCCAAGGTTGAACTCTGGCCTCCAAGTGTGTAGACACATGTGGACATGCATCTATGCACACACACACACACACACACAAAATCAATTAACTGACTAATTAATTACATTAAAATTCTTGAGGAAACAAGGAGTGGACCTACTCTCCCCATCAGACAGACTGATCGTCTCACATCAGCCCTTTAATGTGATGCTTGTGGTCTCCTCCCAGTTTACCTCCTAGAAAGGTGGCCACAGGCATAATGACTAAATCCACACTCCCCTCCCTTAGAGTTCTCAAACAGATGTAAGAACCTACCCTCCTCTTTAGAAGCAATTTCCTTTTAGATGTGTGCATGTGTGTCAGGTGAAAGAAAATGCTTGTGAATTCTAGCTCCACAACTTACAAGCTGTATGACTCTGCAAACTGCTTACATGACTCACCCTCTGGCCTTCACGTATAGAACAGAGACATCTATCTCAGGAGTCCTCTAAGGGGTAAATAACATGGTTGCTTTTAAGCAAATATTATTAGTTTTCTGTGTCTCCACACCTTTAACTTTATCCATTATTCAAAATCAAAACAAAAATGAAGCCCTTTCATGGGATTACCATTTTAAGTTTAGAAATGTCGAGTTTGTGTTTTCCTGACAAAAGGGGATTGTTGCCTTGAGTGTTTGTTAATTGCTGTTTTGATTTTGTTGCTGTTGTTATTACCAAATACTATTCTATCATAGTCAGAGGACGTGAGCTTTGTGAGAGCCCATCTTTGGAATATATTAAGAAATTTTTTTACTTAAAATTAGGTTAGAATTGTAAATAGATTTTCTGTGCTAGATGAGAATAGTCCATATTTTCAAGGGACAGAAGTGCACTCTATCTCTGAATCTTTACATTTATCTGCATACCAAATCAATCTTGTTTAATGTGTAATTCAAATTCTCCCTAGCCTGAATTTATTTCGTATTTGCTTCAGAGAAGCAAATATCCTAATCTGATTCAAAGTTTTATCAATTTGTCCTTGTAATTCTGTCACTTTTTTTAACTTTATGTATTTTAAACCAGATCATTAAGCATATCTAGGAATATGGTGTTTTGGCTGCACCACTACACATAGCCCCCAATGTTGTTTTTCAATTTTTTTCTTTTCTTTTTTTTCTTTTTTTTGGGGGGGGGGTTTGGTTTTTTTCGTTTGTTTGTTTGTTTGTTTGTTTTTCCAGACAGGGTTTCTCTGTATTGTTTTGGAGGCTGTCCTGGAACTAGCTCTGTAGACCAGGCTGGCCTCGAACTCACAGAGATTTGCCTGCCTCTGCCTCTGCCTCCAGAGTGCGAGGATTAAAGGTGTGCACCACCAACGCCCGGCTTGTTTTTCAATTTTTTATTACATTTATTTTGTGTGAGTGTGTAAATGTGAATGCACATTTGAGTTGGAGACCAGGTCACTAGATCTACTTCTTACCCAAAGGCACTGCCCAAAACTCAGGTGCCTTCCCACAGATGGCCTGGCACCGTAGAGATAACCTATTGCTTAACAATGCTAACACCTACATTCTCTGGTGAGATCTCCTGCTCTCTTACATATCAAATGCTCCCTGCTCCTAACAGCCCTCTGCCTCACTTCCCAGCGTCTCCAGTCTAACAACCTCCACCCCATGGCCAAAGCCACATTCCCCTATTTAAGCCTGTACAGAACTTTAATTAAACGGCAACGTGATCAGCCATGTTGCCTTGCTGTCCATCTCCTCTTGTCTCTTGTCTCATTCATTCCAGGCTCCCATGGCTCGAACCCATTGTGCCCTGCTGGCCAGGGCACATGTGCATATGCATGCATGCACACACCTGTGTCACAGTATGTGTGGAAGTCACAGGACAATTTGTGGGGATCAGTCCTCTGTTTCTATCATGTGGGTCTTGAAAACTGAACTAGGATCATCCGGCTTGGAGGCAGGTGTCTTTAGCCACTGAGGAATCTTGTACACCCCTGAATTATTTATTAGTTCTGTTCATGTTGCTGTGTGTGTGTGTGTGTGCATGTGTATGTGTTCATGTGTACATATGTGTGTGGGGTTATGCATGTATGTGTGCATGTGTTTATACTAGATACCATGTATCATTTTATACTGGTACTCTTCACTTAGGTATTCCCCAACATTGGGTCTATACTTTTTCTGCACTTTCTACTTCCACAAACAAGACTGTGAGAAACACACATATACATTCATTACAGATGGCTGTGAGCCACCATGTGGTTGCTGGGAATTGAACTCAGGACCTCTGGAAGAGCATCTAGTGCCCTTAACTGCTGAGCCATCTCTGCAATGCATGCAGGCATGCATGCAGACAGCACACTGTATACATAATAAATGAATATATATACATATATATATAATTATATCATTTTGCTGCTTCCCTTCCCTCTCTTGAACCACTCCCATGTACCCAACCATGTTCTCTCTCAAACTCATGGTTCCTGCTTCCTTAGCTGTTATTACATGTTTATATGTATATTCCTAATATACAAATACAATCTGGTCAATCTGCATAAAGTTACTTGTATATATACAATTTCAGAGCTGACCACATTGTATTAGATAACCAGTTTGGGAGCTCTTCCCTAGGGAAGACTATTACTGCCACTCTCAGCATTCCTTGGTTCCCTGAAGTTCTTTGTCTGGTGTTGAGGCTTTGTGGAAGTTCCCCTTTTCTTGTTAGCATGTCTAACATTGTCATCCTTGTTCGGGTCTTGCTTAGGCAGCCATGCTGGCCAGACTTCAAGGTATAGCTTCTCTGACATTCTCTTATGACTTAGAGTAAGATTTCTTTTCTGAAATGTGACACTGTTAAGAGATAAGATATTCCTGTTTAGTTTCAGTGATCGAATCAGTTTGTTTTGCACATCCTTACCTGCACCATGCTGGTCTTGCTCATATTCCTCTGGCTGCTAACAACTGTGCATTCTTCCTTCCTATGCCTATCCAAGATTCTTCTCCCAATGTCTTGATTATTCATGTGTTCTGCCCAGTTAACACGTTTTCTCAGGGATTTGAGGTTTTCTTATCCATTCTAGATACTAACATATTGATAATGTTAGACATTGATAACTTTTTCCAGTCTTTTGTCTGACTTTCAGCTTTCTCTGTCATCCTTGGTGGAATACTCCATCTATCTTCGTCTTAGATTTTTACCTTCAGAAACTTTTCTACAGTGTCTTTTTACACTAGTCTACAGAGATGTGCTCTGGTGCTTTCAGCCATTAGTTTTACAGCTAAGTTCTTCTGCCTAGGTCTTTAAGTCTTCTAAAGGGCAGGGATTTCACTTGTTTTTCTTAAGGTGCATTACTAAAACAGCTTTCCTAACATATCTACAAAACCAATAGGAACCTGGCCAGAGATCTGATCAAGCTTTTTCTATATAGACAAAATAAATTTAGGAAACTGGACAACTATACTGGAATAAGACCTTCTCTCCATTCACTTCTCTGTTGTGTCTTTTAACTTAAATGTTTTCCTTGCAGAAAATCTTACACATAGTCTGTAATTTCATCTTCTACATGCTTAACCAATCACCTGCCTTAATGAGAAGTATGTTTTCTTGGCTGCTGCTATCACATAGGGATAGTGTTGATATTTGTAAGCTGATTTAATATACAATAGTCTTACCAAACTGTATCTTTTTTGTTTTTTTAGAGGTTATTTATCTTCACAGAAAAATTGAAAGAGTTCCACATGCACAGATACTCCTCATAAACTCTTCCATTCTTAAACCTCCATGGCCTTATCATTATCAGCTCCAACCAGAAATAATATTTCCTCGTTTCAAGAAAATACATTGACACTCAGTTATTGACAAAATCCAAGACCTTGTATTGAAGAACTCAGCAGGCACAGAGCATCTGTGGATTTGAACAGTGGCGAGCAAAAAACATCTAACTACGATTGCAATATCACGCAGTCTTTTAGCTGCCCTAAATGTCCTTGCATGATGCCCTTCCCTACTTCCTTCCTCTCTCCCCTGGCAACCACTGACCTTTCAACTGTCACCACAGCGTTGCCTCTTCCGGATGGTGAGGTAGGGTTTGCTTTCTAGAATCTTTGTGGTATGCTCTCTTCTATGCCACCAGGCCAGTTATTTCTCTATTCCTTCACAAAGCTCTATGAACTCTTGAAATACATTTATTATGTAAAAATCTTTCTACTTCTTCTATTCTCTCCAGTTAATGAGCACTAACTCTTACCCATTAATAATGTGAATTAGGAAATTTTTCCTTTAATGCACAATTTTCTTAAATAACCTATTTTCAGTATGAGCTCATTTTCAGCAAGGGTCATGTGATCTAGAATTTCTCAAGAGCTTGGATTTATACAAATATCTACGCAGAGAAGTTCAGTGTTTGTTTCCCTGGGGATTTCAAACATGCCTGAAATGGTTTACCTGTGAGTTTTCAACACACACTTTTACTACTGCAAGAGTAAAACAAGTTGCATTATGGAATATTATTTCTCATCAATGACTCTCTTACCCTCACTTAGGCCCCAAAATTCCCAGGAAAATTCATTGATTTCCCCCAATACTTTCTATGAATGAAGTAGCTGTTCAAATCTATGTGTTTTATGCTAAAACAAGCCTGGAAATCCCAGCAGCCTAAGACTACATTTCTTATTTTCCTGTGACTCTAGCTTTGGGCTTCCTCTTTATTGTACACTTACATATTTCATTTTTTAAGTCCAACCTTTATTTTTTACTATTTTTGTTTCAAAAGAAGCATTATACCCAGTATGTGCATTCACAGGTAGCATTAGAGGTTCTCCTGTACATCAATTTGCTCCACTTTGTGGCTGTATCTTCAGTCTCAGTTCCTTGTTAATGCATCAGCTAAGAAACTCAAGTCTAGATATGAAATACCACACTCTTTTCTGTCATTTACTCATCTTGATTGACAGTGTTAAGAATAATGTAAATGGAGTCAGACGTGCTACCATTGCACCACGAGGTCACTGAGAAAATTAACAAGATAGACAAACGTTTGTACAAACTTACCAAACAGCAGAGTGTGAACATGCAAATTAACAAAATCAGAAATGAAAAGGGGGACATAACAACAGACTCTAAGGAAATTCAGAGAATCATCAGGTCATACTTTGAAAATCTGCACTCCACAAAATTCGAAAATTTAAAGGAAATGGACGACTTCCTGGATAGCTATCACTTGCCAAAATTAAATCAAGAACAGATAAGCAATTTAAATAGACCTATAACCCCTATGGAAATAGAAGCAGTCATCAAAAGTCTCCCAACCAAAAACAGCCCAGGTCCAGATGGCCTCAGTGCAGAATCCTACCAGAAATTCAAAAAACAGCTTATACCAATTCTTCTCAAAGTATTCCACTCAATAGAAGCAGAAGGGTCTTTGCCAAACTCTACGAGGCTTCAATAACCTTGATCCCCAAGCCACACAAAGATACAACTAAGAAAGAGAACTTCAGACTAATGTCCCTCATGAACATTAATGCAAAAATACTCAATAAAATACTGGCAAATCAGTTCCAAGAACACATCAAAACAATCATTCACCACGATCAAGTAGGTTTCATCCCAGGGATGCAGGGATGGTCCAACATACGAAAATCCATTAACGTAATCCACCATATAAACAAGCTGAAAAACAAAAATCATATGATCATCTCACTAGATGCTGAAAAAGCCTTTGACAAAATCCAACACCCCTTCATGATAAAGGTCTTGGAAAGATCTGGGATAACACGGACATACTTAAACATAATAAAAGCTATATGCAGTAAACCAACAGCCAACATCAAACTAAATGGACAGAAACTCAACGCAAATCCTCTAACATCAGGAACAAGATAAGGCTGTCCACTCTCTCCATAGCTTTTCAACATTGTACTTGAAGTTCTAGCCAGAACCATAGAACAACAAAAGGGGATCAAGGGAATACATATTGGGAAGGAAGAGGTCAAACTTTCACTATTTGCAGATGATATGATAGTTTACATAAATGACCCAAAGAACTCTACCAGGGAACTCTTACAGCTGATTAACACCTTCAGCAAAGTGGCAGGCTACAAGATCAACTCAAGAAAGTCAGTAGCCCTACTATATACAGAGGATAAAAGGGCTGAGAAAGAAATCAGAGAAACATCACCCTTTACAATTGCCACAAACAACACTAAATACCTTGGGGTAACGCTAACCAAACAAGTGAAAGACCTGTATATCAAGAACTTTGAATATTTAAAGAAAGAAATTAAAGAAGCCCTCAGAAAATGGAAAGATCTCCCATGCTCTTGGATAGGTAGGATCAATGTAGTAAAAATGGCAATCCTGCCAAAAGCAATCTACAGATTCAATTCAATCCCCATTAAAATCCCAGCACAATTCTTCACAGACCTTGAAAGAACAATAATCAATTTTAAACCCAGGATAGCCAAAACAACCCTATACAATAAAGGAACTTCTGGAGGCATCACCATCCCTGACTTCAAGCTCTATTATAGAGCTCTAGTCCTGAAAACAGCTTGGTATTGGCACAAAAATAGACAGGGAGAGCAATGGAATCAAATTGAAAACCCGGATATTAACCTACACACATATGAACATCTGATCTTTGACAAGGAAGCTAAAAATATACAATAGAAAAAAGAAAGCATCTTCAACAAATGGTGCTGGCATAACTGGAGGCTGGCATGTAGAAGAATGTGGATCGATCCATGTTAATCGCCATGCACAAAACTTAAGTCCAAATGGATCTCAACATAAATCCAGCCACACTGAATCTCTTAGAAGAGAAAGTGGGTGGTACCCTTGAACGAATTGGTACAGGAGACAGCTTCATGAACATAACACCAGTAGCACAGACACTGAGGTCAACAATTAATAAATGGGACCTCCTGAAACTGAGAAGCTTCTGTAAGGCAAAGGACACAGTCAGCAAGACAAAAAGGCAGCCCACAGAATGGGAAAAAATATTCACTAATCCCACATCTGACAGAGGGTTGATCCCCAAAATTTACAAAGAACTCAAGAAGCAAGTCTCCAAAACATCAAAGGACCCAATTAAAAAGTGGGCTGCAGAACTAAATAGAGAGTTTTCAATAGAGGAGTCTAAAATGGCTGAGAGGCACTTGAGAAAGTGCTCAACATCCTTAGCCATCCGGGAAATGCAAATTAAAACAACTCTGAGATATCATCCCACTCCTGTCAAAATGACTAAAATCAAAAACACCAACGACAATTTATGCTGGAAAGGATGTGGTAAAAGGAAAGGGGAACACTCCTCCACTGTTGGTGGGAGTGCCAACTTGTTCAGCCACTTTGGAAATCAGTATGGAGATTCCTCAGAAAAATGGGAATAGACCTACCACAAGACCCAGCAACTCCACTCTTAGGAATTAATCCAAAAGATGCCCATTCATATACAAGGATGTCTGTTCCACTATGTTCATAGCAGCATTATTTGTAATAGCTTGAACTTGGAAGCAACTTTGATGCCCCTCAACTGAAGAGTGGATAGAGAAAATATGGTACATTTACCCAATGGAGTCCTACTCAGCAGAAAAAAAAACAATGGAATCCTGAGATTTGCAGGCAAATGGATGGCACTAGAAGAAATCATCCTGAGCGAGGTAACCCAGTCACAAAAAGAGAAACATGGCATGTACTCTCTCATACATGGATTTTAGACATAGATCTGGGGAGTGCCAGCCTACAATCCCATGGCCAGAGAGTCTGGGAAACAGAACCTTCATTCAGTGGCTGATGGAAGAAGAGGCAGACTCCCATGGTTAAGTACTGAGCTGAACTCAAGAAAGCCAGTAACAAAGAGGGAGGACAGATAACCAAAGGGATTAAGACTGGGCTGGTTTACCCCCCCAGAAACAGCTGACCATTGACAAGGGTTAGCTCTTGAATCCCAGAATGATGCCTGGGAATCCAGCATGGGACTGATCAAGACCCCCTGAATCTGGGTGTCAGTGAAGAGGCCTAGGTAATCTATTGAGCCTTGGGCAATAGATCAGTATTTATCCCTGGTATACAAATGGACTTTGGGCTCCCATCCAACAATGAGAGATGCACTCTCACCATGAACTCTTGGGGGAAGGTGTAGGCCCTGCCCTCTATGAAATGATAGAATATGGACACCCCCATGGAGGGCCTCACCCTCCCTGGGGAAATGAGGGGATATTGGGGGGGGTTGGAGGGAGGGCATGGGAGGAAGGAAGGGAAACAGAGAGGGACCTGGAACTGACTTGTGAAGCAACCTTGTTTCTAATTTAAATTTAAATTTAAAAATAAATAATAATAAAAATAATACACAACTTAAAAAAAGAATAATGTAAATGACACATTTGTGGGTTCATCTGTGAGATTGTTTTCAGAGAGGCTTCACTGAGGGAGGAGGTCTTTCTTCAAAGCAATCGCCCTCCAATGGGTGGTTTAGACATCAAGAGAGCCAAGATAAAAGCAGTGGGCACTTGCTTTCCTTCACTTCTGTGTGAGCAAGTGTAAGATGCTGCTGCCCATCTCTGCTGACATCAGAGTTCAGATTCTTCAGCCTTTCATTGTGGACTCAGTATTAATGGCCCTCCAGCGAACTCTCAGCCCTGGATTGGAACACTGAGGCATCTGGATTTGTGGACTGAGTAACCACTGGGTTCTCTTAAATGCAGACAGCCATTGTTGAACTAAGCCAACTGAATAAATCCCCTTTAGTCACCCATATACACCCTATTGGTTTTATTCCTCTAAGAGTACCTTTCCTGACTTGCCAAGCTTAAAGCTACACTGGGAGAAAAAGCAGAGTCAAGTAGGTTCAGGTGGTTCTACCTCAGTGCTCTTGAATTCTGTAGATCTGAATTGCTGAGCCCCCTTACTTCCTACGTTATTCGTTCCCTTCTTCAGAAACTAAAGCTATACACAGAAAGTTACTGTTCTTTACATCCAAAAATATATCTTCCTTGGCCGGCTTAGAGATACTTTCATTAAATTCTCTACATAATGACTGGATATTTCCTTTTCCTTTCTGCGAAGTTACTTGCCTAATTAAAAGCGCTTCAAGATCTAAAACTGAGGCATTGTGTTTTACAGAAGAGCCAATTAAACGACTGCTTGGGACATTTTGTCACGTCACAAGGCAATCCGAAATAAAAATGAAGGTGTAGCTTCCTGCGTGCGAGCAAGCGTCATTGTTCTCGACATTCCTCTGAAGCGTGATGCCCTTGGTCACTATACAGAGATACTTATGTAAAGTGCCATGTTTCTAGTTATGTGCAACTCTACACGGCTTTATTAGGAAGAACGCCCTTTTTAATCAAATAGAACATAATTAGTATGCATACTGCATATTATATATGCTTGCATGTGTAAAACCTTCTCATGAAATTCGAATTTCAGTGAGTACTGTCCAAGGACAAAAGTAAACTGGAGTGGTGAAGGTGGGGTCGTAACGGGTTCACTAGACCCAAGATAAATGATAAATGGATGTTTTACTGGAGAACAACTTACACAGAACAATAATGAACCACTGCAGCCTTTCTCTGCCCTTCCCTGACGAGAGAGAGTGAGAGACAGAGAGAGACAGAGAGACAGAGACAGAGCCCCAAGACCACACCTCATGCTCCCTCTTTCTGAAGCCACGCCCAAAGGGGTGTGGCCACTGTTACAGGTTCACAGGCAAGATGCTGCTGCAGAGGGGGAAGTTGAGTTGTGTACGGAAAGGTGAGGACAGAGTGAGTAGAATGAGCCCGTTAGGCCTGAGGACTGAGACAGACTTTTCGTACTTCAGAAAAACATCCAGTAGCTTCACCAGTTATTTGATTGCTTATCATCAGCCTTTCGGGGTTACCAATGGTGTCATTTTCATAAGGGAAATGGCAAATGTATGGGCTCATCGTCTCCAGATAATAATGTGTCTGGTGGTAAGACAAAATATGGTCATCACATCTGAGTAACTCCTTTAAAAAAACATAAGGCACCATTTTAATGTTCAAGTGTTCGTAACGTCTTGCTGTCACCACTCAGCAGAGGAGTTGCACAGGTAAGCTCAAGCTTCCTAATCTGGGCAACTAGGTTCTGAATTCGTGTCTTTTTCCTGCCCACCTCCATGCCCTTTAAGTAAGAAAGTCAGTGCTCACCCAAAATAGTAAGTTCTTACTCCAGCCATCAAAGGTTTACGGCATCAGCCATACGTCTTAGGTCGGGGTCGTATCATGTCTTGGGCTGGGAGACAAAGCTGGTCACTCTGTGCTCCTCTGCCCTCTTCCATTTTTGTTTCCTTTTGGATCTCCCCTATTTCTTGTGGTATCAGTGGCCTATTAATATGACCAAAAAAAGATTAAAAGGAAGAATATGATGGAAATACATTATACAAAATCATCAAAGAATAAATAAAAGTATTTTTAATTAATTTTTCGTTTTAAAAAATTCATTGTCATTAATTAGTGTGCTGTGCAGGCCACAATTTCTTTCTCTTCTCTAACAATAGCTTCATTAAATGAGTGTTTTTGACTTACAAGGGGCCTCATCCTTAAAGCTATATACCAGTGGATCCGGCCACACAACCAAGAGTATATGTGCATCACAAGTTGGACTTTATTTTCTAAAAGAAAGAAAAATAGAAGCAGGTAGGGAAGTGGAAGTTGATCTGGAAGGATCTGGGGAGGGAATATGGTCAAAATATACTATATGAAAATCTCAAAGAACTAATGAAAAAATTCATGTTTTTATCCAGAATGAACTAATGTTTAAGGAGATGGACATTTTTGCCTTGAATTAAGTAGTAATCAAAGTATACACATGTCTACATGGTACTCATAAATGTGCAGATTTTATATCCATAATATAAAAAGTAAACTTTAAAAATTAAATTTATAGCCTGGCGGTAGTGGCGTATGTCTTTAATCCCAGCACTCGGGAGGCAGAGGCAGGCGGATCTCTGTGAGTTCGAGACCAGGCTGGTCTACAAGAGCTAGTTCCAGGACAGCCTCCAAAGCCACAGAGAAAACCTGTCTCAAAAAACAAAAAATAATAAATAAATAAATAAATTTATGTTAAAAAATTAGATTGAATCCTGGGCTGTTAATGCTTACACAGAATATCTGTATTCTACCTAAACAAATAATAAAAAACTATATCGCCTATCCACGACTATGTTGTTCAATTATTTAACCAGTAGATCATTCCAGAAGAATAACTCCTCATACACAATTTCTTATAGCATAGCAATTCCCGTTGTTGACCTGGTAGGTGAAAAGCATGACAGCTATTATAAATAAAGTAAAAGCCTTATATGCAGATAAAAATGCAAGACAATAAAACTCCTACTCTGAATAACACGCCAGAGATCAACATCCAAGTGATTCTTTATCTCCTTCAATGCTGTCACCTGGGGGAACAGATTCACTTACTTGCACAGGCAAAGCTGCCTGTCCTTAGAGAACCCTGGGAGTTTCTCTCCCAGAGTTGTTTCCAGGCCTGGTGTCCTCTGTGTGACTGTATTTCATTTCAACAAGACAGGGTCTCCATCTTGGCTTGGGACTTACAATCCTCCTTCCTCCACCTCCAGACTGCTATGTTAGAGGCCTGTATTCCCACTTCTGCTACATGTTGTTGTTGCTTTTGTAAGACTGTGTTGCAAATCCTTACCTCAAAAGCATTCTTCTTCTTCCTTTCCCAAACCACGTTTAATTTAAATTAGGTTTTTAATAATTATTTGTTTTTGAAATAATTACATCATTTCTACCCTTCCCTTTCATCCCAATTCCTTATCCTTACATCTTGCATGTTCTCTCTCTCTCTCTCTCTCTCTCTCTCTCTCTCTCTCTCTCTCTCTCTCTCTCTCTATCTCTATCTCTATCTATCTATCTATCTATCTATCTATCTCAAAGTCACTTTCTCCCTGAGAACTAACTTTCATGGTACCAGTAAGCTACATACAAGCATCCAAGTGGGGGGAAGTTTTCTACCCAGATATGATGCCTATAAACCATGACTTACGAACCTGTGCCAATGACCAGAATGGCAAGACAGCCTTAGGAATACAGCAGTGGCACCTATGACTTGGAAGTAACCATCAATTGGACCTTAGACCCATACATCAAGGGGGAAAGCATGCCTGGAACTGGAGACCTAACCATGACCCAGGGTTAGTGAAGTCTTGGGTCTTGGTGATAAACCTACAACTTCCACTTTACTAAACCATCATAGTTCCTAACTATATTCTAAACATTTATCCCTATCTTTATAGTCACTCTTACTGCTCAGCAGAGAAACTTCTCTTTGCAACATATGGAGAATATTACAGAAGATGAAAACTGATTTTTAAAAAATGCAGAGAACATAAATCATGTGGTTCCCAGTTCCAGCTGACACATCTATAATACAATTAAACTTATTTTAATTGATATACAGAAGTTGAACATATTGATGAGCCACATGTCTGCATTGTATTAAGCTTGGGTAAACACATCTTGTTCCCCAAATATTTATCATTTCTTTATGGTAAAACATTCAAAAATCTTTCCTTCTGGCTTTGTAAGATGTACTGTGCATAGTGCACAGCAGTTCCCGATGGCCACACATCTATGGATAGCCCAGAATAACTTCTCACTCCCATCTAACTTACTGAAACAAGTGTTTGAGTTCAGTAATATATTTAGTTTTCTCAAATGTTAGGTGATAAGATTGTAAGTTGTTGGGGGCACTGATGCTAATTCTGTAATTAAATGTCAAAGTAAGTTGAGACAGGAACAAAACCAGATCGTCTCCTACTCACCCTTAAGGGCAGCTCTTCCTTAATAAACACTTAGTATTGCTGTGCTTCTTGTGGGAAATTGCTTTTTCCTCAGGGCTTATTACTCACTCTCCTCTGACATCTTTTAAGAATTTTTCTGGAAATATTTCTATCTTAGAGTTGTGTAAGATAATTTTTTAAAGATCTGCTTCAAAATAGGCTTAAGCACTATTCAATAAAGGTAAATGTTTTTGAGGGCAACCTAGAGTATGATTAGTTGAGTTTTATTTGCTTTGAGAAGGTTTTCTTGATCTCATAAAACTTGAATTTTTGAATTCTTAGTCTTTTATTAAGTTCCTCTGAAGCTTATGAGTATGTCAAAAGTTGTGCAGGAATTTCAAAGTTATTCCTCCAAAGAATACTCAACATGTTTGCTAAGTTCTCCCATTTAAGATGTATAAGTCCATGTAAGTATATTTTGATCAGATATATTTTTCATATTTGGTGGACCATATCACTTTTGTTAAACTATGATGGACAAAAATTATACATGTTCAAGAGTCACAATGGGATGTTTTGATATGTACATAAATAGTATGGAATTTCAAACAAATTCATTAACATATCTGTCATCACAGTTACTTGTGATGAAATACTCCAAAGCCACCATAAATCTTTAACGTGTTACTGTTAATATGGCTCCACTGCTGTACCTTCAGTCTAAGCTTCTTTACCTTTGTATCCCTTGACTATGCAAATATTTGTGTAATATTTGCCAAGAGGTGGAGAGAAGTGACACAAACAGTGGTTCCTTGGAGCTAAGGAGTACCAACCCTAGCTGCCTGTTAGTGCACTGGTGCTGCTTGTCAACCTTTAAAGGTTATGGGATTAAGTGGAGGAACTTTCTTAACACGATGGAATCCGGCTGCAGCCAGAGACACATCCCCAGAGCTCTGAAAGGGGAAATCCAAAAATACCACGTCTAATATTTATAGTCCAACTCTTTTTTTAGGCTCTGACCCATTCTCTGTACTCTAAACCTTTTTGGAAAATGTTGGAACACGGGTGAGCAGGAGACCAGATGAAGCATTCAGTTCAAATGGTCATAGGCAGAAACCGGAAGACAGCAAAGGACTCTGGAATCCTGAAAAGAATGATCACAGCACAATTTTCTTCTACAGCCTCCAGCTACTAACTGTCGATGTGTTATACATTGTAGCATGAAGCTTAACTTATGTCTGGAGCGCTTTTTAATCAGGAAATACAGGCACATGCATAGTAATGATGGGGGGCTGTCTGTGAGATATGCTCTTTTTATCCTCTCTTGCTCATCCATACTTTCTAATTATTCTAATGTGAACAAATAGAACCGTTGTGTTAGTCAGCTTTGTGCTGCTGTAACAAATACCTGGGAGTCAACTTCAGGGAGGAAAGACTGAAAGGTTTACTTTGACAGTTTCAGAGGTTTCCAACTGTAGCTGCTTTGGGACCCTGTGGTGAGGCAGAGGATGATGGTGGAAACAGAAAACCAGAAGAAAATTTGTAAAAGGAGTCCTTAATTGGTCTATATAATAAAGGGCTGGAGTCAGATATAGCAGGAAGTGCTGAGAGATCAGAGGGAAGGAGCAAGCCACAGCACACCTTACCTCCTTAGCATCTCTACAGAAGAGAGCGATTTCCTGTTTGTCCCTGCTTATATACTGTTACTGCCCAGCTATGTCACTTCCTGTCTGTCTGTACAGACCTCCAGACCTCTATGGTTATCTAGTGGCAAGCTCCATTCTCTGACCCCCAGATAGGCTTTACTTATACAAGAAAGAGATCACCACAAATCTTACTCACATTGCAGCCAGGAAGCAGGGGTTGGAAGTGGGTTCCTAATATCCCATTCAAGAATATGTTCTTAGTGACCTGACTCCCTCCATTAAACCTCCACCTTCTGATGGTTCCACTATCACCTGGTAGCACTACAGATTGGTGGCCCAGATGTTAGCACTTGGGCCTTTAGGGAACCATTAAAGATCAAACCATAACCAGGTGATAATTTTAATGCTGAAGGATATAAAACACTATGAGAGCCACATGCAGAGGAAACACCATAGTGCAGGTATTTCCCATTGTTCTTTGCTGGATGGAACAAAACTGACATCCAGAGTTCTATGCAACAGAGAGAAAAAAAAAAAAGATCAGATCAGTCGGCTATTCACACACACACACACACACAATTAAAAGATTCATTCATTATTCTGAATTTAAGGTCATTTTAATCTGCGAAGCTAAAAAAACAATGCTAATAAAAACACACAGTCTGCATTGCTTTCATCATTCATGTCTGTTTGGGCTCATTAAAAATATTTTTTTTCTTCCCCCCGTTGTTTTGTGCCCAGAAAAATTAAGACTCTTGTTCTCATCCTACTGTCGGGAAGGAGCCTGGACATGAAGTTTGCCAATCTGGAAAAATGAGTCCCAGAAATAGTAAACGAGAATTTAATTTCTCATTTTCCCAACCTTATTGTCGTTGTTCGGTGTTACCGCTCTTCGGCGAGTACACAGAATGAAAGATCACATTCGTTCCCCATAACTTACAGGAGAGTGGGGAATCTCAACAAGCTTTGGCAAGAGGCACAGTGAAAGCAAAGTGCTTTTGAGTGAATTACTGTGGGGAAAAAGATTGCAGTATGTGAGAACTTCTGTTTGACAGTCTTTGACTTGAAAATTATAAGGTATCCATGCTATTTCTTAAGGCATTCATTTTCTTCAAATTAGACATTGGTTCGAATACTCTTTTTAAATGTCATTGCTTGGAGGTATGCATTTTCTAGGTGGGCAAAAAAAACACAGTAAAGTATGGCCTAGCATTGTCCTTGAGCTTAATGGTGTCCATTAGCCTTATGCTCCAAAATTTAATGAAAAGGATTTTAGAAACTTCTCAGAGCACCACGGTGAGAGAGGAGGTGGAGGGGTAGGTGGAGGATAAGGAAGGAGAAATAGGACATGCTGTTTTTGCATATTATTTTTGCAGCTTTTCCAGAAGAAATTATTTTAGTTTATTTTTAGCTTTCAAACCAACATTTGGAAAATGTGCACTGTTGTTGAATGAAGCACAGAGTTTCAGACCAATATATTATCACTCCTTATACTAGAGTGAAATAAAATTATCTTAGATTCAGTAAATATCAAGTATCTCTAAAACTGGTGGTTTTTCCAAGCCACTTAGTCCAAGGGCAGTAGAGTAGACAGAATTTGGACTTCCATGACCTTTGCCCTAGTGTTACTCCTGTGTTGATGTTATGTAAGTACATGGTAGAAGTCGAACTTACTCTTCAACTGACCTTAAAATAGTGAGACTGTCCTCTGTCATCCATTGAGAAGAACTTAACCTCATGATTCTGAAGCTAAGTATGAAAAGTAACAAAATTCAACCACAACTGAAATGGCCTTGGGATGGATTTTTCCAAGGGCATCCAGATAAAATGCCCTTCCCAGCCAACACCTTGATTTCAGGCTCAAAAGAAGAGTAGAAGATGCTGTTGAGCCACACTTAATCTGAATGTCTGACCCACAGAAACATGAGACAATGACTGGATATAAACCTATTTCATCTTCTATAGACACCAAATGCAGCCACAGGGTGAATGAAGCATCCAGCCAGCCACAGCAGACAATCCCAGACTGTGTGAATCTCAAGATCGCACTCTAAAAGACAATGCCTAAATCTCAAGCTCACACTCTAAAAGACAATGCTTGGCATTATTAACCACCTCCCCACCAAGCAGGTGGGCACACCACACCATTTTATGTCACTGTTCATGGATGCTCTCCTCTACCAATGCTCCTTGTTTTGTGGTCAAGTGCATGGATGAAGCTAAGTCATTTGAGAGCCCTACAGTGATCCACATCAGAGATACAGTCACTAACTCATAGACTTCAAGGTTCTGCCACTGGCTAGTTAGTCTTCAAGTTGAACTAGACTAACAATTAATATGTTGCACAGAAGTCATTACAGATAGGAAAGCATTCTAAGATTTCTCCTTTTTAATGAAAATACATTTTAATACAAGATATTCTGATTATTCTTTTCCCTCCTCGAACTCTTCCTAGATTCCCTCCTCTTCCCCACCTACCCAAATCCTCATTCTCTGTGTGTTTCTCTCTCTCTCTCTCTCTCTCTCTCTCTCTCTCTCTCTCTCTCTCTCTCTCTCTCTCTCTCTCACACACACACACACACACACACACACACACGAGTACAAACAGGCATCTAAAATAATGATAATGATAATAATAAAAACAAACCAGAAAAGAACAAAATCAGCAAAACAAGGAAGAAAAAGAGCCAAAGAAAATGCTCAAGACATATGTAAACACAGAGATGCACCCATATACACACAGAGAAATGCCATAAGAACACAAAACCAGAAACGTAATATATACAAAAAGGACCTGTAAGGAAAACAAAAGAAAAACAAAAAGCCCTGACAAAGCATTGTGAGACAAAGAATCCAAAAATGCCAATGAGGTCACTTTGCGTTGGCCACCTTCTACTGGGCACAGTGCCTGGCCTTGAGGATAGTTTGTATACCCAGTGAGACTCCCTTGAAGTAAACTAAATTTTCACTTGACAGCGATTATCAATTGGAGATAGTTTCTGGGTTAGGGGTGTGGCCTTGTGACCACTTCTCCCTCATGCTGGAACCCCCTCAGGCCCAGACCTGGCAGGCCCTGTGCAGGATGCCACAGTCTCTGTGAGCTCCTATGTGCACCAGTCCTACTGTGCTTAGAGGGCTACATGTCCCCTCTGACTCCGATAATCTTCCCACCCCCTTTGCTGCATGGTTTCCTGAGACCTGAGGGGAGAGATTTTATGGAGACATCCCAGATAGGACTGAATGCCCTACTCTTTGCACATTCTTTCATTCTCTGTACATTGTGCAGCTGTGAGTCTCTACATTTCTTCTCATCCATTCAGAGGAAAGCTTCTCTGATGATAGCCAACCAAGTCACTGATCTGGAGGTACAGCAGAATGTCATTAGGAGTCATTTTATGGACACATTCCTTTAGCAGAACCATAGTATTTGGCTTTTCCCTAAATCCCTCACCTATCTTGTCTGATTCTTGGCCACCATAGCAATGTTGGGATTGGTTCCATCTCATGGAATGTCTTAAATTCAATCAGATATTGGTTGACTACTCCTATAAGCTTCGTGCCACTATTGAAGCAGCACGTTTTCAGGCAGGACATCATTGTGGATAAAAGACTTCATAGCTAGATTGGTGTTTACCTTTCTCTTCTAGTAGCATCCAGAGTACCTTCAAGTACTACAGGGTTGAAAGCTTTAGGTGGGCACTAGTTTGACATCTCTGTGTTCAATGAGTTGTATAGGTGTTGTCTTCAGCAAGATGAACTTTCTGTCAGGTTGTGGACAGTGAACAATAAACTTGATGATAGCCTGGCTCCTTTGGCCAACAACTCAATTATGTGTAACCCATTCCTGGCACTGGAAGCTTCATCTGGTGACAAGAGATATCCAGTTGTGGCTCCATCTCCCCATTTTTTTGCAATTTCATTCATATCATCTTCATACATACATACATACATATTAAGAAGTTTCTACTCTGTTATTTTTCTATACAACTCCTCCAATGACCCTTGGTTTTAGGTGTCCCTCCCTATATTCCTTCCCTCACTCTCCCTCTTCATCCTCCTCCCTGTCTGATTTTTCTATCCCTGTATCCTCATGTCCATCCACAACTATCTATTCTATTTCTCCATCCTAGGTAGATCCCTCCCTCCCTTCTATTACCTTACTCTATGCATAACTTCTGTGGCTATATGGATTGTAGCTTGCTTATCAAAGACTTAACAGCTGACATTCACAAGTAAATATATACATATATATACATATATATGTGAATATTCTATATTTGTCTTTCTGGGTCTGTGTTACATCACTCAGTATGATTTTTTTCTAGCTCCCTCCATTTATCTGAGAATTTCATAATTTAATTTAAATGGCTGAGTAGTATTCCATGGTGTATTTTTTCTTTATTAATTCTTCCATTGATGAGCATCTAAACTATATACAATTTTGGCTATTGTGAACTACAGCAGCAATGAACATGACTGAGCAAGTGTCTCTATAGTATGTTGAAGCATCCTTTGGTATATGCCTTAGTGATATAGCTGGATCTGGAGGTAGAACTATTCCCAGATCTCTGTGGAACTGCCACGCTGATTTCTGTACTGGTTGTAAAAGTTTGCATTCCCACCAAATGATAAGGACAGAACTAGGGGTGCAATATTCCTAAATATGAATGATAAGAAGAAAAATGAAAGAATAATGGAAGAAAATAACAAAAAGAAGTTCATTATGTGCATTTTTATCTTTGATGCAGAACCACCCTTCCCTTCCATCTGTAAATAAGAGCATAGAGTCGATCAGCTCCTCCAAGACCCCAACCCAGCGAGCCCAGCTTCAGGTGAGATTGGGTCTCTGGCTGGGACCTCCCGCCCATCACCCATCCCCCTCCATCTTCGGGGCCGCTCCCGGCTTCCAGAAGAGCCGCCCACACAGGAAAGAGATCAGCTCCTCCAAGACCCCAACCCAGCGAGCCCAGCTTCAGGTGAGATTGGGTCTCTGGCTGGGACCACCCGCCCATCACCCATCCCCCTCCATCTTCGGGGCCGCTCCTGGCTTCCAGAAGAGCCGCCCACACAGGAAAGAGATCAGCTCCTCCAAGACCCCAACCCAGCGAGCCCAGCTTCAGGTGAGATTGGGTCTCTGGCTGGGACCACCCGCCCATCACCCATCCCCCTCCATCTTCGGGGCCGCTCCCGGCTTCCAGAAGAGCCGCCCACACAGGAAAGAGATCAGCTCCCCAAGACCCCAACCCAGCGAGTCCAGCTTCAGGTGAGATTGGGTCTCTGGCTGGGACCACCCGCCCACCACCCATCCCCCTCCATCTTCGGGGCCGCTCCCGGCTTCCAGAAGAGCCGCCCACACAGGAAAGAGATCAGCTCCTCCAAGACCCCAACCCAGCGAGCCCAGCTTCAGGTGAGATTGGGTCCCCGGCTGGGACCACCCGCCCATCACCCATCCCCCTCCATCTTCGGGGCCGCTCCCGGCTTCCAGAAGAGCCGCCCACACAGGAAAGAGATCAGCTCCTCCAAGACCCCAACCCAGCGAGCCCAGCTTCAGGTGAGATTGGGTCTCTGGCAGGGACCACCCGCCCATCACCCATCCCCCTCCATCTTCGGGGCCGCTCCCGGCTTCCAGAAGAGCCGCCCACACAGGAAAGAGATCAGCTCCTCCAAGACCCCAACCCAGCGAGCCCAGCTTCAGGTGAGATTGGGTCTCTGGCTGGGACCACCCGCCCATCACCCATCCCCCTCCATCTTCGGGGCCGCTCCCGGCTTCCAGAAGAGCCGCCCACACAGGAAAGAGATCAGCTCCTCCAAGACCCCAACCCAGCGAGCCCAGCTTCAGGTGAGATTGGGTCTCTGGCTGGGACCACCCGCCCATCACCCATCCCCCTCCATCTTCGGGGCCGCTCCCGGCTTCCAGAAGAGCCGCCCACACAGGAAAGAGATCAGCTCCTCCAAGACCCCAACCCAGCGAGCCCAGCTTCAGAAGAGCCACCCACACAGGAAAGAGATCAGCCCCTCCAAGACCCCAACCCCAGCGAGGCCAGCTTCAGCTTCAGCTGCAGTAAAGAAGGAGACCAGTGGAGACAGAAAGCCCCCACCAGCACCCACTGGAAGAAGAGATGGGAAGAAGACAGAATAAGAGATCACTCAGCAATAGAAACACCAACACGACCCCACCAGAATCCAGGGATCCAACACCAGCAAGACCTGAAAAGCACTACATAGATGAAGAAGAGGAGACAGACCTTAAAAATTATTTCATGAAGATGATGGAGAGCCTCAAGGAAGAAACGAGGAAATCCCTTAAAGAAATAGAAGAAAAAACAAACAAAAAAATCCATGAAATGGGGGAAAAATTCAAGAAATAAACAAATCTCTCAAAGAATCTAAAGAGCACCAAGAAAAAACAACCAAGAAAATTAAGGAAACAGCTCAAACAGTTGAAGGATTGAAAGCTGAAATAGAAACGATAAAGAAAACACAGAATGAAGGGATGCTGGAAATAGAAAAGCTCGGTAAACGGTCTGGAATCACAGATGCAAGCATCACCAATAGAATACAAGAGATAGAAGAGAGAATCTCAGGTGTTGAAGACTCATTAGAGGACATAGCATCGTCAACCAAAGAAAATCTCAAAACCAACAAATCCTTAACACAAAATATCCAGGAAATATGGGACACCGTGAAGAAGCCAAACCTGAGAATAATAGGTATAGAAGAAGGTGAAGAACTTCAACTTAAAGGTACAGAAAACATATTCAACAAAATCATAGAAGAAAACTTCCCTAACCTAAAGAAAGATATGCCTATGAAAGTACAAGAATCTTACAGAACACCAAATAGGCTTGACCAGAAGAAGAAGTCACCTCGCCATATAATAATCAAAACATCAAACCTACAGAGCAAAGAGAAAATATTAAGAGCAGCTAAAGAAAAAGGCCAAGTAACATACAAAGGCAGACCTATCCGAATTACACCTGACTTCTCAATGGAAACGATGAAAGCCAGAAGATCCTGGTCAGATGTCCTACAAACGCTAAGGGAACAAGGATGCCAGCCCAGACTACTATATCCAGCAAAGCTCTCAATTACCATAGATGGAGAAAACAAAATATTCCATGACAAAGCCAGATTTAAACAATACGTATCCATGAATCCAGCTCTACAGAAAATGCTAGAAGGAAAACCTAGAGCCAAGGAAGATAACTACATTCACAAAGACACAGGCAATATAGAATCATACTTTACAAAACACTAAAAGAAAAAGGGAGGAGAAACTACACAAAATAACTTCACTAACAATAAATCAAGCGCAAACAAGGATCACCAATCAATGGTCATTAATATCCCTCAATGTCAATGGCCTCAACTTACCTATAAAAAGACACAGACTAGCAGAATGGATACGAAGACAGAACCCTTCCTTCTGCTGCATACAAGAAACACATCTCAACACCAAAGACAGACGTTATCTCAGAGTAAAGGGCTGGGAAAAGATCTTCCAATCAAACGGCCCCAAGAAACAAGCGGGCGTAGCAATCCTAATATCTAACAAATTAGACTTCAAATTAAAATCAATCAAAAGAGATGAAGAAGGGCACTTCATATTCATCAAAGGAAAAATACATCAAGACGAAGTCTCGATTTTAAATATCTACGCCCCAAATACAAAGGCACCTACATTCGTGAAAGAAACATTACTAAAGCTCAAAATGCACATAAAATCTCACACACTAATAGTAGGAGACTTCAACACTCCGCTCTCACCGCTAGATAGGACCTCCAGACAGAAACTTAACAAAGAAACAAAAGAATTAATAGAAGTTATGACCCAACTGGGTTTAACAGACATCTATAGAACATTCCACCCAAATACAAAGGGATATACCTTCTTCTCGGCACCACATGGAACCTTCTCTAAAATTGACCACATAATAGGAAACATAGCAAATCTCCACAGATACAAAAAAATTGGAATAACCCCCTGCATCTTATCAGACCACCATGCATTAACATTAGAATTCAACAATAACACAAATCGCAGAAACCCTACAAACTCATGGAGATTGAACAATGCACAATTGCACCATCCCTGGGTAAAGGAACAAATAAAAAAAGAAATTAAAGACTTCCTCGATTTCAATGAGAATGAAGACACAACATACACAAACTTATGGGACACTTTGAAAGCAGTGCTGAGAGGAAAGTTTATAGCACTAAGTGCCCACATGAAAAAACTGGAGAACAGTCATACTAGAGAATTAATAGCACAGCTGAATGTTCTAGAACAAAAAGAAGCAAACTCCCCAGGAGGAGCAGACGCCAGGAAATAATCAAATTGAGGGCTGAAATCAATCAAGTAGAAACCAGGAAAACATTGAGAAGAATCAATGAAACAAAGAGTTGGTTCTTTGAGAAAATCAACAAAATAGACAAACCTCTGTCCAAACTAACCAAAAGACAGAGAGAGAACATGCTAATTAACAAAATCAGGGATGAGAAAGGGGACATAACAACGGACTCTGAGGAAATCAAGAGAATCATCAGGGCATACTTTGAAAATCTGTACTCCACAAAATTTGAAAATTTAAAGGAAATGGACAATTTCCTGGATAGATATCACTTGCCAAAACTAAATCAAGAACAGATAAATAATCTAAACAGACCTATAACCCCTAATGAAATAGAAGCAGTCATCAAAAGTCTCCCAAACAAAAAAAGCCCAGGCCCAGATGGCTTCAGTGCAGAATTCTACCAGAAATTCAAAGAAGAGCTCATTCCAATACTCGTCAAAGTATTCCACACTATAGAAGCAGGAGGCTCACTGCCAAACTCTTTCTATGAGGCTACAATTACCTTGATACCCAAGCCACACAAAGACACAACTAAGAAAGAGAACTATAGACCAATTTCCCTCATGAACATTGATGCAAAAATACTCAATAAAATACTTGCAAACCGGATTCAAGAACACATCAGAAAAATCATCCACCATGATCAAGTAGGCTTCATTCCAGGAATGCAGGGATGGTTCAACATTAGAAAATCTATCAATGTAATCCACCATATTAACAATCTGCGAAAGAAAAACCACATGATTATCTCACTAGATGCTGAAAAAGCCTTTGACAAAATCCAGCACCCCTTCATGATAAAGGTCCTAGAGAGATCAGGGATAACAGGAACGTACCTGAACATAATAAAAGCAATATACAGTAAACCAACAGCTAACATCAAACTAAATGGAGAGAAACTCAAAGCAATTCCTCTAAAATCAGGAACAAGACAAGGCTGTCCACTCTCTCCATATCTCTTCAATATTGTACTTGAAGTTCTAGCTACAGCAATAAGACAACAAAAGGAGATAAAGGGGATACAAATAGGAAAAGAAGAAGTCAAGCTTTCATTATTTGCAGATGATATGATAGTTTACATATGTGACCCAAAAAACTCCGCAAGGTTACTCCTAGAGCTGATAAACAGCTTCAGCAAAGTGGCAGGATACAAGGTAAACTCAAAAAAATCAGTGGCCCTATTATATACAGATGATGAAGTGACTGAGAAAGAAATCAGAGAAACATCACCTTTTACAATAGCCAAAAACAGCATCAAATATCTGGGGATAATGTTAACCAAGGAAGTGAAAGACCTGTATATCAAAAACTTTGTGTCTTTGAAGAAAGAAATCAAAGAAGATACCAGAAAATGGAAAGATCTCCCATGCTCTTGGATTGGTAGGATCAACATAATAAAAATGGCAATCTTGCCAAAAGCAGTCTATAGATTCAATGCAATCCCTATCAAAATTCCATCACAATTCTTCAAGGACCTGGAAAGATCATTAATCAACTTTATATGGAAAAACAAAAGGCCCAGGATAGCCAAAACATCCCTATACAATAAAGGAACTTCAGGAGGCATCACCATACCTGATTTCAAGCTCTATTATAGAGCTATAGTCCTGAAAACAGCTTGGTATTGGCACAAAAATAGGCAGGTAGACCAATGGAACCGAATCGAAAGCCCTAATTTTAACCCACACACCTATGAACACCTGATTTTTGACAAAGAAGCTAAAACTGTACAGTGGAAAAAAGAAAGCATCTTCAACAAATGGTGCTGGCATAACTGGGTAATGGTATGCAGAAGACTGCAGATAGATCCATGTTTATCGCCTTGTACAAAACTTAAGTCCAAATGGATCAAAGATCTCAACATACATCCAGCCACACTGAAACTTTTAGAAGAGAAAGTGGGAGATACTCTTCAACGAGTTGGTACAGGAGACCACTTCCTAAACATAACACCAGTGGCACAGGCACTGAGATCAACAATTAACAAATGGGACCTTCTGAAACTAAAAAGCTTTTGTAAGGCAAAGGACACAATCAAAAAGACAAAAAGGCAGGCCACAGAATGGGAAAAGATATTCACTAACCCTACATCTGACAGAGGGCTAATCTCCAAAATTTACAAAGAACTCAAGAAACAAGTCTCCAAAACACCAAAGGATCCACTTGAAAGGTGGGGTACAGAGCTAAATAGAGAATTCTCAGTAGAGGAGGCTAAAATGGCCAAGAGACACTTAAGAAAGTGCTCAACATCCTTAGCCATCAGGGAAATGCAAATCAAAACAACTCTGAGATACCATCTTACTCCTGTCAGAATGGCTAGAATCAAAAACACCGAAGACAATTTATGCTGGAGAGGATGTGGAGAGAGAGGATCACTCCTCCATTGCTGGTGGGAATGCCGACTCATACAGCCTCTTTGGAAATCAGTATGGAGATTCCTCAGGAAAATGGGAATTAATCTACCACTAGACCCAGCAATTCCACTCTTAGGCATTTATCCAAATGAGGCAGGTTCATACAACAAGGGCATCTGCTCCACTATGTTCATAGCAGCATTGTTTGTAATAGCCAGAACCTGGAAGCAACCTAGATGCCCCTCAACTGAAGAGTGGATAGAGAAAATGTGGTACATTTACACAATGGAGTATTACTCAGCAGAAAAAAACAATGGAATCTTGAAATTCGCAGGGAAATGGATAGCACTGGAAGAAACCATCCTGAGTGAGGTAACCCAGTCGCAAAAAGACAAACATGGTATGTACTCACTCATATATGGATTTTAAATATGGATCAGGATAGTGCCAGTCTGCACTTCCACAGATAGAGAGTCTGGGAAACAGGAAAGAACCTAAAAGATATGCATATATGCATAGTACCCAAGAGAAGAGGATGGAGACAAGATCCTCTGAATGGATGGGGAACAGGGCGAGGGGGGGTAGTGGGACCTGGGAAGAGTAGAGGGGGTAAAGAGGAAGGGAGTTGGTCATGGGGGAACAGGAAGTTGAGGGGGTGAGGGTAAAATAGGGGGAAGAGGGAATCATAGGATCGAAGACAGATCAGGCACCAGAGTGACCTCGAGTGATCTAAAGGTATAACATCAATTGGCAAGCTAAGCAATAGTGGAAGGACCACCTCGAATGCCCATTCCTGATAATGAACTTGATGTCTATAACTATCCGGGAGCCTTCATCCTGGGACTGATGGAAGCAGAGGCAAACACACAACTAAGCACTGAACTGAACCCAAGGAACCCAGTGACAGAGAGAGAGGAGTGATGAGCAAATTGGCAAGGAATGGGCTGGCAAAACCAGCAGAGACGGCTGATCTGAACAGGGGAGTGCTCTTGGACCCCAGACCGACAGTGGGGAGGCCAGAATGGGACTGATCTGGACCCCCAAATGTGAGTGTCAGTGAGAAGGCCTGGGCAACCTATGGGGCTCTGAGCTGTGGATCAGTGTCTATCCCTGGTATACAATCTGTCTTCATGTGCCTATGGCACAAAGAGAGATGCTCTCTCAGCCTGGACTCTTAGGGGAGTGCCAAGAGTGAAATGATAGACTCTAGACATCCCCTATGTGGAGGGATTTGGCAATAGGGTGGGAGGGAGGGTGGAAGGGGAGTGCGGGAGGAGGGGAGGGAGAGGGAACTGGGATTGACATGTGAAACAAGCTATTTAAAATTAAAATAAAAAATGATTAAAAAAAAAAAAAAAAAAAAACACAAAAACAAAAAAAAAAAAAAAAAAAAAAAAAAGAGCATAGAGTCAAGTATGCTAGCTAACCTCAATTTACTCAGCCAGTAAAAGGATGGGGTCTGAATTTGAACCTGGACAGCAGCACATAAAAGGTCATCTTTGCCTTTGTGGCTAAAGCATTATCCAATCTGGGTGAAATTATAGTGTTTAATACTGGGGCTGGGCTAAAATCTTCAACACTGCTCAGGTAGACAAGAACCTGAGACTAGTTGGGCCGTGAACCTACGGAAAAACCAAGTGTGATAAAGGAGCATAACCATAATGACTCCTAATGACATACTCATTATCATTGCTATACTCATAGATCATTGACTTGCTTGGTCATCACCAGAGAAGATTTCCCCTACATGGATGAGAACAAATACAGAGATCCACAGCTGCACAATGGGCAAAGAGTGAAAGACCTTGGAACATTCAGTCCTATCTGGGACATCTCCATAAAATTTCTCATGTCTCAAGGAACCAAGCAGCAAAGTGGGTGGGAAGATTATCAGAGTCAGAGGGGACACATAGCCCTCTAAGCCAGTAGGACTGGTGCACATAGGAGCTCACAGCAACTGTGGCATCCTGCATACGGCCTGAGGGGGTTCCAGCGTGAGAGAGAAGTGGCTACAAGGCCACACCCCTAACCCAGAAGCTGTCTCCAATTGGTAACCTCTTGTTGGTTTTTTTCCTGTACCCATACAGACTCTTTTTCATCCCACAGGCCTTGCGACCTCTCATATATATATATATATATATATATATATATATATATATATATATATAGTCTCTCCACAGTGTGTTGAGTGCTCTCCTGCCCCATTCAGACTCTCAGTTCATCCCCATCCCAGTTGCCACGCTACTCAACCAGAAACAGCAAGGTGGTGATTTAAAAAAAAAAAGTTGATGTCTTCTGCACAACCCCAGCTCTACAAACACTCTGTGATTAACCTGAAGTATTTGTTTTATGTAATTTGTAGATTTTCCACTACTGAGCTAAGGTAATTAATAAAAATGTGACTATAATTTACTGCTATTTCTCCACTTTTATTACTGCATAAGTAAAACCTACCATTGACTAGCACTGTGAGGAAACATTGGTATTACTCGTTGTACATCCTAATTGACTACACAAGAAACAACCCTTCTTCCAGCATCTCTGCAGCTCTGTAGTGATGTGTGTACATAATTCTTAAGACTCCATTAAGTAACTGCAAGCCTTTCAAAGGACCTACACTCTGATTCTCTAGTTGCAGGACCTGAAGATGCTTCAGGCTGGAGGGCAAGAACTAAGGACATGAGGACTTAGGGAAGTTATATGTGAGTGAGAGCAGAACATATAGAGGAAGCTCGGGTGACATCAGTGCTCTTGTTCCTCTGACTGTAATACCTACAGCCACAGAGGCTAAGGCATCTGTTGCAAAGCTAGAGGCACAAGCTCTTCCCTTTTTACAGGAAAACACTGTCCACTCTAGTGGACAGTGAAATGAAAGTAGACTTCAGACTCGTAATAGAACCACCATCTCATTCTATAGCAAATGTGTTCTAATTAACAGCCTCTTCTACTCCCACCCCCACTCAGGGCAGAGGGCAAAGGTGAGTTTCAACCCCACTAGGTTCCCCCTACTTCCTTCAACTTGCCCTCTCTGGGATCACCTGGCCTGGGGAATGCAGCCAGGTTAACTCGGCCCCATCCCGGCCAGCCCCCCCCCCCGTGCCCAGAAGACCAAGCAACTAGGAGCCTCAGGGCAGAGGGCAGAGGGCAGAGGGTAGAGGGCAGAGAGCAGAGGGCAGAGGGCAGAGGTGAGCTGTGGCCCCCATCTCAGGTCAACTTCCTTCAGTGTACATTCTCTGAGATCTCCTAGCCTGGGGACTGCAGCCAGGTCAACTCACCCCCAGCTCACCAAGAAACATAGATTCTGCTGATAGTACTGTGCTCGTGGAGAAGCAGTACCTCAGACCCACCTGCACCCACCATGAGAACCATCAGAGTATTGAACCTGCTTGCACCCACCAGGAGAGAATCTTGAACCCATACGCACCAGGAAAGGAAGAAAACCCACCGGTACACACTGGAAGATGGGATGGGAAGACAACAATATAAGAACACATTCAACAACAGAAATATGATGCCATGAGAGTCTAGGGACTGTACACCAGCAAGACCTGAACGTCCCAACACAGATGAGGCAGAATAGAATGACCGTAAAAACAACATCATGAAGATGATACAGACCCTAATAGAGGAAATGAGAAAATCCTTTAAAGAAATGGAGGAAAAGACAAAGCAAAAATTGTAAGAAACAATTCAAACAGAGCAAGGTATGAAAGCAGAAATAGAGACAAAAAAAACAGTCTGAAGGAATGCTGGAAATAAAAAAACATGAGTAAATGATCAGGAACTACAGATGCAAGCATAACCAAAAGAATAAAAGAGTTGCACAGGCAGTAAGATCAACAATTAATAAATGGGACCTACTGAAACTGAGAAGCTTCTGTAAGGCAAAGGACACAGTCAGCAAGACAAAAAGGCAGCCCACAGAATGGGAAAAAATATTCACTAATCGCACATCTGACAGAGGGTTGATCTCCAAAATTTACAAAGAACTCAAGAAGCAAGTCTCCAAAACACCAAAGGACCCTATTAAAAAGTGGGCTGCAGAACTAAATAGAGAGTTTTCAATAGAGGAGTCTAAAATGGCTGAGAGGCACTTGAGAAAGTGCTCAACATCCTTAGCCATCCGGGAAATGCAAATCAAAACAATTCTCAGATACCATCTCACCCCTGTCAGAATGGCTAAAATCAAAAACACCAATGACAATTTATGCTGGAGAGGATGTGGTGAAAGGGGGACACTCCTCCATTGCTGGTGGGAGTGCCAACTGGTTCAGCCACTTTGGAAATCAGTGTGGAGATTCCTCAGAAAAATGGGAATAAACCTACCACAAGACCCAGCAACTCCACTCTTAGGCATTTATCCAAAAGATGCCCATTCATACAACAAAGATGTCTGTTCCACTATGTTCATAGCAGCTTTATTTGTAATTGCCAGAACGGGGAAGCAACCTAGATGTCCCTCACCTGAAGAGTGGATAGAGAAAATGTGGTACATCTACACAATGGAGTCCTACTCAGCAGAAAAAAAATAATGGAATCATGAGATTCGCAGGCAAATGGATGACACTAGAAGAAACCATCCTGAGTGAGGTAACCCAGTCACAAAAAGAGAAACATGGCATGTACTCTCTCATATATGGATTTTAGACATAGATCTGGGGAGTGCCAGCCTACAATCCTATGGCCAGAGAGTCTGGGAAACAGAAACTTTATTTAGTGGCTGATCAAAGAAGAGGCAGACTCCCTTGGTTAAGTACTGAGCTGAACTCAAGAAAGCCAGTAACAGAGAGGGAGGACTGATGATCAAAGGGATTAAGACTGGGCTGGTCTAACCCCCAGAAACAGCTGACCAGACAAAGGTTAACTCTTGAATCCCAGGCATTAGCCTGGGAAGCCAGCATGGGACTGATCAAGACCCCCTGAATCTGGGTGTCAGTGAAGAGGCCTAGGGATTCTATTGAGCCTTGGGCAGCAGATCAGTACCCATCCCAAGTATACACACGGACTTTGGACTCCAATAGAACAATGTGAGGTGCACTCTCACCCTGAACTCTTGGGAAAGGGTCTAGGCCCTGCCCTATATGAAATGTCACACTATGGACACCCCCATGGAGGGCCTCACCCTCCCTGGAGAAATGAGGGGATAACGGGGGGGGGGGGAGGGCACGGGAGGAAGGGAGGGAATGGGAGAGGGACCTGGAACTGATTTGTGAAGCAACCTTGATTCTTATCTAAATTTAAACTGGAAAATAAAATTAAAAAAAAAAGAATAAAAGAGTTGGAAGAGAGAATCTCAGGCATTGAGAATTCACTAGGAGAAATAGATATGTCGACCAAAGAAAATCTTAAATCAAAAAAAAATCCCTAACACAGAATATCCAGGAAATATGGGACATCATGAAAAGGGCAAATCTAAGAATAATAGGGATAAAAGAAGGTAAAGAAACCCAACTCAAAGGTGCAGAAAACATATTCAACAAAATCATAGAAGAAAACTTTCCCAACCTAAAGAAAGGCATGCCAATGAAAGTACAAGAAGCCTACAGAACACCAAATAGAGTGGGCCACAAAAAAGTCCCCTCACCACACATAATAATCAAAACCCCAAACATACAGAATAAAGAAAGAATATTAAGAGCGGCAAAGGAAAAAGGCCAAGTAACATATAAAGGAAAACCTTTAAGAATGACACCTGACTTCTCCATGGAAACTCTGAAAGCCAGAAAGTCCTGGATAGATACTCTACAAACACTAAGAGACCGCGGATGCCAACCCAGACTACTATACCCAGCAAAGCTTCCAATCACTATAGATGGAGTAAGCAAGATATTCCACGACGAGACCAGATTTAAACAATACATATCCACTAATCCAGCACTACAGAAAGTACTGGAAGGAAAACTTCAACCTAAGGAAGATAACTATGCCCACAAAAACATGGGCAATAGATAATCTAACTTTACCAAAAGCCAAAAGAAAAAGTGGGGTAAATCTGCAAACAATAATACCACCAAAACCAAATAAAAAACAAACAAGAATTAACACTCAATGATCCTTTATCTACCTCAATATTAATGGTCTGAATTTGCCTATAAAAACAAGCAGGCTAACAGAATGGATACGAAGACAGAATCCACCCTTCTGCTATATACAAGAAACACACCTCAACTTCAAAGACAGACATTACCTCAGAGTAAAGGGTTGGGATAAGATTTTCCAATCAAATGGACCCAAGAAACAAGCTGGTGTAGCTATCATAGTATCTAACAAATTAGTCTTCAAACTAAAATCAATCAAAACAGATGAAGAAGGCAATTTCATATTGATCACAGTGAAAATCCATCAGGAAGAAGTCTCAATTCTGAACATCTGTGCCCCAAATACAAAGGCAACCGCATTTGTAAAAGAAACAATACTAAAACTCAAATCACACATTAAACCCCACACACTTATAATGGGAGACTCAACAACCCACTGTCACCACTAGATAGACAGGGCTACCAGAAAGGAACTTAACAAAGAAACAAAGGAACTAACAAAAGTTACGACACAGTTGGGTTTAACAGACATCTATAGAACATTCCATCCAAACATAAAAGAATATACCTTCTTCTCAGTGTCACATGGGACCTTCTCTAAAACCCATCACATACTTGGAAACATAGCAAACCTCAACAGGTCCACAAAAATTGGAATAACCCTCTGTACCTTATCAGACCTCCATGCTTTAAAGTTAGAATTCAACAACAATACAAATTGAAGAAACCCTACAAACTCATGGAAATTGAACAACACACAATTGCACCATTACTGGGTCAAGGAAGAAATAAAGAATTCAATGAAAATGAAGACACAACATACCCAACCTTATGGGATACTTTGAAAGCAGTACTAAGACGAAAGTTCATATCACTAAGTATTCATATAAAGAAACTGGAGAATAGTCACACTAGAGAATTAACAGCACAACTGAAAGCTGTAGAACAAAAGGAAGCAAACTCACCCAGGAGGAGCCGATGCAAGGAAATAATCAAATTGACTGCTGAAATCAATAAAATTGAAACAAAGAACACAATACAAAGAATCAATGTAACAAAGAGTTGGTTGTTTGAGAAAATCAACAAGATAGACAAACCTTTATCCAAACTTACCGAACAGCAGAGTGTGAACATGCAAAATAACAAAATCAGGAAAAAAAAAGAGGAATATAACAGCAAAGACTGAGGAAATACAGAGAATCTTCAGGTCATAGTTTGAACACCTGTACTCTACAAAATTCAAAAATTTAAAGGAAATGGACAATTTTCTGGATAGATATCACTTACCAAAAAATCAAGAACAGATAAGCAATTTAAACATATCTATAACACCTAATGAAATAGAGGCAGTCATCAAAAGTCTCCCAACAGAAAAGAGCCCAGGCACAGATGACTTCAGTGCAAAACTATACCAGAAATTTAAAGATCTAATTCCAATGCTACTCAAATTGTTCTACACAATAGAAACAGAAGGTTCATTGGCAAACTCTTTTTACGAAGTTACAATTACATTGGTACCCAAGCCACACGAAGACACAACTAATAAAGAGAACTACAGACAAATATCATTCATGAACACTGATGCAAAATATTCAATAAAATACTAGCAAATCGAATCCAAGAACACATCAGAAAAAACATCCACCATGATCAACTAGACTTCATTCCAGAGATACAGGGATGGTTCAACATACGAAAATCCATCAGTGTATTCCACCATATAAACAAACTGGAAAAGAAAAACCACATGACCATCTCATTAGATGCTGAAAAAGCCTTTGACAAAATCCAACACCCCTTCATGATAAAAGTCCTGGAGAGATCAGGGATAACAGGAACATACCTGAAAATAATAAAAGCAATATACAGTAAACCAACAGCCAACATCAAACTAAATGGAGAGAAACTCAATGCTATTCCTCTAAAAAATCAAGAACAAGACAAGGCTTGTACTTGAAGTTCTAGCCAGAGCAATAAGACAACTGAAGGAGATCAAGGGGATACAAATTGGAAAGGAATAATTCAAACTTTCACTATTAGCAAATGATGTCACAATTTACATATGTGACCTGAAAAATTCTACACAGGAACTCCTACAGTTGATAGACACCTTCAGGAAAGTGGCAGGATACAAGATTAACTAAAAAAACTCAGTAGCCCTATTATATACAGAAGATAAATGGGCTAAGAAAGAAATCAAAGAAACATCAGTCTTTACAATAGCCACAAACAACATAAACTATCTTGGAACAGCGCTACCAAACAAGTGAAAGGCCTGTATTACAAGAACTTTGAATCTTTAAAGAAAGAAATTAAAGAAGATACCAAAAAATGGAAAGGTTTCCCATGCTCTTTGATAGGTAAGATCAACATAGTAAAAGGGGCAATCTTGCCAAAAGCAATCTACAGATTAAATGCAATCCCCATCAAAATACCAGCACAATTCTTCATAGATCTTGAAAGAACAATAATCAACTTTATATGGAAAAACAAAAGACCCAGGTTAGCCAAAACAATCCTGTACAAAAAAGGAACTTCTGGAGGCATCACCATCCCTGACTTCAAGTTCTACTATAGAGCTATAGTCCTGAAAACAGTTTGGTATTGGCACAAAAATAGACAGGTAGATCAATGGAATCAAATTGAAACCCTGATATTAACTCACATACCTACGAACACTTGATTTTTGACAAAGAAGCTAAAATTATACAATGAGGAAAAAAGAAAGCATCTTCAACAAATGATGCTTGCACAACTGGATGTTGGCAGGAGAAGACAATAGATCCATGTCTATCACCACACAGAAAACTTAAGTCCAAATGGATCAAAGACCTCAACATAAATCCAGCCACACTGAACCTCTTAGAATAGAAAGTAAAAGGTACCCTTGAAGGAATTGATACAGGAGACCACTTCCTGAACATAACATCAGTATCACAGACACTGAGTTTGACAATTAATAAATGGGACCTCCTGAAACTAAGAAGCAAAGGACACAGTCAACAAGACAAAAAGGCAGCCCACATAAAGGGAAAAGATATTCACTAACCCCACATCTGACACAGGGCTAATCTCCAAATTTTACAAAGAACTCAAAAAACAAGTCTCCAAAACACCAAATAATCCCGTTAAAAAGAGGCACACTGAACTAAATAGAGAATTCTCAATAGAGGAGTCTAAAATGGCTGAAAGACACTTAAGAATGTGCTCAACATCCTTAGCTATTATGGAAATGCAAATCAAAACAACTCTGAGATACCATCTCACTCCTGTCAGAATGGCTAAAATCAAAAATACCAATGACAGTTTATGCTGGAGAGGATGTGGAGAAAGGGGAATACTCCTCCACTGCTAGTGGGAGTGCCAACTCATACAGCCACATTGGAAATCAATATGGAGATTCCTCAGGAAAATGGCAATCAGTTCTACCACAAGATCTAGTAATTCCAGTCTTAAGCATATACCCAAAAGATGCACATTCATGCAACAAAGACATCTGTTCCACTATGTTCATAGCAGCATTATTTGTAATAGCAAGAACCTTGAAGCAACCTAGATGTCCTTCAACTGAAGAGTGGATCGAGAAAATATGGTACATTTACACAGTGGAGTACTACTCAGTGGGAAAAAAAACATGGAATCTTGAAATTTGCAGACAAATTGATGGCACTAGAAGAAACCATCCTGAGTGAGATAACCTAGTCCCAAAAAGACAAACATGGTATGTACTCACTCATATAGGGATTTTAAACATGAAGCAAGGGATTGCCAACCTACAATCCCACCACCAGAGAGTCTGGTTAACTGGGAGGACCCTAAGAGAGATACGGATGGTACCCCCAAGAAGGGGAATAGGACAGGATCTCCTGAGTGGACTGACAACTTGGGGGGGGAGGGAGCTGGGGAAAATTAGGGGGAGAAGAGAAGGGGAGAGCAGGACATGGGGGAAAAAGAAGATTGAGTCAGGGGATCAGTAGAGAGCAGGATGAACTATACCATAATAGAGGGCGTCATTATAAGTTTGAGGGGAGATCTGGCACTAGTGAGATTTCCAGAGATCTACAAGGATGACACCAACTGGCAATCTAAGCAATAGTGGAGAGTCTACCTCATTGCAATAATGAGATTCATGGCTACCTTGTATGCCATCCTAGAGCCTTCATCCAGTGGCTGATGGAAGCAGAGGCAGACACCCACAAATAAACAGTGAACTGAACTCCTGGAACCCAGTGACAGAGAGGGAGGAATTATGAGCAAAGGGGTCAAGACTGGTGAAACCCACAGAAACAGCTGACCTGAACAAGGGGGAGTTTATGGATACCAGACTGATGGCTGAGAGGCCAGCATAGGACTTATCCAGACCCCCTGAACAAGGGTGTCAGTGAGGAGGCCTCGGCAATCTATGAGGCCTCGGGTACTACATCAGTATTTATCCCTGACAATCCAAATGGACTTTGGGAACCCATTCCACAAGGAGGGATGCTCTCTCATCTTGGGCACGTGGGAGAGGACCTAGGCCCTGCCCCGGATGATTTGACAGACTTTGGAGATCCCCCAAGAAGGGCCTCACCCTCCCTGGAGAATGGAGTGGGGATTGGGTTGGGGTTGGTGGTGGGACAGGGGAGGAGAGGAGGGAGAGGGAGCTGAGATTGGCATGTGAAGCAAGCTTGTTTCTAATTTTTTTACATTTTTTTATTTTTAAATTTAAATATAATTAGAAACAAGGTTGCTTCACATATCAATCCCAGGTCCCTCTCCCTTTCTCTCCCCCTCCTCCCATGCCCTCCCACCAACCCCCCCCAATCCCCTTATTTTCCAGGGAATTGAGGCCATCCATGGGGTGTCCATAGTCTGTCATTTCATCCAGGGCAAGGTCTAGACACCCCCCCAAGAGTCCAGGTTTAGAGTGCATCCCTCACTGTGGAATGGGCGCCCAAAGTCCATTTGTTTGCCAGGGATAAAAACTGATCTACTACCCAAGGCCCAATAGATTGCCTAGGCCTCCTCACTGACACCCACATTCAAGGGGTCTTGATCAGTCCCATGCTGGATTCCCAGTCATCAGTCTGGGATTCGAGAGCTAACCCTTGTCAGGTCAGCTGTTACTGGAGGTTAAACCAGCCCAGTCTTAACCCCTTTGCTCATCAGTCCTCCCTCTCTGTCACTGTGTTCCTTGAGTTCAGCTCAGCCTCTGCTTCCATCAGCCATTGAATGAAGGTTTTGTTTCCCAGACTCTCTGGCAGTAGGATTGTAGGCTGGCACTCCCCAGATCTATATCTAAAATCCATATATGAGAGAGTACATATCATGTTTCTCTTTTTTGTGACTGGGTTACCTCACTCAGGATGGTTTCTTCTAATGCTTGTTTCTAATTTAAATTTTAAAAACTTTATAAAAAAGTCTTTACACAGGAGAGATGCAGAAACAACCAGCACATAGTCACTGCCTTCAATAGTTCACATTCCAGTTGGAGAACGATATTCATATAAATGGATGCATTGCTCCTAATAGACTTTACTGGCAACAAGTAATTCTTCAATAGCATATTGTGGTGCTGTGAGTGAAAATGTTCCCCATAGACTCAAAAATTTGAATAATTGGTCTATGTTTGGTTAGTGCTGTTTGGGGAGGGCACTGTTTGAAGGCAGGGTTTAAATGAGTCCACCAGTCCCAAAATAAATGATAAGTAGGCTTTTATTAGGGAAGCACTTACATAGATAAGTGTAAATAACCACTGTGGTCTTCCTGTTCCAGAAGATGCAGTCTCTGCAACCCAAAAGAGTGTGAGCCAACCCCTCCTCTACCTTATAATGGGTCATGTCTGCACCTTAAACCATGCTCAAAGGGTGTGCCCACCACTACAAGGTCACTGACAAGGCAAGATGCCACTAGACCCTTTGGTAGAAGGGCAGTACCTCACTTGGGGTAGGTGTCTATAGTGTGTCCCCGTTTCCTGTGTGCTCTTTGCTTCTTGCTTGCATTTGAAGATAGGTGCTCTCAGCTTCTTGTTTCTGCTACCATGTTTGCCACTCAGTGCTATGCCTCCCCGCCTTCATCCTATCCCTACCCCTCTGGAACCATAAACCCAAATACATTCTTTCTTCCATAAGATGCTTTTCGTCATGATGTTTTATCACATCAACAGAAAATTAACTAATACAGATGGAACTGACGTGAATTTTAGAACCACAGAGATGATAAATCAAATCTCAATTTTTTGCAATGTGCTCTGCTCCATCTCTCTTAGAACAGCAAGCTCACTGAAGAATTCCAGTTTCTTTCTCTAAAAATAGCAGCAGAATACTCCCCTGCAGGAAAGTAAAAGGATCAATGGCTGCAAATAGAGGTGACTATTGAAAGGACCCAGATCCTTCTATGGTTCTGTTGGTTCAAATCCTCCCTTTGGAAAGGAATAGTGGAGAAATGAGTGAGTAGATTGTACATGACATGTCAAGTGCCGTGCAGAGTGAAGTCTGTTAAAGGCATTTGGTGAATAATAGTTATCACTGGTGACAGTACTATGGAAACAGTGTCTCTTCATGCCCCTGCTACTTAAATAACTCCAGGTTTTACTCCTCCCTAAGTGTCATCAGTTTCCCAAAGGATTTATTCCTTACAATACAGAGCTGACCTGTTTCACCTCCCCCTTGAACACATACAGCTCCAAACTTTGAGGAAATCTTGTGTCTTGGGCACCAACAGTGGACAGCAGCACCTGAAACTCTACATCTCTTCTCTGGACTGCTTACCAGCGCTTGCCCATACTCCTCTGTTTCTTCTTAGAGCCAGCCCCTGCCACCTGTCATTTATCCTGCCTCCTAACTGTGGACGTTCTGCCCCTGCCGTATCCTTCCATACCAACCAGGGCTGGTTTATCCAGCCCATCTGAGGAGCCACACACCATCCACTCAGTGCAGTATAATTTCTTTCTCTGCTTCCCTTTGCCCCTCTCCAAACCATAATCAGGCTGAGTTTCCCACTTAAGCTCATGATGACACTCTCAAAACCTTCAGTGGCTCTCATTCTGCCACCTTTTAGAAAGTCCAATCCTGAGCATGACGTTGGAGATCCTTTGCCAAGCCACCCTTTCCCTCCTCTCCAGGCTTACTTTGCATCAGCCACGGTCTGGGGCTCCATGAAACCTAAGATGATTTTCCCTCACTGGCCCCCGATGTGCAGAATGCTGGCCACCAATCCTCTACAGGCCTCACCCACATTTTCATCACCCTGTCTTAGCTCTTTCTGGGAGCCCTTTCCTAGCCCTCAAACAAAATTAGGACCCTGTTATTCTCGTTCTCCATAACCTTGCCTTTTCATTCATAAGATTAATTACAATTACAGTCCTGTTTCTTTATGCATTTGCATATTTTACTGGCCTTTCCTTCCCTTTCAGGGGCAACCTTGAAGGTGTGACCCCTTTCCTCCACATTGTAAGTGTCAGAACCATATCTTTATAGAAATGTAGACAAGAGAATGCCACGACAACTTTAGTCAACCAAAGTTTTGCATTATGCAGTATCTTCAGAAATGAAGACACGGAAGATGCAGAGGAAAATATTTCTGAGCTTCCATTTAGTGTAGGATGGGCAACTGGCTAAAAATGATGAGCTGCAGCTATTACAAACACTTTCTCAGAAGCCATGAGAACAGGAGTTCAAATCAAAGCATCCATGTAATAAGCCCTGTGTACACTGATAATCCCATCCCCAAAGTGGGTAGAGAAGGGAAGGTCCCAGAGCTTGCCAACTTTCAGACTAGTAAAGGAAACAACAGGGAGAGATGCTGCCTCAAATGAATAGGTGGAGAGAGAGGAAGATGTTCAGTGGCCTCTTCTGGCCTCTTTGCATATGTGCAAGCACACACACACACACACACACACACACACACACACAGGGGGGAAGAGAGAGGAAGGAATAAACAACTTGGGAGGAGAAAGAGTGAGATGTGGGATAATATAAGAGATTGAAGGGAGAAACTAGATTTTTCTAGGTTCTACCATACACAGAAAAGAGAGGCAGTGGTGCAGATGAGGGAATGTTACATTTAAAGAAAATAATGTTGTCAAGATTTAGTAGTGAGCCAAAAAGTCAAGAGAAGTAGGGTGTCCAACATAGATCTTAGGGATCTGGCTTGCAAAATAGAATGGGTGACTGACACTGATGCTGACACTGGGTTGGAGTACCATTAGACAGGGCTTTCTTGGGGCAGTGCAAAAATGGAAGAAGGAGGAGGAGGAGGAGGAAGAGGAGGAGGAGGAGGAGGAGGAGGAGAAGAAGAAGAAGAAGAAGAAGAAGAAGAAGAAGAAGAAGAAGAAGAAGAAGAAGAAGAAGAAGAAGATTAATGATATAAGGTCACAAGACTTCTGTGTTCTTCTCTTGAAGAAGCCATTTGATCCACATACCTACGATAGGGAGAAGGGTACCTCATCCAAAATCATGTATGGGTCTAAAAGGCAAAGATGAGAGAGGAGTAGACTCAATCGGCTCTTTCTTCCCAGATTTCTCTCCACCTCTGACCTTCTCTGAGACCAGCAAGGGGAGAGAAGATAAAGATCTACAGAGCTGGTCCACTGAAGTAGAGAATTGACTGTTTTCAAATGGCGAAAGCTATTCTCCCTGTGGACAAGTGAATTATCACAGGAACTGTCAGTGGGTCTGAACATTATGTCCAGCTACTTTCACGTACATTGTTCATTACCTTCAAAGACAGGGTTTTTAACCCAACTGAATGACGCTAGGACTGAACTTGTTCCCTAGCCCTAGTGAATTCCTCTGACCATGCAATGCAGCTCACCTCCTACATGCAAAGCATGCATTTCCAGGTAGTTAAACACACTGGCAGCGAGGTCTTTGACCACACAATAGAACAAAGTAATTGACCTCCACAGAAATCAAAACCATGACCTTGTCCTTATTTGATCGTCTTGTCGCTGGAGTGCTTAAGGCAAACACTCGCCATCACCAGGCTGCAAAACATTTTATTTCACTTCTTACTTGGAGAGTTGCTGATTTATTAAAACATGCTCTGCCTTTCAAAATAAGCCACTGGACAGAAAGGAAGCGAGTGATGCTCCTATATATTATCAAATGGAAAAGCTCTTACAAGATCTGCTGTGGGATTGAGTGATGGCAGGTACCAACGAGGTCCTGGAATCCGCCTTGGAGATGAATGAGCAAAAACAGCTCCCAGCGCTGGTCCTCGGGTCTGGGGCGCCTCTCTTAGCCTAGCCACGTACTCTCACTGCCACCTGCTGGAGGAGATAAGCATTCGTTTCTGCTTCTCTTACTCGGAGCTCCTCCCTCATCAGGCTTTTCCTGTCTACTCCAGGATGAATCGTGGTAACCAGCTCATCACAAGATCTTCTGGAGGGTCCCACACCAAAGAAAGGAAGATGGGAAACCCTGAACACTCTTGAGATTGTTGTGTGAGGAGCAGAGGGAGTAAATACAGCGAGCAGTTCCCTGGAAGCCCTTCCCACATCCCAGATTCCTGCTGGCTACATTTCTGACCCTTAAAGCTTTGGGACCACCATCTGGGAAAAAGGAGCTTCCGGGAATCCCTTTGACCATAACCAGGTACACGCCTCCCGTCTGATTCTTCCCTCACAAGTTCAGCTTGTGTCCCTCAGCGGAGGCGGGGTTTTTGCTTGAGAACACAATGCCTTTATTTCACGTGACCACAAGCAGCGGGCTCCTCTTAAAAGAATGTCATGGAAATAAGTCCCCCAAGTCAGAGCAATTTAAAAAATTAAAGGCTTACTGGACCTGCTGAGCGAAAGCCCATCTTCCAACACGCACCAGTCATCACAACCTCTAGACCAGTGTTTCTCAACCTGTGGGTCGCGACCACTTTGGAGAGTCAAATGACCTTTTCGCAGGGTCTTCTAAAACCATCGGAAAACACGGATATTTACATTACAATCCATAACAGGAGCAAAACTACAGTTATGAAGTAACAATGAAAATAATTTTATGGTTGGGGTTCACCACAACATGAGGGATTGTATTAAAGGGTCGCAGCATTAGGAGGGTTTTAGAACCATTGCTCTAGACTTTTTCGTTTTATTTTATTTGGCTCCGTGTCTCATTCTTCAGACAAAGATCTCTGAACAAGGATTCTCAGTGTATTTAGACAAGGTTCCAGTCTGGAATAGAACGATTGCCTGCCAGCCAGTGGTGGTGAATGCTTTTAATCACTGCACTCTGGAGACAGAGGCAGGAGGATCTCTGTGTTCCAAGGCCAGCCTGGTCTACAGCATGAGTTCCCGGACAGCCAGGGCTACACAGATAAAAGAAGAGAAGAGAAGAGAGGAGGGGAGGGGAGGAGAAAGGAGGGCAGGGGAGGAGAGGAGGGGAGAGGAATGCTGATTGAAAGGAATCTTTGTACCTTAAATGAAGGCACATTTGCCAATGGTTGACCATAATTCTTGAGCTAATTTAGGAGTCCTATGCAGAAGGCCTTTTCTTCCACCTGTATTTTGTAGTACCACTTATGATTCCCCCTGGCAGTTTGGTGTTTAACATTGAGACCTTTGATCTCTTTAGAGCTGAATTTTTTTGTGCAGGGTGATAGAAATGAGTCTAATTATGTTCTTCTACATGCAGATGCCTAGTTTTCCCAAAACTATTTGTTGATGATGCTGTCTTTTCTCAATGCAGGATTCTGGTGTCCTTGTCAAATATCAGTTGTCTGTAGGTAGATACAGTCATGTTTGGGTATTTTGGTTGTTATTCTTCCATCAGTCTATATGTCCGTCTTTGTATGCTGTGGAGCTGAAACAGCTCATAAGGACCTATGTGTTGCAAGTTTGGTCACTATACTTTGGAACTGTTGGAAGATAGTGGTATAATTAGAATGTAGGACCCAGTTGATGGAAGTTGAGTCTTTGGGAAAACATCCTAAGGGGATTCTAGGACTCTATGGCCACTTTTTCCTCTCTCTGCTTTTTGACTTGTAAAGATCAGCATGTTCCTTCGCCCAAAGCATTGCAGCCAACAAACCATGGACTAAAGCTTCTAAAACCATGAATCAAAGTGAGAATTTCCTCCTCTCAGAGTAAGTGAAAAAATTCACGAATATATACAGCAAAAATTAATATAAACAAATTATTTAAGAATCAGAGGTGGCCAGCCAGATTGACAAAACTGAAAGTAGACTTTGAATACAGTCATTCCATTGTAAGATCATTCCAGCCCCTTGCCTGCCATTCCCGCTTTTCTCAGTCAACTGAGCTTGAGTCAAGTGTAGCCTGTGCTATAGTTATCTTTATAATCTTTTTTAAAAAATTCTTTTCGACTTCACATTATTTTTCAGTGCTAAGATCATGTTTTAGAAAATTGTTGGTTTCAGTTACTGCAGTTCAAAACATTCTACATGTGTCTTGTCTTTACTTAAATAGTTCAGTGATAGTCGAAATAAACAACACTGGATAAGACACAAATCTGAAAAAGAGTCCCTCTGAATGGAAATAAGAATAATGTCACCGTTGCATTTTGCTTTCTGTTGTCTATATTTAAGACTAATTTTTAAGTCTACTTGAATAAATGAGATTTGGCGTAAACTTTGTAGAATACTTGAAATGGAAAACAAAGGTGGAAAGATCCAGAAAATATCTCTTGATGTCACACATACAAAAAAATTGATATTCAAATGCATTTTGACATACCTCCAAACACAGTCACCCAGGTTATGCATATTCCTGTGGTTACATAGACTGTCAGAACAGTGAAGAGACTTTAAAGCATTCTGAGTAATCATTTTGGAGCCTACATTATATAAACAAAGCAAGCATAAGACAAAGACTCTTCTGTACACACATCCTCCTTTATCTTCACCAGTGACTAATGCAGTACTCTGCACTTGTGCTTAGAATAAATACCTGCAACATTTACACCCGCTCTTTGTGCCCCTGCATGCCCTCTGATAGTCAGACAGTAAGTCCTAAAGTGATGTCTTAACAGGAAGATTTGTAAAAAAAAAAATTAGTGTCATTTTTCAATTTTGCCAGAACTAAAGTATAAAGGAAGGAAGGAAGGAAGGAAGGGAGGGAGGGAGGAAGGGAGGGAGGGAGGGAGGGGAGGGAGGGAGGGTACCATTTAGAGAACATTTTTATTCATCCAACCAACATTTGAGCTTCAACAGTGTCCCAGGTGCTTTTCTGGGTACGGAAATTATAAAAACAAATGTGACATTATCTCTCATTATCTCTTGTATGGATGGATATCTTTACCAAGGTCATGGAATTCAGAAGGCTTCATTAAATAAAGTTTTTGTAGGCATTCAAGAGAATAGCTTGTTACGAAAAACTCTTTTAAAAAGAAGTCTATTTTACTGGACTTTCCATGAAAATCTGACTATAGTGATACAAGCTCCAGGCCAACTCATCTATTTTCTGCTACACTTGACACAGAATTATCTGTGCTTTCCAGAAATACCCTTCACCTACTCCAGGAATTTAAATTTATACAAAATGTTACATAAGCTGTTCATTGAGGGCAGAGTTTGAGTAAAACATTAGAATATAGAGAGACTTTGTAGCAAAGTATCATCTGAGACAGACCTTGGCTGATATTCAGGGAATTCACTTGCGGATGTGATGCAAAATGGCATTCTAAGGGGAAAGGAATCATGCAAGCAAAATTATAGCATCATAAACTTTGCAGCCCATCCTTGGATGCTAGAGCATCCTATGAACCCCTTGAGGAAGGAAGGAAGCAAACTGATACAAGTGGAAAAGGGATTGGAACACCAATCCCAAAAGAAGGGATTATTGGGCAAAAGGCCCTGTCTCATGCCCTAAATCCACAATGCAACAAAAAGCTAAATAGGCATAAAGGTCCAAGATCAGTGAGACATGTATTCCTGGCTTCCTGTAGATGCTCAAGGCATGCAATAAGTTGTTCTCACTAAGTAGGATGAAGTCCTATACTCATTACAGGTTATGAATAAGGCTACCGGGTAGGACTGGACAGCCCAAGTTAATCAAACCATCTGATATGGAACCAAAAAGTACCTTGGGAAAGACCAAGTAATTTTTGTTCAAGTACATGTGAAAAGCTAATGGTCATGTCAGTATCAATGACATCACCATCATCAATACCATCAATACCATTGCTAATGGACACAAACTCCCACAGAGATCTCATCATTTGTCAGGCACCGTTTCCAGTATTTTATGTATTATTAACTCATTTTAACCTTCCAACAAAAGGAGACTGGGACACACCAGAATTTAGTCGTTCCTCCGGGTCATCCTCTAAAAGTGGTCTACAATAGTTGTGTATAGCCAGCAGCACCGTTTTTCTAGGCTGCACTGTCATGATCCCCCTCATATATTCCATGGCTTCCTGCCTCCTTCCTTGCCACTGAGATTTTCAGTCAACACTTGCCTCTGGCAGCAAAATTCTGAAACAGAAAGAAGTACAAGCCCGGCCGGTCTGTGAATATATTGTGAACTGGGTCAAGTTCACCATCAAATTGGCCAAAGATGCAGTAAGACCACAAATAGAGAGGTAAAAGGGTTTGGAAACTAATGAACTAACCTTTATCACTGAACATGGTACACACACACACACACACACACACACAAGACTTAAGCTAACTTCCTTCTTATAAGAAATACAATAAAATTTCCATCTCTCAAGAAGGTTGAGTTGGGGAAATAACAGAGAAGAAGAGCAAGGAAAGAGATGCCATAACAGAGGAAGCCATTATAGGTTTAAAGAGAAAGTTGGCACTAGGGAAATGTTCAGGAATCCACAAGGATGCCCCAACTAAGAAAATAAGCAATAGTGGAGAGGCTACCTTAAATGTCCTTCCCCTATAATGAGATTGACTACTTAAATACCATCCTAGAACCTTCATCTAGTAGCTGATAGAAAGAAGAAGCAGCGATTCACAGCTAAGCACTGAACTGAACTGAACTTCTGGAATCCAGTTGTAGAGAGGAGTGGTTAGCAAAGGGGTCAAGACCATTCTGGGGAAACATACAGAAACAGCTGACCTGAACAAGTGGGAGCTCAAGGACCCCAGTGTGACAGCTGGGGAACCAGCATAGGACCGAACCAGGCCCCCTGAACATGGGTGTTAGCTGGGGGCTTGGGCAGTCTATGGTGCCTCTGGCAGTGAAACCTGTATTTATCCCTAGTACACGAACGGACTTTGGGAACCCATTCCCTGTGGAGGGATACTCTCTCAACCTAGATACATAGGTAAGGCCTAGGTCCTGCCCCAAATGATGTGACAGACTGAAGAGTAGATGGGGGGATGGGAAGTCAGTGGGGGGGAATGGGAGGACAGGAGGGAGAGGGAACTGGGATTGTTATGTAAAATAAATTTGTTTTTAATTTAAATTAAAAAGTTAATTAAAACAATTTCCATCCCAAAGTGCCACAGGCTGGGTGGCATAAACAAAAGAAATATATGTCTTACTGTTCTGAAAGTTGTAAGTCCAAAAATCAAACTCTCAGCAGGTTTCAATTATCCTGAGGCCTCTCCTTCCCTTGTCACCACATGGTCTTTCCTTTGTGTTCATAACCATTTTGAAATAACCCCTTCATCTTCCTAGAACAGCAGTCCTGCCAGATTAGGACCTCCCCCATGGCATCTTTTAACCTCAGTTTTGTTTTTAAGCGCCTTATTTCCAAATCCAATTACAGTAGAGGCTAGGCTCTAACATGTAAATTATGGAAAAACAATTCAGAACATAGTATTAGAATTAAGTCCTTTAGCAACAGAGCTTATAAACCCAACATTATCATCCAGGAATGACTTTTGGCTCTCATACATGGAAACCCCCAAGTTCCCACTAAGGTTTCAGCTACGCTCAAATCAATCACTGAGCCCATGATGATCTGTTCCTCCCTCCTTGGGGGAATGCTCTGACCCAAGAATCTGAAGGACTTGACCACTCTACAGTCCCTTGTGAAATCAGATGATACAAAATGGAGGTACTTAAGCCCTACCCAACTACATCAGAGTCAAGAGATGGTAGAGACAAGCATGAAAGTCATACATAGCTTTTCCAATGCCATCTTACAATCCAAGTTGAAAACTGCATGGACCTATTAGCAACTGTAAGATTACAACTCTGACATAGTAACTACTGATGCCCCGTCAATTCCAGTAAACTGCTGCCAGCACCATGAACTCAACTTGAAGACACCCTGCATGACGTCACTCCTCTCTTACTGTGCTTTCTGAACAACGTCACAATCTGTTCATCCTGAATAACAACTCTTCTGTTATTTCCAAGTCAACTCTTTGCTCAGAGATTCTTTTCTCTGGCACTTTAATAGCTGGAGACCACAGGAAAAGCCTGAGCTTTCCAACGCTCTCCTGCATGCACTAGTATTAATGCAAGCACATAAGTGGTGTAAGGCACTATGATATTATCATTTTTGGGGAAAGTAATAATTATTTTAATTCAGTTTCATTTAGTATACACTGAGTGGTATGTTACGCAATATAGTGCATGGATGTAGGAACCAAAAATGGGGGAAACTGTGGTCCCTAAGCTCATAAAGTTTATAGTAGTTCATTGGGAACATAGTCATTGTCATCTTCTATAAAACATCTCCCTGACAACCAGCAAAAGAAAGGAAAAAAAACTACAAAATCCAGTCCTCCACACAAAACAATACTGTACTGCTTGCAAATACCAAGTACATTTTTTCTTTATGCAATAAATGTCAACTTATCCCTTAATAGACTTTACTTTTACAAGCCTAGGAAGAAAACAGCAATTTGTTAATGCCATTTAATTGATTAAAATGGCACAGTCCCTGGATTTTTCAGCTTTCCCACATTTGCTTCTTCCCACAGGGTGCCTTAAAACCAAGTTGCAATGCACTATGGTTGGACACCTTGAAGGATGCTAGGGAGTACACATGAGTTACTCCCTACACCTCACTTGCAATGCGAACAGATCAGCGAGGAACATGCAACTCCCCCTCGATTATCATCTATCCACAGATCTTCCCCTGCGCCTATGAAGGTCAAAAGAGACAAATGGTGCTACCACTGTGACTGTATGTTCCTTTGAACAGAAATGTGAAATAAGCAAAAAGTTTATACAGTTTGAGTATGAAGGCTGGAGTGGCGGCTCAATAGATAAGAGCACAGGCTGCTTTTCCAGAGGGTCTGGGACTCAAGTTGCAGTATGCACAACCATCTGGAACTCCAGTACCCGGGAAATCCAACACCCTTTCCTGGCCGGTATATACCAGGCATGCATGTGATGCACAGATATAATATAAATAAGGAAAGTATTTTAGAAGATTTGAACATAGATCTAAAGCACATTGCAGCAAGACACGGCATAGAGAATCACAGAAAGTAACTCCAGTCTTTTGGCTCTGTCCATTCAGGAAATGTGAGACATGGAACACTGTGCAACAGGATAAGCTGGTTTCAACAGATAATCTGGTAACTGATTCAAGTAGCCAACTCAAGGCAGGAATACCGTGAAAGTAATGGGAAATGCTAACACAGGCTGCATCCAACATATTTTGGGCCACTCAAGTAGTAATCCTCATCTATGTGCAACAAACAAAAATGTGAAGTTAATGGGAAAGGGATCTAAAACAATAAGGCCACACTTTTTTTTAATCTGTGTCATTTGTGCATGTATGTGATGTGTGTATGTGTGTGTATGAGTATGCATGTTTATGTGGGTACAGACACGCATGTGGCATGGCATGCGTGTGCAGATTAGATGACAATCCCCCACGATAGTCTTCACAGTCTACACTGTCTGCAACAGCAACTCTTGTCTACTGTATACTCCAGACTAGCTGGTCTGTGCACTTCTGAGGGTTTCCCTGTCTCTGCTTCCCACCCCACGGCAGGCATGCTAGGTTAGCAGACAAGTGTTACTATGACTGGCTTGATGTGGCTTCTGGAGACCCAAACTCAGGCCACATTTGCGCAACACTCACATTTACCACTGAACTATCTCCATGGCTCAAAGACCCAAAGTTTTGATAGACTCAGCTTTTCACTCTTACTAATGGAGAGAAAAGGAAATAATACTAGAAGCTACAAAGTCTATGCTCTTGAAGTGGTGGGGTACTCAACACTCATTGAGTATCACATTTCCATCCCATTTAAGTGACAAATGGCAGCTTTTGTTGTTGTAGTTGTTGTTGTTTGAAGTTTCCAGGGCAAGACCCAACACAGTGGTCATTTTCATAATACCCAAAGAAAAATAATGACTTCCAAATCATTGATCTATAAAAAGCAATTACTTTGATTATTATTGTTCCATACATATATATGTGTGTATGCATAAAGTGCTATAATTTTGCTTCAAATAAAGTTGTATTTTTTAAAAGCAGTTACTATTTCCTATTATTGGTGCAACTTTAAAGTTGTAGCTGAACAGCCAGGAAAAGTCATAAAACATAGAGATCCCACTAAAAAGTCTATGTGCCCTATCCTGCCAGGAAAGGAGAGACACTGGCTAGTAGTAACTGTATTCTTCATTTATCCAGTTCAAGCAGTAAAGTCTAATCATGTCACGTAAGATAGTCTCCATCTGAGAGCTGGAGAGATGGTTCAACAGTAAGAAGAGTTTGCTGCCAAGGTTGACCTGAGTTGAATCCCAGAGACTACCTACATAGTTGACAGAACCGACTCCCTCACATTGACATCTGAGTTTCACGTGCCTTGTGCCCTTCTCTCCCCAAATAAGCACACAAAGACATATCATTACCTATTGGCCGATGATTAGGACTTCTTACTGGCTAGACTTCTTCTGTCTGCTGTCTTATTAACCCTACTAACATATGTATTTCTACATGGTCTTATCTTACCAGAGAACACCTGGCTTATCCTATCTTCCTGATCTCACATGGCGTCTATGTGGCAGGCTCCCTCTGCCTACCTTTCCCAGAATTCTCCTAGTCTCCTAGTCTGGTATCCCTGCCTATCCTTCCTGCCTGAACACTAACCAAACAGTGTTTTATTCATTAACTAATAAGAGAAATATATGTACAGAAGAATATCCCCCATCGTACATACATGCACATGTACATTTAAAGCAAAAAACTCTTGTATAGATTTTTTTATGTGTATAAGTGTTTTCCCTACATGTATTTATGTGTTCCTTGTGCATGTCTTGATGTGGGAAGTCCTGTGTATATATCAATAAAGCACTGTTGGCCTATAGAGAAGTAAGATAGGTGGGACTAGGAGTCCAGGAGGACTCTGGGAAGGAGAAACGCAGGGAGTCAAGATGTAACGCCATGGGGTAGGAAGCCCGGAACTATTCTCCGGTAAGAGAAATACTTAGATTAACAACTATGGGGTAATTACTTAAGTCAGAGCTAGCCAGTAAGAAACAAGCAAGGCCAACAGCTTCATAATTAATATAGCCTCCTGAGTGTTTATTTGGGACTGATGTGGCTCTAGAACCAAGCTGGCGGGAAGGCTTCTCTCAAAGAAAAAGCTTCTCTTTACAATGTCTGGTACCCAAGGAGGGTGGAAGAGAGCATCAGATCCCCTGAAACCGGGTTTCCCAAATATCAGTGAACCATCATGTGGGTTCTAGAAACTGAACCCAGGTCCTCTGCATGATCAGCCAGATCTCTTAACCACTGAGCCATCTCTCTACCCCAGATCTTCAGTAACCAAGATTGCAAATCAAATAGCTTTTATAAGTCAAGGCCTTGGGAAATATGAAGCATGACCATACAGAACTTTTCCTGAAGGGTCTGTAGCTCAAGATATTGCCCCAAACACACATAGCCATATAATTAGCTTCCACAGTCACCTGAGAAGAGACCTTAACTCAGGAATGTGACCCTGTCTTCAGTGAGTTAATGTCCCTTCAATGCCAAAAAGACAGAGAGGAGAATGGGAATCATGAAAGAAACAGATGTGTGGTCTCATTGTCTATAAGTTCCTGAGAAATTTAACACATCAAAACCTGTAACTTCTGTTTGATGATTCCAATATGAATGTATAATTGAATAACTGATTTTTAGACTTTCACATTTTAAATTAAAATGTGTAAACGGTTTGCTTAGTTTTATACATATGATTAGAATTTATAAAAAGAAACTGACATGTGCGATATTTTGAAATTCCATTGAGTGGATAAACTACAGTTTGAGTACCTAGAGATAAACGACTTATTCCAAGCACTTAGTTCTTAGAAAAAAGCAAATCTTTTTTGTTTAAAATGCATAAAGAGGGATCTCCTGTGGTCCCCAGTGCCAGCCCACGTGGTCCTGTCACAACCTTCCCACTGCCCACACGATAGGCCTTAGCTGCGACTCCTCAGTGCGAGTTGAATAGATTGCAGCCATGACGTTTGTTGCTGGGACAGCTGCTCTCGGTTACCTGGCTTACAAATAGTTCTGTGTTAAAGATAATCATACCAATGCTATGGTGAACCTTCAGATCCAGAAAGACAACCCCAAAGTAGTGCACACTTTCCACATGGAGGACCTGGGAGATAAGGCTGTGTACTGCTGCTGCCGGAGGTCCAAAAAGTTTCTGTTCTGTGATGGGGCTCACGTAAAACATAACGAAGAGAATGGAGACTACGTGGGACCTCTGATCATCAAGAAAAAAAGAAACTTAATGGACATTTTCAGTGCTGCACGCCAGAGTGTTGTGATGTCACCGGATTGTTTAGTTAGAATTAATTAACTAATGAGATGCTCACTCTGTCTGATGGGTCTCCCTGGGTTCTAGATGTGGTTGGTACCTTGCAAATCGAAGCTTTTGTATTCATGGCATCAGCCTTGCTATTGGAACACCGTGGTGCACATTTGTTGAAAGAAGAAGGAGATAAAAATGGAAGGCTAAACCGACCTCATGGTATATGGCTTATTTTGGTATTGTAAGGATCCGTTCTTTTACAGTAATGATCTTAGGATATAGTTGTATCTTGAGGTTAACATACAAAATTATTCTCAAAAATAAAAATATAATAAAATACATAAAGAATTGGAATTAGTCAGGGTAACTGCTAAACTCTTAAACTGATAATCAGTCTGGTAGATTTATAAATATAACAGATATTATGACCTGATTTCATGGGTCAACTAAAAAATATGTGCGTTTGTAATTTTTATGCATCAAACTCTAAGTTTTAAAAGAAAACAACAGCAAATTCTTCCTCTGCAAATGACACCAATGCCACAGCTTTCCCACACATCTCTGATGAATCTGATCTCTCAGGAATTGGTCTTCTGCAGAACAAAATCTTGATCCAGAAAGAGTCAGCTTTTCAGGAAGGGGGAAAATAATCATTGACATACTAAACGTGAAACTATTTCTTCACTGTATTTAATCTCCAGAAATAAAATAATAAAAAGTCAAGTTCAAATTAGTGTCTAGTATTTCATTCCGTTATCTAAAACCATGACTAAATAACAGATTGGTTTCTCAGTAAGGGAACTTCCTCTCTTCCGTCTTCAGCTCTAGGACAATTGAGTTTGTGCTTTCTGTGTCTCCATCTGTATCTGAAGAAATTTTACAGGTCTTTCTCACTCTCTATTGGAGACTATTTAACTCTTTAGGGAAACTAAAGAATGAGCTTGGAAGCTGGCACTTGCTGGGTATCTTGAAGATCTGAGTTCAAACCCCCGCATTTTCATGAAAATCTGAGCCTGGCTGTACATGCTTGTGATGGGGGATGTCCTTCTGTATGCTCAGTAGTCAGTCAGGAAGTATAGGTGGGGCTACCTAAATAGGAGAATTCTGGGAAGAGGAAAGAAAGGCAGAGAGGAGCTGCCATGTAGCTGCCTAGGGAGCAAGAGGGCCAGGTATCACTGGTAAGCCAAGACAAAGTGGAGATAAATAGATTAATAGAAATGGATTAATAATTAAGAGAGACCTAGACAAATAAGAAGCCTGAGCCAGCCATCAGCCAAACAGTTTATAATTAATATATCTCAGTGTGTTTATTTGGGATTGAAGGGCAGTGGGACCACCAGAAACTTCCATCTACATGCTTGCAAACACAACACCGAGCAGAAGAAAACAAGCAGATCCAAAGAACAGCCTGGCTGAAATGCCGCACTTTGAGTTCAGTGAGAGACCCTGTCTCATGGCCATAGGGATGGGAGGGACAGAGTGATACAGACCTTCACTGGCCTCCATGTGTGTGCACAGTACACCCCCCCAAAAAAATAAAGATGAGAGACTAATGCCCATTGTTTCAAAAGCAGTTGTAAATGTTTACAACCTGGGCTCCATAGAAGCCAGAACAGAGAGGAACCAAGGTACAGAGTGCTGTAGAATTGGGACCATCCTGAAATGAAGGACGAAGGTGTGATCTTAATATTCCCGAAACTGAAGGATTAAAAACACTATCAAGCATGTTATTTAAAGCTATAGAAGAGACTAGTTAAAAATTAAAATCGTAAGCACAGATTATATACATATATCTAGAGTTACATATGCATATAAATCTAAAAACATTAGGAAAAAACAAATGGAGAGATCAGGCTGTGAGCAGCCTCGTCATCCATTGCAAAGTGAGAATCATGTCACTATACGTTGTCTGTAATAAATATGCATTATACGTTGTAAGCCAGGAAATACTATCTCACACATTACCTGGAATGCACTATCCAGTATAATAACCGCCAATCACATATGGCTTTTATATATGTATATTTATTTCAAGTTGGCATGACCCACAAGCTTAAAGCGTACCACAAATTTTGAAAAGAATGTAGAAATATAAGCCCAGCAATATTTATGTGAATTGTGGGTTGCAATATTGCGTTAATGGGTTCAATGTTATCAAAATTTAATATACATGTACTTTTCCAACATGGCTACTAGATAATTTAAAATTGTTGGTGTGATTTACATTAAATTTCTATTAGACAGAACTATTTTAAAGATTGGGCATTAGGCATCAGAACTAACATACAAATAAGAGTTGGCCTCAGACCCTATTAAAAAGTGGGCTGCAGAACTAAATAGAGAGTTTTCAATAGAGGAGTCTAAAATGGCTGAGAGGCACTTGAGAAAGTGCTCAACATCCTTAGCCATCCGGGAAATGCAAATCAAAACAACTCTGAGATACCATCTCACTCCTGTCAGAATGGCTAAAATCAAAAACACCAATGACAATTTATGCTGGAGAGGATGTGGTGAAAGGGGGACACTCCTCCATTGCTGGTGGGAGTGCCAACTGGTTCAGCCACTTTGGAAATCAGTATGGAGATTCCTCAGAAAAATGGGAATAAACCTACCACAAGACCCAGCAACTCCACTCTTAGGCATATATCCAAAAGATGCCCATTCATACAACGAAGATGTCTGTTCCACTATGTTCATAGCAGCTTTATTTGTAATAGCCAGAACTTGGAAACAACCTAGATGTCCCTCAACCGAAGAGTGAATGGAGAAAATGTGGTACATCTACACAATGGAGTACTATTCAGCAGAAAAAAATAATGGAATCATGAGATTCGCAGGCAAATGGATGACACTAGAAGAAACCATCCTGAGTGAGGTAACCCAGTCACAAAAAGAGAAGCATGGCATGTATTCTCTCATATATGGATTTTAGACATAGATCTGGGGAGTGCCAGCCTACAATCCTATGGCCAGAGAGTCTGGGAAACAGAAACTTTATTTAGTGGCTGATCAAAGAAGAGGCAGACTTCCTTGGTTAAGTACTGAGCTGAACTCAAGAAAGCCAGTAACAGAGAGGGAGGACTGATGACCAAAGGGATTAAGACTGGGCTGGTTTACCCCCCCAGAAACAGCTGACCAGACAAAGGTTAACTCTTGAATCCCAGGCATCAGCCTGGGAATCCAGCATGGGACTGATCAAGACCCCCTGAATCTGGGTGTCAGTGAGGAGGCCTAGGGAATCTATTGAGCCTTGGGCAGCAGATCAGTACCCATCCCAAGTATACACACGGACTTTGGACTCCCATAGAACAATGTGAGGTGCACTCGCACCCTGAACTCTTGGGGAAGGATCTAGGCCCTGCCCTATATGAAATGACAGACTATGGACACCCCAATGGAGGGCCTCACCCTCCCTGGGGGAATGAGGAGATAACGGGGGGGGGGCTGGGGGAGGGCACGGGAGGAGGGGAGGGAATGGGAGAGGGACCTGGAACTGACTTGTGAAGCAACCTCATTTCTTATCTAAATTTAAACTGGAAAATAAAATATAAAAAAAAAAGGAAAAAAAAGAGTTGGCCTCAGAGAAATAAAACTAAGAGAAAAAAAGGACAGTACATAGAACTGAATCTGTGTCAGTGTGTGTTTACGTGTGTGTGTATAAGTGTGTGTGTGAGTGTGAGTGGTGTGTGTGTATTGTGTGAGTGTATATGTGTTTGTGAGTGTGTGAGTGATGTGTGTGAGTGTGTGAGTATGTGTGTGTTATGTGTGAGTATGTGAGTGGTGTGTGTGTGAGTATTGTGTGTGTATGTGTTTGTGAGTGTGTCAGTGGTGTGTGTGTGAGAGTGTGTGAGTATGTGTGTGTTATGTGTAAGTATGTGAGTGGTGTGTGTGTGTAAGTATGTGTGTGTCATGTGTGAGTATGCGAGTGATGTATATGTGTGTATGTATGTGTGTGAGTGTGTGTGTATGTTTGTGAGTATGTGAGTGGTGTGTGTGAGTGTGTGTGTGAGTGTGTGCGCGTGTGTCCAAGCTGCAATATAGAAATGGGAGACAGCAGCATTCTCTATTACCTAGAACCTATGTTTTAGTGAAAAAGATGGGTAACAAACATGCAAACAAAGGTAATTTACAGCGCAGTTCTGTAACCTATAAATATTCTTCTATGTAGGGTTTTTTTATAAGGAAAGAATACATATTGCTTGGGTAGATTGTGTTGGGCTCAGGGAAGAGGTGGGTATTTTAAAGATCTCTTCCTGAGGAGACGATGAGAAAAGGAATCTTGGGTGCTGGAAGTATGAAAATCTGGGAAAGGACATGATGCTCTCTATGAAGAATGGCTTCAGATGGCAATGGACTGAATATGCAAAGCTACCCAAAGACACATGAACCCGGAGAAGAGAGTGCGGATGAGAGCCACGCGAAGACACATGAACCCGGAGAAGAGAGAGTGCGGATGAGAGCCACGCGAAGACAAATGAACCCGGAGACAGTGAGAATGAGAGCCACGCGAAGACACATGAACCCGGAGAGAGTGAGGATGAGAGCCACGCGAAGACACATGAACCCGGAGAGAGAGAGTGAGGATGAGAGCCACGCGAAGACACATGAACCCGGAGAGGAGAGAGTGCGGGTGAGAGCAGAACGAGGTAAGACACAGATGCTGCCCACCACCGCTCTCACAGTGCCCTGAAAGCACTGCTGCGGACACAGAATTTTATTCCAAGTAAGACGCGCAACCCATCCCATGGGTTCGAACAAGAAATGAACTAACACGACTTCTGACTTAATGACCAATTTTCTTCTGGAATTACAAATAGTAAGCCAAAAGGAAAACGATCTCATTACCACTTTCAAGGTTAGTTAAGTAAGAGTAACGAAATCAGAATTCTGCATCAAATGGAGGATTCATTATTCAGTGGTCACTGTGAATCCAACAAACAGATAACTATTCCTGGGACTCTGTCAGGTTTCACTGCTCAGTGACTCTTGAAGGATAATTTAGGTTTCCTACTCAAAGCCTTCAGAGGAAACAAATACTTTCTACTGACCAGCACTGTGTGGGACACTTGTCTACCAGTCCTCAAAACATTGCTGAAAGAGTGCTAAGATGACCCATCCCATATTCGGAGCTGTAGGCTCAAACTTTAAATGACTTGATAAGACTTTGATCCTTTTATGTTGTTTTTTTTCTCTGCACACACTGGTGTGCACATACTCTTACACACACATATGCATGTGCACATACTCTTACACACACATATGCCGTGGTGTGCATACAGGAAGCAGAGGACATGTTGTGGGAGGCAGTTCTCTCCTTCCGGAGTGTTGCTCCAGGGGATGTAGCTCGGGTCATCAGGCTTGAAGGCAGGTGCCTTTGGAGAAGTGTGCCTTCACCCGATGAGCCATCCAGTCAGGCCCTGTCTAAGACTTTCAGCCAATAAATGACAGATCTTGGATTTACACACACAGCTTTTCTGAGGCAAAGCACCAAGCTATTTTTAAAGCCCTCTTCTCAGTCACGATAGGTTTCTTAAGCATTTTAAAAGATGAATATCAAAATGAATAATCTACTTGGAGGTAAATAGTGGTAATTGCTGTCAGTTCCCAACAGTCAATTACTAAAGATTCAACAATGTAGTATAATTTGCTTGTAATTATGCAACTTGGTAGTGGCCAAGCTGGGATAATTATTAGATTTTTCTCAAATGCTTCTATTGTTAGCCAATCCCCTCTTTGTAAATTCAAAAATATAAAACCATAAATTGGGCCTAAGCATGAATATGAATTCCCAAGTAATAAAGGTTAATTAAGCTGTAGAAATGCTTATGAAAAGAAACAGCCACACATACAAAAACAAGAATAGTTGAAGAGTGATTTCAAAGAGCAAACTGAGAAGAGAGGCAGCAGATCAGTGGGTGATGGGCAGTGATAAGGCAGAGCCCCGCTGCCATGCTAGGCTGATGTGTGCTGACCAATCACGATTCCTACACAGTAGTCATTACAAACTGTGCTTTGAATCAAATGTATGCTTATTTTGTGCTTCACCTGTGACTTCTCAGTAACATTTGTGCCATATTGGTGAAAATATATCGAACACTCCCCTGCAAAAAAATATGGCATTTTATTAAGATCTATTTAATATATAACCATACATACATACACACACACACACACACACACGTATATATTGTGTATGGACACTCGTTCAAGTCTATTTAGGCAATTCAGTGAAATAAGTAGGGAGGAAAATTCTATTGCAAACAGAGTATGTTTTAAGGTGTGCTAGGGGGAAAAATGAAGTCTTTGGAATTGTTTATTCTAGCATTTTTAAAGTGTGCTCCTTCTCACCTGGCACCAGGGCACAGTCAGACTTTAGAAACACACTCACTGTCTTAAATGAGTTTTGGAAGGTTATTTGTTAGTGTTCCATTTGTATGATCTTAGCATCTCCCATTTTTTTTAAGTCTTTCTTCCTATCTCAGGTACAAAGCAATTTCCTTTAGAATGAATTTCATTGCTTTGAATTTGCCAACTTACCATGTTTTTTTATTTCTTATTCCACTTTCAAAACTAAAATAACTACATAATGTAAGCAAATGTGCATTGCTTTTTTCCTTTTTAATTAAAAATTATAATGAGTTTGATATCCCATATTTCCTGAGACAAAACCCAGGACACAACTCCCAAAATAACTACAGGGAAAAATGAGAAATACAGCCTTCTTGAGCACCAAGGAAGAGGAAACTGAGTTCATTAACATCCAGCCAGTCTCTAATGCAAAGGAAAGTGCTCAGATTTCCTTTTATAACATGGAATTTAACATTTTAACCAAAAATTCATTGACATGTATACGGGGCTATCTGTTTTAAATTTTGTTTTGTTTTTAACCTTATAAGGAAAAGATATTTCAAGCTGCCACCACAGGACATTCACAATGACATTTTACAGGACATGTGAACTCCTTTATCTATGACTTCAGCTCATTCCAGAATGCAGTCTTGTTAGAGCCAATGAAGACGAAGCTCTGGACGGCCCCAGTGCCAAGCCATGCCCAGTCAGAGACCAACAATCCCCACACCACTAGCACTATGGTTGAATTTAGAGACAAGCATCATGCATGTCAAGTTCAAAGTCTACTAGGACATTTGGGGTGGAGGATGAAAATATCCTCCTGACCCTATTTTCAAATATGCAATGTTTCTAGAGCAGTGGTTCTCAACCTTCCTGATGCTCTGACCCTTTAATACAGCACCTCATGTTGTGGTGACCCCAGCCATAAAATTATTTCATTGCTTCTTCATAACTGTAACTTTATACTGTTATGAATCGCAGTGCAAATACCTGGGTTTTCTGATGGTCTTAGGCAATCCATATAAAAAGGTCGTTCAACACCAAAGGGGTTGCGACCTACAAGTTGAGAACCATTGCTCTAGCTCATTCAGCAGGAAGAGAGAATATTAGTAGGCAAAGGCAAGGCAACCTGATTTCATCAACATGGCTGTAAAAAGTCTGGATAAAAGTGCTGTAGACCTAGCCTTGAGTAGATTCTCAAGTGGTGTCATTGCTTGTGCCCACACTAATAATGATGCTTGGCAGAGAACAGGATTAAGTAGCTAATTACAACATTTATAATAAAATGTGTATCTTAGTTAGGGTTCCTACTGCCATGAAGAGCAACTCCTACAAAGGAAAGCATTTTATTGGAATGGCTTCCAGTTTCAGAGGTTTAGTCCATTATATTCAGGATAAGGAGGAATGCGGGCAGACATGGTGTGGGAGAAGGAGCTAAGAGTTCTTCATCTTGATCTGCAGGCAGCAGGAAGTGAACTGTGTGTGATACTAGTTGTAGCATGAGCATGGGAAGTCCAGCCCCACATTTCCTCCAACAAGGCCACACCTACTCCAACAAGGCCTCACCTTACTTCCTTTGAGAGCCATTTTCTCTCTAACCATCACAATGTGCTATGCAATAATTGATACACTGTCTCTCCTAGTGATGAGAGCTCCTCTCTTGAAGGGATCAAACAGAGCACAGTCATCAAACAGAACACCCGAAGGGCTTCACTATAAAGCATGTAGCCTAAGCCATACCCATAGTAACACCTAACACTGACTTCAAGATTCCATACATTTGAGTCTCCCTGCTGTTAAAGGAGGGGAGGGGTCAGTACCTGACCATACATCCTTCTCTTTGCTCTGAGAGTCCCTGCCTTAACAATTATGCTGAAAAGGCACATATCTAACAGGAAAGACCTTGATTTATACTACAAAGTGAATAGGTGATCTTCTTCGGTCTTATTGTTTCTTAAAATGCATCTAGAACTTGAATGATTTTCAGTTCAAAACAGCATTCTGTTTGCAACCTAATGGACCATAAAAGATTATCTATACAAAGAAGTGGACATTTCGGGCCTGGGTGAAGGCTCAGAAGTTAACAGCACTGGATACTCTTCCAGAGGACCCAGGTTCTATTCACAGCACCCACATGGCAACTCATAACTGTCTATAACTCCAGTTCCAAGGAATCTGATGCCCTCTTCTGCCCTCCACAAGCTTCAGGCACATACATGATGCATAGATATATTTGCATGCAGAACACTCATATACATAAAATAAAATGTTTAAAGAACTGGAAATTCTAAAAAAATAACATGAGCATGGCACACTATAGGCATATTTTCAAAAAATATGCATATATATATCCACAATTATTGATTTAAAAATAACAGGGATGTAATTATATCCTAGGTAAATCATTAGGATTTTAGTGGTTAAACCAGGTTGGAGGTAGAAATGATAGGAATTCTTGATCCAAAAGAGAAATACTGGGAACCACAGAAGACTGGAAACCAGTCTCGTTAGCATGATGGGAGTGAATAATTCCAGGCGGGCAGAGCACAACATGAGTGTAAATTAGACTCCCTATTTCTTGCTGACTAAACTCTGCATACTGCAGCTCAAAATGCTTGTTTCTTATCTAGAAAAACATCTGCTTTTTGCTTCTAAAAGCAGGATCCTGAGGGAAGTGGTGATCTTTCCCAAGGCAACTTGATTAATAGCAGGCTTCCAAATCTTAGCTAAGAGACATTTTGAAGCCAGCAACACTGAGTAACTGTTTCCGCAAATAATCTTGATATATATTTCCCTTCTCTTCAGAATTTTAGACAGTGGTGCTTGGGGATGCTTTTCTTTCTGCATAGCATCTGTACCTGATGCTATTTTGCAAGTGATGCTTGCTGACCACCACACACCTGGGCCCTGAGCAGAAAGATACCTTGCTCCCAGAGAGCTTGTGATGAAATGCCATCTAATGAGGCATAGTATTTAAATGAGCATAACATGTCTAACTAGACTAAAAAGGTTGCTCCCAGGAGTTCCCTTCATTTCAGCAAAGTGAAAACACAAGAATGAAACTGTTCTCAAATACTCACGGGTGGACGAAGAGAGGTGAATGTAGTACGAGGGAGACCAGTCCTCAAGCAGGATGAGCAGAAAAATGCTTCAAGAACAAAGCACTACCCAGTTGGCTGTTTTTTATAATCCTAGAATGTACATCATGGCACTTGCTTTGTGAAATTGCCCATGGGGTCAAAGTAGTCATCAGACATGGAAAACTTCTATATTTAGAGTTCCTCTGGCTTTTGATCTTAGCTGCTAAGATTTCTGTCTAGCAAGCTTACTTCATACCTAAGAGATCTTGTGGGAGATGGTCCTGGTTTGGGGAGAGGGCGGAACTACAGTGTGGAAGACCCATTGTTTTCCTGTAGGAACATCCTACCTTCTTCCTGATAAGTCTTGAATCAGATAATTCATTGGACCTGCACTGTTGGCTCCTTTTCACTTTTTAAAGGGTCTTAGGAATTATAACAGCCTAGTGGCAGCTTGAAATAAGCTCTGAGATGAGAGCAGAAATGGGAACGGGAGAGCAACAAAAATGGAGGAGAGATTAACAGCAATTCTTCTGCGTCAGGCATTAGGAAGTCTGCTAGAAAAGAAACGTGAAGACCTGGTCCCTGACGCCTGGACATGAAACCTTGAGCAGTTCTTGACATGACTATCATTGTAAGAACTGGAATTTACCCTGTTTACATGAACTGGGCTCTTTACACGGCTTAGCTACTTTAATCCTCAGAGCAACTTTCCAAGCAAAAACCTTATTATATCACTTTCCAGCTGGAGAAACCGATTCTGAAAACTTAATCAGCCCAAGGTTCAAAACGAGTGAATGTCAGACCCCAGGGTTTTCACCAGCTGCAAAGACACTGACTTTTAAAAACACCCACCCTTTCTGTAGTCATGGTTACCACTCTTCCCAGGGTCACAGAAAGGTGTGTTTTTAGCTTTTTGCCACAATGTCTAAATGGCAATTAAAAAACAAAAAAAACTAATTTACTTCTCCTGCATCTAAGCAGCCTACAGAGTCGCAGATCTTTGTTGGACTTGGTGGGGAAGTTATCAGCATTGTGGCTGATGTACAATAGCTTTGCTACAATAACTGGCTGTGCTCCGTGTGGCCTCTCATCTGATAAAGCAAGGCTGAGAAAGAAACCGTGAAAGTCTTCCTGTGTCCTTGGGTCAAAGCCTACACTACATTCTATTATTTAAAGTTAGTCACAAGACCAGCCAAGATTGAAAGTGGCCTATTTTAGACTATAAAACCATATTGAAAAATGGCACGTATCCTGGGAAGAGTGGAGAATTAGGATATTTTGCCATCCTTTACCACAGAATATGTGTAAATATGCTTTGTAAAGTATAGACTACCAAGCCATGGGATCCTTAACTAAAATCTGCTCTCCCTGAAGAATGCCAGTGCCTCCCCAGCTCCAAGGACAGCTTGTTTTCAGAGCTGCCATATCTCTGAGCAGAGTTTATAGAAAGGAGACAATATCATGTGTCAAGCTTTTCCTAGGTACCCCGAATTCAGATGGTGAGTCCCCTTTGCTTCCCCAGGTCCTTACACTAAGAATCAAGCCACACTACATTCTGCTAAATTTAGAATGCTTCCAGAATTTAAAAAAAAATAAGAAAAATGTCTACGTGTAGTGTCACTTAAGGCTGCCCTTCCTGAAAGTACACATTCCATCATCTTTACTGAGGTATCATGTTTCCTTTCAAAAATCAAATCCCAGGTTTGCAGTTTATAGCACTTCATAATTCACCTCTACGGGAACCCTGGGAAACAGTCTGGAAGGGCATCAAGCTAGCCCCAGCATTGACACAAGACCATGAAATTTAGCATGACTGGGACAAAATAAAAAATGCTGATGCAACCAGAAACTCTAGAGATTGCAGTTTCTCTGTCGCAGAACTGTTTGTATTTGTTAAGTCTCCCCTGTATAACCTCCAAACGAGCCTGGAAACTGTGTGAGCCCTTATCACAATATCACACCACCTCTGGAGGCCATTTAGTCCCACTGTGGCTGGCTGCACACTGGTATCAGCCAGGGAGACTTGAAAATCTCCATGTTCAAGTTACACATGAGGGCGAATCATTCAAGTCAGCATTATTGTCAAGCGTCCCAAATGCCCTTAGGGTTGAGAACTACTCCAAGGGCCATACTTTTTTTTTTGCCTAAAAATGTAAGTTTTTGTACTAGACTTCAATATGTAAGAGTTTATAGGTCTGTTTCTCTCTTTGATTTGGGGTCTTTTCTATTAAATTCTTTTAAAGCAATGCAGAGTAAAAGTTCCTTTGGAATCAGAACTGATGTTCTATCCCTACTCTGTTACTATTGGCTGAATGATTTGGATCAAGTTATTTAATGTGTTTAACTAATCTGAGTTTCTATTTCCTTTTAAGGTATATGATATAATCATTCCTACCTGATGAGGTGTTTGAAAGAGCAAAATAAGTATATAAAATGCAATAAGGACCTGCTTCTTTTCCCCTAAGGGTTCTTGATGAAGCTGCTTGAATCCCTGAGGGAGTATGGGTAGCAGGCTGGAGCAAAAGGAGGGAAAACTCGGTTGTGCACTAATGAGTTTGCACACAGTGATGGAGCCCAGTTCTTGACTCTCACATATGTCAGGGAATCCTGATTCTGCTTCCCTCGGGGCCAGTTGCTACTCTAGATCTGCACGCCAATATCTACCCCACAAGGCATCTAAATGTCACTTGCTCTTGTGTCTAGACACAGTATCAATGGATGTTTATCTGTTTTTATTCATCTGTCCAATAGGCCTGATTCAGCGGGTGTTGGGGAAAAGTCACAGAGGGAAGTTTGACCAAGGATACAGCCTCAGACTGTTTGCCACAGAAGCAAAGGACTGCAACATCATCATCGCTACAGCAATAATGCAGGGGGGAAATGATTGTGGAAGAGTGGATCACTTCCATTGCCACTCTCTGAGTTTCCAGTTATACTCTGCACAAGAGTGTGGCTGTACTGCTGACATCTTTAAACAATCTGGTGCCACAGAGCAAATGTGCTTTTTCTCTTTTCTCTCTCCACAGGTAACAAATAAGAGATGCATTTCCATTTGGGGGAGAGGGAATATATTTTTTAATGATTAGACATGTTATCTTGCTTGTGGTTCATTTTTTTTAACCAGAGGAAAATCTTTACAGATTAATGTCAAATAGACAGGAGCAAACAAAAAATTATTTTTTAATATTGTTGATTAAGATCAAGACCCCCTGAATCTGGGTGTCAGTGAGGAGGCCTAGGGAATCTATTGAGCCTTGGACAGCAGATCAGTACCCATCCCAAGTATACACACGGTCTCTGGACTCCCATAGAACAATGTGAGGTGCACTCTCACCCTGAACTCTTGGGGAAGGGTCTAGGCCCTGCCCTAGATGAAATGACAGACTATGGACACCCCCATGGAGGGCCTCACCCTCCCTGGGGGAATGAGGGGATAACGGGGGGGGATGGGGGGGAGGGCACGGGAGGAGGGGAGGGAAAGGGAGAGGGACCTCGTACTGACTTGTGAAGCAACCTTGTTTCTTATCTAAATTTAAAATGGAAAATAAAAAAATTAATAAAAAAAATATTGTTGATTAATTACATACAACCAAATGCTTTAATTTTTTTCAGTGCTGGAAATCAAATGCAGGGCTTTGTGCTGGCTAGGCAATAATTCTGCAATTGAGCTACAGCCCAATGCATATATTTAGATGATCGTAATTTCAAAATCACCAGTGTGAGGAGAAACTGGTCTCCCCTAGCAGCTTCCCACTCCACAGGCTGAAATAGGTCACCTGGTTTATCTCCTCAACCTGGGTCAGATAGAGTGCCTTTAATTCTTGCATGACACAGCGGAGTCGGACAGGAGTGATTAATCTGATCATATGTATTGGTAAAATTAACCATGATATCAAAAAAAATCAAGCATCTACTTCTTTATATATTTGAACAGCTCCATCCTCTTCATTAGATCTGTAAACGCAATACTCATCGAAATCCTAAAGGTAAATTACAATTGGCCACTATGCAGAGTAAAGCTCAGAGCTCAACCCTTCATTGTCAAATCACCAGTGACACAGAGAGGGGCACTGACTGTAGAATCCACTTTAGAGACAAGCCTAACCAAAGCCACTACCTACTATTGCAGTCAGGTGCTGTTTTACATAGCCACACCCCTGGTTTGCATATTGCCTGGGGCTACTTTTCCATTCTGCAAGGCTGATTATGACTAGTCTGCAAAGCATTTCTTATCTGGCTCTTTGCAGAATGTTTGCCCAAAGGTATGCTCCATAAAACAAACATTGCTACAAACTTGTTGACCTGCCCATAGTAAAGGTCCTTTGCACATTCCTCACCCAATGCTGGGTCTCTCAGCATTGTCAAAGAAGAGCACCAAAATGCCCTACAACAGATTTGTTTAGTTAATATGGTACTCTGGGAAGTTGGTCTGTTCCCAGGAGGATGGGGAGTTTTGGGCGCAACACGAATGTGGTAATAGCTACATGGATGCGAACCTTCAATTCTCAGTTATTTCCTGAAGCTGCTGAAAATACTCGGTAACCTAGTACATTCCCAGCAGCTTTATTAAGAAGTGGTTTGTGAGCATGGAAGAACACCTGTGAAACAAACTTAGTTGATTACACAGACACCAGAGAGAGTTTCAGCACACACTTGTGATTATCTACTTTCTCCATGTCTTGGATTTATTTGTCTTAGATATTACAGTTCATATGAGATATTTGTTTGACTTTTATGGTGTCTACCTCCTCCTTGGAGTTTAAGAGAGAGACCAGTCTAATTTTGCCTTGTCACAATATTGACCACAAGAGAAAAATATTCTGGGTGGTTCCTTGTCTCCAATACACCCCAGCAACTGTTCTTACATCATTTCTTTTCCTCCAAGGGTTCTTTGAAATTTATTCCCTAGGAGAAAAGGTCAGAGACAAAACTAAGAAGGAAATGTAGTTAAGACCTAAACATCACAGTTGCCACTCATTTTATCATTTAATACTAGGCACTGTGGTGGCCACTGGAGGAAATGGAGGCATCAGACATGGTCCCCAGGCCCTAAGGTCAGACTGCACATTGGAAAACGACAAGAATTAGGAACACAAAGCCAAGCCCACAGTACATCAAAGGATGCTGACCAGACACCCAGGCCAAACTGTCTCTGTACTTCAAAATAGGGGTTAGCAACATGAAAGCAGGGGAGGGATGGAGGGATGTGTACCAGCTAGTTTTATGTCAACTTGACAAAAGCTGAGTCCCTGAAGAGGAAAGATCCTTGACTGAGAAAATGCCTCAGTAAGATGGGCCTATAGGCAGGCATGTAAGCTATTTTGCTAAGTAGTGATTGATGTGGGAGGGCCCATTCTATGGTGGGTGGGGCCACCCCTGAGCAGGTAGTCCTGGGTTCTCTAAGAAAACAGGCTGAGCAAGTCAGGAGGTGGTACCCTTCCATGAGCTTTATATCAGCTCCTGAGGGTAGGCCTGAACTTCAGGCAGGTCCCGGGCAACATCTGTGAGATGCCTGAATCCCAGCCTGGAAGGAGCAGAGGCAGAGGAGGGCAGAGCTTCAGGCCCAGAACAGCATCAAGGGAGCCACCAGCCCCAGACCTGGGAGTAGTGTCAAGAGGGAAGCCCAGGAGCAAGGAGTGATCACTAGGTGAAACAACAAAGGTTTCCAGCAGTAGCTTCCAGAAAGTATCTCAAAAAGTTCCTCCGAAAGAGCACCTGTGTCCCAGGCAGCATCCACTGTCATTTCTCGGTTGGAGATACCCCGCTGCTACATAGAGCACTGAACCTCAGCCCCATCTACACTTCTAATGGGAGGAGCATCCACCGGAGCTGTAGCCCCACCTGCACCTCAAGGAGTGACCACCTGAGCATTGGGCCCACTTCCACCAGGAGGAGCGTTCACCGGAAGCTCTGCCTACTTGTGCCTGAAAGAGTGGTCAAGGGAGCCACAGCCCCCAACTGTACCAATTGGAGAAAGAGAGAAGCCCTGAAGCACAAGCTCCACCTATACCTATTAGAGAAAGAGATGCGTAGACAACAAGGTAAGAACACACTCAACAATATAAAGAGCAATGCCGCACCACTAGAAACTAGTGGTGCTACAACAGCAAGACCTGAGCATCCCAACACAGATGAAGTAGAAGAAAACGACCTAAAAAAATAACTTTATGGGGATGATTGAGGCCCTTAAAGAGGAAATGAAAAACGTCTTTAGGAAATGGAGGAAAAGAAAAACAAAAAATTGGAAGATATCAACAAATCCCTTAAGGAAAAACAAGAAAAAAAAACAATCAAACAAGTGAGGGAAACAATTCAAGACATGAAATCTGAAATAGAGGCAATAAAGAAAACACGAACTGAGGTGATTCTGGAAATGGAAATCTGGGTAAATGATCAGGAACCACAAATGCAAGTATAAACAACAGAATACGGGAGATGTAAGAGAGAATTGCATAGGGGATATCTAGAGTTCCCCTATGCGGAAGGAATTGGCAATAGGGTGGGAGGATGGGGGGGATGGTGAGGTGGGTGTGGGAGGAGGGGAGGGAGAGGGAACTGGGATTGACATGTAAAACAAGCTATTTAAAATTAAAACAAAAAAATAAATAATAAAAAAAACAGAAAGGGAGTTGGAGGGACACAGGAGTTGGGAGGGGGAGAAGGAAGGGTAGAAAGGATATAATACTTGGGAAAAATTCTCAGAAACAAAGTGGAACATATAGGGAGCAAGGGAAGCCCTGAGCAAATGTATATAGTTTAACATGGGCATAGTGATATCAGTGACCAATGGCTCAATCACGGCGGGTGGCAAAGCCTTTCATTGTTTCCTCCCCAAACACATGTTTACTGCTCCCCTATGGAAGCTGCTTCTACTGAAAGATAAGCTAAACTTACCTCTTTGCTCAAATGTAATTAATAATCCTGTATCTTTATCAATATGCAATAACCCCTATAAAAAGACACAGGCTAACAGATTGGATACGAAAACAGAATACATTCTTCTGCTGCATACAAGAAACATACCTCGAACTCACAGACAGACATTTCCTCAAAGTAAAGGGCCAGGAAAAAAAATTCCAATCAAATAGACCTAAGAAACAAGCTGGTGAAGCTATCCTAATATCTAACAAAATAAGCTAGGCAGTGGTGGTGCATGCCTTTAATCCCAGCACTCGGGAGGCAGAGGCAGGTGGATCTCTGTAGTTCGAGGCTGGGCTGGACCGACAGCCTAGAAAACAATACAGAGAAACCCTGTCTCATAAAAACCAAAAAAAAAAATCTAACAAAATAGACTTCAAACTAAAATCAATCAAAAATAATGAAGGGCAATTCATATTCATCACAGGAAAAATCCATCAAGAAGAAATCTCAATTCTGAACATCTATGAACACAAGGGCTCTTGCATTTGCAAAAGGAACATTACTAAAGATATTGGAAACAGCTTAGATGCCCCTCAACTGAAGAATGGTTAAAGAAAGTGTGGTGTATTTACCCAATGGAGTACTACTCAGCGGTAAGAAACAATGGCATTCTAAAATTTGCAGGCAAATGGACAGAACTAGAAACAAAAAACATCCTGAGTAAGGTAACCCAAAACCAGAAAGATAAATATAGTATGTACTCAATCATAAGTGGATACCAGATATAAAGCAAAAGATACCCAACCTATGATCCACAACCCCAGAGAAGCTAGAACCGTCTTCCAGAAACAAATGGAAGCAGATGCAGAAATCCACACTAACCAATGGGACAAGCTCCTGGAGTACAATCAAAGTGAGGGAGGAGCGATAACATGAACAAAGGAGTCAAGACCATGATGGGGAAACCCACAGAATCAGCTGACCTGAGCTAGTGAGAGATCACTGACTCAGGTCTGACAATTGAGGAACCTGCATAAGACAGAACTAGACTCCCTTAATATAGGTGACAATGGTGTGACTGGGACGATATATGAGGCCACTGGCAGAGGGTCCAAGATCTAACACTAATGCACAAACTGACTTAGTGGAGCCCATTCTATATAGAGAGACCTTGCCCAGCCTAGATACAGGGGGTTGGGGGTGAAGAGGTGCCTTGGTCCTGCCTCAACAAGATGATGAAACAGATTTAGTAGACTTCTTAGGGGAGGCCTCACCCTCTCCAAAAAGCAGATGGGAGGTAGGGAGAGAGTGAGAGGAGCAGGAAGAGAAGAGGGAGGGGGAACTGGGATTGGAATGTAAAAAATAAATTAATAATAAATTTTAAAAAAAGAGTTAGCTAGTGATTAAGCCTGAGCTATCAACCCAGCATTTATAATAATAGTAGGAAGAAGAAGAAGAAGAAGGAGAAGGAGAAGGAGAAGGAGAAGGAGAAGGAGAAGGAGAAGGAGAAGGAGAAGGAGAAGAAGAAGAAGAAGAAGAAGAAGAAGAAGAAGAAGAAGAAGAAGAAGAAGAAGAAGAAGAAGAAGAAGAAGAAGAAGAAGAAGAAGAGGAGGAGGAGGAGGAGGAGGAGGAGGAGGAGGAGGAGGAGGAGAAGGAGGAGGAAGAAGAAGAAGAGGAGGAGGAGGAGGAAGAAGAAGAGGAGGAGGAGGAGGAAGAAGAAGAGGAGGAGGAGGAGGAAAAGAAGAAGAAGAAAAAGAGGAAGAGGAGGAGGAGGAGAAGAAAAAGAGGAAGAGGAAGAGGAGGAGGAGAATAGAAGAAGCATCCTGAGTTATTTTATCCAGTTTCAAATCCATATTAACTTGTGTGGCCTTTGAGAGTAGATGGAACGCTTGTTCTTTCAGTAGAAAAGAATCCCCTGAAGAGATGGCATATAAAAGAGAGTTCTGACATCAACTGCCCTTAGACTGATAAAGTTCCAGCTCAGATGAGAACTTGGTTCTCAAGACTCCCAGCCCAATAAAATAACCAACTCTCCGGAACCAAAAGCATTCCAACAACATAGAGCTTTCATCATGTGTTGCTGTTGTTTGGTTTTTGTTTGTTTTGTATGTGTTTGTTTGTTGTTGTTGTTGCTGCTGCTGCTGCTGTAGCTGTTGTTGTTGTTGTTGAAACAAGGCCTCACTACACAACCCAGATTACCCTGGAACTCACAGAGATCCACCTGCCTCTGCCTCCCAAGGACTGGCATCAAAGACATGAGTCCCAGCTACAGCTGGTACATTCCCTTTCTAAAGCATGACCATTACCCAGCAGAACACATCTGGGACTGAGTCATTTCCCAGAAACATATTTTTCAATGCTAACTGGAAAAGTGACAAATTGGGACCAGGTGGTCACCCAAAAGCCAATATTCTCTTCACTATACATTGATAAAATGTTACCGGTTCTGCCTCAAATGCTTAATCCCAGCAAAAGACTTTTGATAATAAATAGAATTTGACAGTTGTTCTGCCACTATGGCCCCTGAAAGAGGCATAAAACTCTACCCACTCGTTATAACGAACAAATGAACAAATGATCAAAACTAGGGCCTCGGTAATCATGATGAATTTCCTAAAAGGAGTTTCTGTGTCTTTAAATATTTAAGTGTTTTAAGATCCAAGAAGAAGACAACTCTCAAGAAACTGAGCGCCAGGAAGTCAGTCCTACTACAGGCTGGGCTGTTGGTCTGTCCTAACTAATCAAATCTCATCTAGTTGCTGCTGAGAGAGAACCATGAATGTTCACAGAGTTATGCTGATTACTTACTTATCTTAGGAGTACATCCAGAATACCTTGATTGTGAGGCACTGTCCTGACACAATAATTACCCTGTAATTCCTACCATTCCGAGGAAGATTTCCCAGATGTGTTTCAAGTCTTCTACAGCATTCACCTCCAGCGGAAGCGGTGATAGTGTTTCACTTGTCTACAAGTGACTTGAGACTCTGGCTGCACGATATCTCTATTCTTACTAACATCTTCCTTCCAAAGCCAATCAGTAACCTCAAAACGGCCAGGTTGTCAGAGATAATTAGCAGGAAAATATTGCTGGATTGGACCAATTGGATGTACACAAAGTAAAGGATGAGCCAGACACTTTTCTGGCACTTCAGACTCCTGCACTCATATGATTGTAATTCTTCCTTCAAGATTCTTATCATCACAGGGAGGCGAGAAATGAGAAGGCTGCCGTCCCATGTTTTCACTGGATCCAAGGCCACAGAGCTAGCGTGAAACAGATCCTCAGCCTGGGTCTCTCCAGGACCTTTCCCTGGGCCAGACCCCACCCACCCCCATGACACATTGGAGCTCACATGCTCCATTCTGGGTGCTGGGTGGCATGTGGATCATACTGTACAATGTGAGACAAGTCTCGTTGGGCAAAGGAGGAATACCAAATTGCCCTACTTAAGGGGAAAAAACACTACCTTAGGGTGGGGGAGGCTAACCATTGACCAAATACCACGTTAGTTTAAAAATAAAGTAACTAAGACGTTTTCTGCTACACACACAGTTGACAAATTCTGAAACTCACTATCTTCATCTGATGTGCCGCAATAAAGTCTGTTTCTCACCTACAGATGATGAATACTCCCAACCAAGTCCCTGCAGTCCAGAGGTACAAAACAGCGGGGGGGATGCAGTAGTCCAAGTGACAAAACCTCTTGGCTAACTTAAAGGGGTAAGTGTTGTTTTTGAAGGAACTCAGAGATATATTAGAAAGTGACCCCATGAGAAGAATAGACATGTGGCATGTGTACTCTCCCCAAAACACATTCTTAATCCTTAGCATTCATTCTTCATCCTTAGAAACAAGCAAAACAAAACCAGAAAGAAACTTCTAGGACTTTCTGTTGGAAAGCTAACATTCCAGACTCCTGACTTCCCAAGGATGCCGATAAGCTGATTTACTGTCTGCTCTCTTGGTTTAAATCAGTGAAGAACACCAAGTACAGGGCCTCGATGTTTTCAAAGACAAATTTACTATTGCAGAGGGTGACGCCACAAGCAGCCAAGGTTTTGATGCCCCCACTACTAATAAGTCTCCTTGAGTCCCTGAAACGATCACAGGCAGATCATCCGAAAAGCAATTCGTCAACCCTCAGGGTTGAATGCCATGAGGCCCTAACCCGGACTTCTCATCCTGGTAGCTTTTCGTTGAGTGCATTTGCCAGGCATTTCTGCCTCCTTTGTTCTCGAAGCACTCTAGGGACATGCCTCAGCATCACCGACACTTCAGTGTCTGCCATGGATCTCTGGTGAAGGCAAACCTTTTACAGGGATACAGTCGGAATTTCTACAAACTTCCATTATTTTGAGGAGAAAACACAGAACTACCTTTAAAACAGAATTTGAGAATTGCCAATTGTTTCCTGTGATGCCAACCTGAAAGATGATGACATGACATGACTTCATCTAAATAGCAGTAAACGCAGCTTTAGAAAAGGATCATTAAAGAGAAGTCTTTGGCAAAGGTGTAGGATTGTTGCATGATTCAAATATCAGCCTGAATTGATTATTACACAATGTATAAGTGCTCAGGAAAACCGTATCGCACCCTGCAAAATTATACAACTATATACTAAAGATGTGGATTTCTGTTCTTCTGGAAGGGTCTCCATAAAAGCTCTTCTATCTTAAATTCTGTAATCCTATTTCTCCGCTTCAGCAAAAATCGTGTGGGTTGAGACAGGAACAGGAAGTTCTACCGACATTTGGCCAACTTCACTGAACAACTAAACAAAGAGTTCGACTTGACCAAAATCTCAAGTAATACAGGGAGTTAAGACCCGGTCTCATGCAGACCTCAGTATTTGTGGTAACATATCTCCAAATTGAAACAGTTCTTTGGGGTTTTTTGTTTGTTTGTTTGTTTGTTCACTGTGTTGTTTTTTACTGCTGTTGGTATCTCGGCTCTTCTGGGCACAGCGTTTGAGGCTTTATTCACTTCAGTTTCTGTTTACAACAAATAAAAACCAATGAATGATCATGATCAAGTGGATGCTAAAGAGTGGGGTTTACTCACACAAAAGCACTAGTTAGCAGCTCTCCCAAGTCCATTCCAAGCACAATTCACAGTATGATACAATTAAAACAAGGACCTGCAATCCACTAAGGATGCGTGGGAGTAGGAGAAATGGTCTTCCTCAAGGCAGAGCTCCCCATAATGAGCTATACAATGCCAGGTGATCAGCCCTGCATCACATACATATAAGTAAGATTAAGCAACTGAACAGATTGAATGTGTATATCTAAGAATGTTTGGTGTGTGTGTGTGTGTGTGTGTGTGTGTGTGTATGTGTGTGTGTGTGTGTGTGTGTTGCTAACAACAATTAAAGGGGGGAAAAAGGCTGTGAATCTGAGAGAGAGCAAGGTACATGAGAGGGGGCTGGAAGGAGAAAAGGAAAGCAGAAAAATGGCATCATTATCTTTTCATTTCAAAAACTAAAAATTGATTTAAAGCAGCAGAAGTCACCTTGGGAGCTGGAGAAATGATTCAGCGGTTACAATCATTTGTTGCTTTTGCAGAGGACCCAGACTCAGTTCTCGGCATCCACACGCTGGCTAACAGTCATCTGGGAACTCCAGTTCCAGAAGACCTGATGATCTCTTCTGACTTCGGTGGGCTCTGCATGCACACCTTGCACAAGCTTTCATGCAAGCAAGATAGCCATAGACAAAAATAATACTAGAAGACGGGTTCAGGGACTTGAGTCTGGTCTATGCTCAGCCTGAAAGTTCCTAGTGATTAAGAGCTTACCAGACCCAGATGACCAGGGATCAAGGAGCTGTAGGCCACTAGGTGGGTGAGCAACTCATCCCTTTGGCTGCCGCCATCTCCTCCTTCAACTCCAACCTCCATACCCCGTGTATCTGACTCCTCTCGTTTGGTCATCTTGAAGTTCACTCCTCATTTATTTCCAGTTCCCTTTAAGATGAGCAGAGAAAATGAAGCAAGATGAAAAAAAGAGAAAATTACAGTATGGGCTATAGATCTGAGCAGAGTAATCAAAAGAGGAAATAAAAATGACTAAGAAAATTCTCAAATGGTGTTCATCATCCTTAGAAATCAGTGAAACACTAAAACTGTTTTGAGATTTCATCTTACCCCAGTCAAAATGGATAAGATCAACAAAAAGCTGACAAAAAATGCTGGCAAAGATTTGGGGCAAGAGAAACACTCATTCAGGAGGATTGCAAAACGGGGCCGACACTCTGGAAATCAGTGTGTAGAATACTCAAAAAGCCAAAACTAAATCTTGCATGTGACTCCTTGGCATATGCCCATAGGACTCAACAGCTTATTCCACTTGCTAATGTTCATAGTAGTTAGGAAATGGAAACAACCTAAATGTCCTTCAACTGATGAATGGATAATGAAATTTTGATTACATTTACTCTATAGGATGCCATTCAGCTGTGGAGAAAAATGAAATTTGAAAATTAATGGATGAACCTATTGTATATTATATAAAGTGAAGTAACCCGAACCAAGAAAGACAAATGCTGTGTGTTCTCTCTCATCTGTGGTTCCTAGCTCCAGATATTCAGATGTGAGTGTATGACCTGGAGCGGCCACAGAAACCAGGAAAGTAGAAAATAAACTATGGCTGGGGAGGGGGAGGTCAAGAGAAGAGACTAGCAGGATAGGCGAGGGGTGAAACTTGAAAAAGCAGGAGGATGTTAACTGGAGACAGAGGAGGGAAGTGATAAAAGGGGTAGAAGGAAGATAAATAACACTAGGGGAAAAAAGACATGGGGATTATTATTACATTGTTATTTTATGTTTACCAAAAATGACATATAATATATACATAATAGATATAGATATATATCTCCCACTGAGTCTGCTGGTTAGGAGGTCTTCCGCAACACTGTGTGCTCTAGATATCACATGGAAGCTAAATACCCCTCAAATCTCATGAGCGTGGCTGTCATAAGACCCGAACAATTCCAACACCAGTTGACATGCCAGTATGGATGGGGCGTGTCTCATGAGGTCCATCTGTAGCAGAAGGCAATTAATCACTGTGGAGAGAAGGAGAATCAATCTCCTCTAGGGATGAACCCCCTAACTGGTTCCTCAATATCAATACCAAGCGTTCAGCTCTAAAAACATAAATGTCCAAATAAACAGGCTCAGCAGGTCATGTTTGCTTATTTATTCCTCTGTGTGTGTGTGTGTGTGTGTGTGTGTGTGTAGCAATAGTAATTTTTAAAGGCCATGAAATTGAGAGGGAGAACAGGAAGTGGTGGAGGGGTTAGAGGGAAAAAGGAGGAGGGGAAAACACTCTATTTTAAGTAAAGATAAAATTGAAAACAGCAAGCATGACCGCCGTTTGAACAGCTACATGGGAAGGCTTACTATGGGAGAGAGGCTGTCACTCTCACCATCTGGGATTACCCTTGCATTTCAATTCTCCACACTAAACCTGTCTCTCACTAGCGTGGGTACAGGGAAGTCTCCAGAAAAGATCTGTTCCTTCTTGGGTTGTGAACTGTTGCTGACTCTGCTCAGTTTCTGATGCCTTGGGGGGAAATGCTGAATCACACAGGTTTGTTTTCCCAGCAAGGAAACATCTGGTTGCAAATTTCTCAGGCTCTGTGCCCCATCCCGTCCAGTGCAGCCCAGCCACACAGATGTTCCTACCCTTTTGTTGTTCCTAACACAGCACATAGTCTTTTCACTCAAGCATCTTGTTATATTCGTGTCCCTGTTAATAGTTCTTCTCTTTAAAAAAAAGAGAGAGAGAAAGAAAGAAAGAAATAGTCAGAGCCAAGGAAAGCTGAGCCACCTGGAGCAAGGCAAAGCCAGTGTGCCGCTAAGAGACTAGACTGGAGTGACTGTCAAGTACTCCTAAACTCTGCCATCTGCACTCAGGTCCACTCTGTATCCAGATCCAGCAGTTTACATTCTCTGTCCAAGAAGTTGGCTAGGGCCACATCTGGCATCATAAGAAGCATGACATGGGGAGAGAGTGCAGAGAAATGGCAAGAACATCTGTTGAAAGTCAGAAACTCACGTTTGTTACATTGTGATAGAAGAAACTCCGAGTCTGCTTGACTCTCTAAGGGTCATGATTTTTTTACCCCAACTATTCATTTCCCTAGAGCCATAATACTATAGTGTTTATTATACATGAAACATATGCTGAGTGATTGATAGGGCTTTACTGTAACAACTAGTGGCAATATAGTACGAATTTCTGAGCCCATGTTAGACTCCAACTGTGGTACACTCACATGTCTAGGAGACAGAATCAAGTTAAGGGTGAAAAGTGGGGGAAAAACTGAAAACAGAACCGGGGGCTTTGGAGGCCTTCTGGTAACAGAACTCCAGTAGAACTCTCTGTACTGGGAGAGAAGCAGCAGCATGTTGGTGGTGGCCGCATAGCAGGGAGCTCAGCAGTGCTTGCATACCCTGCAAGAGAGCCACAAAGAAATCTAGTGGATCTTCCAGACTCTGGGAACTATAAAAGGAAGGGAGCAAAGCACACCCACGTGATCAACATTAGGAGAATAAGAGAAGACAGCAGGACCAGGCTAGGAAGAAGATTAAAGCATAGACAAATGTAAGTATTCGGAGATGTATAGGGCATGTGGGACAGAGAGAAAGTGGATGGTGCATAGACAATATATCCACCAGGAAACCATAAGTGGTTGCCCTAGATGTCATAATATTTGAAGTAGTCAAAAAATAAGCAAATGCAATCTGTTACTAGGGAAGGCTAGAGAAGATAAATTTGAAAACAAAAAAGTTAAGACCCAGGAAATATGAGCTCAAAAGAGGGGGCCTCCAGACAGGATGCTCTCTGACAGCATCCATGGCCTGAGAGGGGATGGCTGTGTGACCCCTGGGTCTGCTCCAGGTGACCTCAAAGCAATCAAGAATGCCAGTGAGCTAGAGCTACCATACTGTGTTAACAGGATGCTCCCAAAAGGGGGCATGCATTTACTCGGCCACTGATTTCCTTAAAGGTCATTATCTTGGCTATAATTAGAGGATTTTAATGCCAAATTAAACATAAAAGGCTGCCTGGGGTGCAAAGAGAATAGTGTGGAAGATTAATCTTGTCCTTCTTGCCAGATAACGTGTCATTTGTGGAACATGAAATGGGCACTGTACTACATGATCTGGAGCCCAGGAGTCCCATCCAGAATGGGAGAAAACCAGGGAATATGTCTTTCTTTTCTCCTGCCTTGTCCTTCAGATGGCTTCTGAAGGCCTAGGACTTTCAGTCCTTCCTTTATTCAGTCTCCCAGTGTCCCCAACCCTCCATCTCTCCTCTGATCAGATGGCATGACTTAATCAAGTGAATGACTGAAACAACCACTAAAAGAGTTTATCGATTGTTAAGGAAAAGCAGAATTGGGAGAAAAAGAAGCATTCGGTATCTCTGGACAATGACCTAGAAAGTAGGAAGGATGTATGAAAAGAAAGCATCACTCCCCAAAGCAAGGGTCTTCAGCAGCAGGCACAGAAATTCTGAATCACAAGTCGGCATTTGTCCCACCCCTCTGGATCCCTGGGAAAATGATTGAACAGAGGAAGAGAAATGCTCTCATTGGAACTGAGGAACACTATGGTCTTGTGAAGCTTTAGAGGCATCTTTAGCTTCAAAATACATATCAGCACTGAGATCCAATGTTGGGGAAAAGGAGAAGACTGGTCATTTTGAAATTCCATCTCAGTTTCAGAAATACAAATGCAGGACCTGTGCCTTAGAATCAGTGGCATTCAGTGACACTATTCATGACAGATGTCACGGAAGCTCATGAGATTCATGAGGAGTGATGCTTCTACTCCTTCTAAAGTTAGTCAAAAACCATGTAACTGGCTAAGGCCAATGGGAGATTATCAGAAATACTGTCCTGCCTAGCTAACTTGTCATCATTTGTCTCTCCAGATCTGACTGTCCTTTTCTGCCTCAGTAGACACAAGACAGCATGATAGATGTGCATGGAGGTATATGCCACAAGAAGGCTAAATTTTATCAGCTTGGATCTCTGAGAAATTTCAATGAAAAGAGCCCAGCTACCAACTGAACTAATTTTAGATGTATGGCACACACAAAATATAAACTTCTACTACTTTAAACAAAAGAGATGTTGGAGGTATTTGTTATTACAGCACAACCTTGCTTCACCTGACCAAACTAGCATCTTAAATTTTAATAAGGCATTAGCCTATTTTGCTAGTCAGTAAGTTAGGAAAGCTATGTACTGATATTACTTTCAAAAACGAAGATGAAACTTGTCTTAGTTAGGGTTTGTCTTGCTGCGAAGAGACACCATGGCCATGGCAACTTGTACAAAGGAAAACAGCTGGGCTGTCTTACACTTTTGGAGGGCTAGTCCATTGTGGTCATGGTGAGAAGCATGGTGGTGTGCAGGCAGACATGGTGCTGGAGAAGGAGCTGAGAGTTCTGCATCTCAATCCACAGGAAGTAGAAGGAGGCTGAGACTGCCACACTAGGCCTAGCTTGAGCGTATGAGACTTCAAAGACTGACTCCACAGTGCCGCACTTCCTCAAACAAGGCCATACCTCCCAATAGTGTCACTCCCTGTGGACTAAACATTCAAACGCATGAGTCTATAGGGGCCATTCCTCTTCAAACCACCACAGAACTCACTCGAGATTAATTGAATTTCTCAAAGTCACATAGCTAGTGTGAGGTGTATCAGGACAAGAATTTGCACCCTCTAACACAAGAATGAGCCCCACGGTATCCTTGCCATCTCTACCCTTGTTGTCTCCGTTAGCTCATTACTGTCACTGGAAAGAATACAAACACAAACTTCCTTAGTTTCTCTGAGTGATGAATTTCTGAATTTTAATCTATCTCTTTAAGCATCGCCAAGACATTCTAGAACCAAAAACAAAAAACAAACAAAAAAAAGCCACAGCATTTAAGGCGCAGAGTGAGGGGGACAGTTCAAACCTGGCCCCAATGGCACATGATACGCTAATAGGCAATACATTCCAAAATGATAAAGAGAGGAACACTAAAAGGAAAAGTAACCCCACAAGCTAAGGAGCTGCCTCAATGGGTCATGTACGTTCTACACAAGTGTGAAGACCTGAGTTCAGAGTCCGAGATCTCACCTAGAACCACATGGTAACCTGCATCTGTAACCTCAGCTCTCCCACGGCTTGATGAAAGGTGGAGAAAGGAGAACCTCTGGAAGCTCATGGGCCAGCTGTCCTGGGCTATGCCGCTATCCTGGGCTATGCAGCTAACATGGGCTATACAACTAGCCCAGGCTATGCAGCAACGAAAAGAAATGACATTGTCTCAAGCAAAGTGGGAAGTGGAAACTGACACCTGAGGCTGTCCTCTAATCTCCCCACGCAGACCACGGCACGCTCGCACCCACACTCACACACGTGAACATACACATGCACAGCATACAAAAAAGTAACGTTTAAAGAGTATTTTCATAGTCGGTAAGAATAAAGAGTAAAAGGGAAAAGACTCTCAACCGAAAGGAAGAGAGGGTATATACAGAAGATGGATTCTTCGTGTTTCACAAAGCATGCTTTACATTCTGGGTGGAAGGAGAGCCCCAGTCACTGTTTGCTTTGAAGTGGTAAGCAATCATGGTGTGACATCTGTGGAATTCCAATCTCTTATGGAAGGCAAGAGATTCTCTCAACATAGATGGTCTGGGGATGGGGGGTGGTCACGACCCACTGATGTCACTCAAATTTCAGTCAGGGTTCTAGAACCCTGGTTTTTTACAGATGAAAATGAATCTATAAAAGTCAACATTTCAACTTGAGTTCCTGAATAGGAAAAAGGAGTATCCTTGGAGTTGATCCCTAAGGTCAGAATACAAAACACCACTGCTAGGAGCAACACCAGGTTTTAGCAACTTGTCCTTAATGTTCCTGGCAGCCCGGTATTTAAATAAGGAAAACTAACTTTCTTGTTTGGGGGAAACTCTTGCAGATACTCCCCTTTTCCATCACACTCCCCCTCCGCTGATACCAAGCCCTGAGAATGCTGCCCTTCTGGGACAGCGCTTTCATTTCTGGGCCACACTTGGTTAAGCACCAGATTCTGAAAATGCCAGTGTGAGACTGTCCCGAGGGCTGGCATGTTTGAATCCAGGCTTGTAAGGGTGACCCTGTCAACCCCTCTGAAAATCTAAGCAAAGAAATGTTTATAAAATCACCAAGCCCCCATTTTTCATGTCATGCCCAAGCAGCTGTGGCTGCTGCTTTCAGTAACTCAGTGAGCTAACCTTGGTGGGACTAACAGCAGTCAGACTTTGACACATCTTCTCTGCCATGAGTTCAGAGGGGTTGTATAAACACTGAACATTCTCTTCTTACAATACCAGGCTCTCCCTCATTGCTTTTGGCAAGAGAGCAAATCTGATGAGCATGTAACTAAAAGGATTTTCTGGGATTATAGAAAATAATACTTGCGGCGTGGAGTGCAGTGAGTATCCAGGAGGCAGACATTCTTTCTGTCTTAGAGGAGCCTTATCCCTTTCCTCTTGCGCAAATCATTGTTTTCCACAATTCAATTCTACTTACAAGCCTAGCCACAGAAGGCATCAACATTTATTCATACCCCTTCTAAAACTGGGGGAGTCTACGGATCCTCCCCTCTCTAGCAAAATATACACAGGCATCCTGTTGGTAACTGGTCAGGATGGCACATCCTCCTCTTCCCATCTAGACCCCAGACTTAGACCTCTTTACCATGAAAGGGCACGTTCATGTAGGATTTGCCAGCTCACCCTATCTAATGAGCTTGCTTCCCTCCTCCTACAAGATGCTATCTACCAAATAACAGCAGCTTGGCAATGTAGCTCAGTGGATACAGTGCTTGCCTAACATGCGTGAAGCTCTAGGTCTTATTCCCAAACCATGTATGACACAAATGTGATGACACACACCTATATGCCTAGCACTCAGGAGTTAGATGCCAGAGAATCAGAAGTCCAAAGCCATCCTTAGTTAGATAGTAAATTCAAGGGCACCCTGAGATAAAGAACTTGTTGTTTGCTTACTTGTCTATTTGTTTGTTCAGTTCCCCTTAATTCTTTTTATGCAACAGTTTCTTCAAAGCCAGGGAACTTAGCCAAGCATGGGGTCACACACCTAGAATCTCAGGACTTAAGTGGATGCAAAAGGATAAGGAATTCAAACAATCCTCATTTACTTGATGGGTTCAAGGCCAGCTTAAGTTTCATAAGACCCCGCCTCAAAAAAAAAAAGAGAAAAGAAAGAAGGAAGGAAGGAAAGTCGCAGCAAAACCCTAGAAACTTAAATGTGTTCCCTCCTGTCTCATGGCACATTGCAGCTATCAAGTAAGGAAGTAACATAAATAAATGTCTCCTAAATTGTGGGTTAAGGTTTGCAGGCATGTGCAATTTTAGCTAGAACATGTATTTCGGCTCTAATGAACTCTGTCTGCCCTGTATTCAGCCTTTGACTTCTCTGTGATAAAAGCACCAAACTGCTGATTTCATTTCTCACTGAGGGCTTCCTGGGTTCACGGTGCTTCCGTGTACCTTTGCAAATGAGGATGCATACAAGGGCAACTGTGAGGTTGTCCATCGTTTAACCACAGTGCATGGGTATCTGGGGACCAACCAAATACTGCAGCAGTCCCGATAAATCAGAGGCCTCCATAAATCATTCTGATGAGAAAGAAGAGCAAAAGCAGGGATATTGCTTTCTGCCACCTAGAAGAGAAAGTGAGTAGCTTAAAGATGTCCTTTATTTTCCAATAACCCATCCCTCAATACTATCATCCCAAGCTCAGCACTGGATCACCGGAGAAAAGAAAGGTATTAATGAAAACATTGGCCTGCATCTGTCTCTGACATCTGTGCACATTAACCCCTTTCACGGATTGACCAATTATTTGCACAAATTTATTTGCTAGGACAAGACAAGCTGACTACTGAAAAAAAAAAAAAAGAACCAACATGTCAACCATAACAAGCCCATGTGTCACAGGAGTAATTCTCTATTGGAAAAAATAATCCAAGGCATTTCCTGTTTGTTTCCTGGATGCTTTAAAAGGCTCCAAACTAGTAGAATCCCTCCTATTTTCAAGAAATGGTGTTTGATGCTGTCCTAGTGTTATTGTGTTATGGGAAGGGAGATAAGGAGCATATAGAACTAAGTTTGGGGGGTTTATTGGAGCCGACTGGAAAGTGGGGTACAGTTCTGCCCCTCATGTTCTTTTGGCTACACTAACCTGCTGGGGAAATGAGAAATATAACCTGACTGTGCTCCTAGAAAAAGAAGGAAGTAGAACTCTATGAGCAACTAGGTCTTTTGTTGTAGAAATAATATAAAATACTAATTACTTTAAAATCAATCTCTGGTCAACCCTTAATACAAATACAGTTTGCCAGCTAAGTTATTCAAGTGCTCTCTTATGCATTTATTGAGGGGCTACTTCCTGTTAACCATTGGTTAGGTGTCAAGGATATACAATCATATATATATATATATATATATATGATTGTGTGTGGTGTGTGTGAGTGTGAGTGTGAAAATCTTCACTAGCAGTAGAGCTTATATTCTAGCATAATAAGAAAGACATTCCATAAGAAAACACACAGTGACAAGTATTAAGAAAAATAATAAAGTAAGAATAAGGAGGCTGGGAATGCCTGTGGGAAATTTCTTACAACTCCAGATAGAATGGGCAGGGCTTGTGTCAATACCTTGCTCACAGGCTAAAATGTTTTCCCCTAAAAGACATGTGCTGAAGCCCTTACTCCCAGTATTCAGCTAGGAATATAAGAGATAAAACTGAATGAGGCCATAGAGCAGGTTCCTGACCCTGTGAGACTGTACCTTATAGGACCAGGAAGACATACCACACCACACCACACCACATCTGGATCTCAGACTTCAGCCTACAAAACTAGGAGAAAATTGATCTGTGCTGCACAAACTACAGTCTGCAGTGATTCACTATGATATCCAGAACTGATTAAAACACTATCTGAATTTGATTTAAAGACAAACGCTTTACATTCTTATCATAAAGGATAAGCTCCCTGGAACTTGAGAAATATCGCCCTCTGTTTTACTTGCCAAGGTCATCTCTGGCACATACTCTTGTAGTCAGCTCTGGACGTCTTCATTTCAGATCCGTAAATCAACCAGGACCTGCTCCAACGGAAGCTACCAAGGTGACAAAAGAAAGTCAGAGCCACATCTGTATTTCATCAGCCATTTAGACATCAGTAACCAGTGTATTAAAAAGCACTCACTATGTGTTTGGGTATCTTCCCTACTCAGTAATTTTTCAAGATAATAAATAAGTCAACAAAGGTAGAAGCAAGAGATGTGAAGTAACAGAGACTGTTAAGCAAAATAATAAGAAAGCAGAGACTGGGAGATGGGAGAGTTGGGAAGGCTAGGGATAGAAGACCAGGGGTTGAAGGCCATTCTAGAGAGATGCAAGCTACGTGGAAAGCAAAGTCCCAAAGACAGAAGGTGTAACAGGCACTAGCTCCTGCAGTGAGGTGTATGGAGTAGGCTTAAGTCACAGAAGAAGAAAAAGTGTCACCAGTCCATCATGGACAAGAGAGTGTGGCACGGTTCTCGGTGAAAAGCAATTGAGATTGGATATGGCCCTGTAGGCTATGGCAAGGAGCTTGGACTTCCTTTTCTAAGAAGAGTGAGAAGTCATGGGAGGGTTTGACCAGGCAATGACATGATAGGGATGCATTTGTTTCTCGTTGCTTCTGTAACAACTTAACGTAAACACAGTGCCTTCCATAAGCACAGATTCATTTTCTGACCATTCTGGAGGCAGGCCAGAATGATCTTCAGTGGTCTGGAGTGCTGGTAGACTGTTCTCTCCCCAGTTTCTAAGGAAGAACTCCCCCCACTTTTTTTAAATCTTTCCCAGCTTTCTGCGAATCCCTCATTCTTGGCCAGCGTCTTCCTTCCTCATATCATGCCAAGCTCTTGCTTCTGTGGTGACTTTTACTTTCCCTCTGCTCCATCTTACAAAGACAGTGATTACACCAAGAGCCTGCAGGATCCATCCTCCACCACAGCCTCTCCATCTCAACATCGTTAATCATACCACATACGCAGAGTCCCTTCCTCCAAGTAAGGAAACGTTTAAGGATTTAGGAATCAGGACCTGGATGTCTTGGGTGGTTGTGAGTAGGGGACATTATTCAACCTGCCATGAAAAACTCCTAGAAAATTCAGTTGGTAACTACTTTTCCCAAAATACGTCTGCACCTCTTGATGATATTGCAAGCTGGAAGTTTCCCTGCACAATTAGCTTGGAGCAATTAGATGATAGATGAAGCAAAATTAAGGATGTTTTTTACCTCTCAGAGCCTCAAATGAGAGTCTCCAAGACGAAATAGAAATGCAGCTTACAGGATCACTGAGCCATTTGTTCGCACAGAACATCTTAGAAAACTGGTGTTCTGTGAGGCACGTTCTGAACGGCCCTGGCCTCCGAAAGCCTCCGGGGGAAATAAGCTGCTTTGAAACATTTAAAGAACTGTCATGGAAAAGATGGAGTGGGATTATGTAAGGCCCTGGATGTGAGACCAGAAATCAATGAGAGCATGACAGGGGTCGAGCTTCACCTCAGGAGTCAGCCTTCTTACCGTCTAAAAGCTATAGCAAGAAGGGCTTCCCAACTGCAGTTTGCTTGGCCCCGCCAAGAGTTATCACTGTGGCCTGTGTTAGTATTTCTTGGGTTTTCCTATAATTGAGCATCAGTTTGGGGATGGGATAAGATGGACATTCTGACTCTGCATACTCAGGGCAAGGCCAGTGGTCCTGCAATGCTCACAGAGGGGTGTTAACAATGTCAGAAGATGAGGCGAGGCTGCAGTACAGTGTAAGAGTTTAGACCACAGGATCTTCAAAAGAAGCTCCTGTCTCCTAACCCTGGGGCCTATGAACTATTGTGGGGACAAGGGGCTTTCTGAGTATGGAGGACTCATCCTTAAAGGTAAGTGTGACTCTGTGACCCAGTGAAACTACAACATGGTGGATATTAGAGGAAGCGTAACTGAACCCATGAGTTTTATGCAGGCATTTTTCTGGGTTGTGCCCAATTGCAATTCTACCTACCACAGACTAGACATAAATATAGTCATAGCTAAGTGAGTTATATGTGACTTTACTTTTGATCAGTTACTCACAAAATACATAACTTGGGACTGGTTTTTATTGGGTCAATCTAATAATACGTTAAACAGGATCTATTGAATGAATCATTTTAGCACCCCGTTATGAGCCAGATCTATACTAGGCTCTGGGAGCCAATGGTAAACAAAACAGACATGCTCTTGGGCTCTGCTTATCAGGGAACCAGAAAGATGGCCTGAGAGATAAGAATGCTTGCTGTTCAAGAATGAACACCTGGGTGGAAATTCCCAGACCCATGGGAAAAAAAAACTATAAGTAGTCCTGAGTACTTATAACCCCCACACCATGGGCCTGTGGAGACAGGAGGCTCTCTGGGGCTTCGTGACCGTGGCCTAACTCCAGGTTCAGTGAGAGATCCCATCTTAAAAAAATAATGCAGAAAGTGATAGATCAGGCCAACCAGGAGCATCTGCCTCTGGTCTCTTCAAGCACATGCACAGGAATGCAGGCACACACGTGTGCATAGACCACATACACATACGCATACACATGTGCGCGCACACACACACACACACACACAAAATTGGGGATGTCATTCTATATGCTGTGAATGCATGGCTCTCTTATTGGTTGATGAATAAAGCTGTTTTGGCCAATGGACAGGCTGGACATAACCAGGCAGGAAGTATAGGCAGGACTTCCAGACTAGGAGAATGCTGGGAAGAGGAGCACAGAGAATGAGTGTTGAGCGATATGCCATGTAGCTGCCAATGAAGAAAGAGACCAGGGCTTCACTGGTGAGCCAAGACCACGTGGAGACACACAGATTAACAGAAATGGGTTAACAATTAACAGAGAGCTAGCCAATAAGAAGCCTGAGCCATTGGTCAAACAGTTTATAATTAATATAAGCCTTTGTGTTTATTTGGACTAAAAGGCTGTGGGACCAGGCGGGATAGAAGCTTCCATCTACACACACACATTCACACACATATACACTTATACACACTCACACTCACACACACTCGTACAGAACCAAACCACTCTCCTATCTGAGCAGACATCAGAGAAAAGCCCTTGAAAATAAAATACAGCGTCTCTGTCAGATATATGACCCTAGAGGAGCACAGTTCTCCACCCTAATGAACACAATCATAGTGACAGAGAACCAATTCTACTCAGAGCACCTATTTCCTGCTCAAATGACCCACTCAGAAGGATAAGACCGGCAGCAAGTAGAAACTCTTGTTACCCTGTCATCTTGCTGTACAAGGGAAGCTCAGTGTGCTACTGCTTGTGGGTATGTATGTGTCTAATTAATTCACTTGACCATTAATATCCAACCAGATAAAAAGAGTGGAGCATGCTGGCTAACCCTAGCACTCAGGCAGCTGAGGCAGGACGATCATGAGTTCAACAGGATGTATAGCAGACACTGTCTCAAAACGAAAAAGCCAACAAAGGCTCAGAGGCATTTGACCAGGCTTGTAAGTTTAGTATAAGAGAAATTAAAAGGTAAATTTCTTAATTCGATTCTTATAAAGTGTTGCATCACTGTCATTCATTAGGGTGGCTGGGGGGGTCATTTCAGGGTGTTCTGAGTATTCTTGAACATCTAGGGGATACTTACAGCTCAACTGAAGATTTGCGCCCTAGGGGTGCCATCACTGAGTCAGAGTGTGTGCGTGGATGCATTTATGGATGTAGATACTCAGCTCTTATAGAAATTGACATTTTTGAGGTTCTGGAAATTCACCCCTCATTTGGGAGCATCTAAAAGCTCCTACTGTTCCACATTCCTCTTAAGTATTAGCATGGTCTGCGTATCTCATTTTAATAACGCAGACAAGTTTGGTGAAAATAAAATATTATAATCTTAATGTGCATGTCTCTGATGGCTAATAAGTTTGTGTAACTTTTCTCCCTTACTACATGTTAAACACCCTGTTCTGGAAAGGAGTCTCTTCCTCTCTTTTTTAGACAGGTTTCTCTACGTAGCCCTGGCCTATCCTGGAACTCACTCGCTCTGTAGACCAGATTGGCCTGGAACTCAGAGATCCATCTACCTCTGCCTGCCAGGTGCTGGGATTAAAGGCATGCAACACTGCTGCCCAGGCTTGGATTTGGGGATATTTTTAATTTATATATTTTATTTAACTTTTTACACATATTACTCTCAGTTCCCTATCCCTCCCCTCCTACCCCGGTCCCCTATTCCTCCCAAACCCCCATCCCACTCCATTTCCCTTCTGCTCCCCAGAGAGGGTAAGGCTTTCCATGAGGGATTTTCAGAGTCTATCATACAATCCCAGACAGGTCCTAGGTCCTCCCCCATGTGTCCAGGCTGAGAGAGCATCCCTCCATGTGGAATGGACTCCCAGAGTCCATCTGTATACCTGGAACAAACACTGATCTACTCTCCAAGGTCCCATAAATTGCCGAGGCCTCTTCTATGTCACCCAGGTTGGAGGAAGTGTATCTGGAGCAGTCCCTTGCTGGTCTCTCAATCATCAGTCTGGGGTCCATGTGTTCCCCCTTGTTCAGGTCAGCTGTCTCTGTAGGTTTTGCCAGCCTGGTCTTGATTCCTTTGCAACTGGGTTCCAGGAGTTCAGTTATATTTTTAGCTGTGGATGTCTGCCTCTGCTCCTGTCAGCCACTGGATGAGGGTTCTAGGATGGTATATAAGGTCGTCATCAATCTTGTTATCAGAGGAGGGCATTTAAGGTAGCCTTAATGCCAGTTGGTGTCATTTTGTAGATCTGTGAAGATCTCACTAGTGCCAGATCTCTCCTCCAAGTTATAATGACTCCCTCTATTATGGTATCTCTCATCCTTCTCTCCTGTATTCATGCCCTGGCTCAACCTTCCTGCTCTCCCATGCCCTCCTCTCCCCTCCTCTTCTCCCCCTCTCTTTCTCCCATCTCCCTCTCCCCTCCCCTAACCCCTGCTCCCAATCCAATTAGGAGATGTCCTCCCATAAGGATTTGGGGATTTTTAATATGAGAGTTTTGTCAGTGATGTTTATCACAAATACATTTTTCCCTTAGCTTACCATTTTCTTTTAATGTGTCCATGTGTCCAAGAGGGTGCAGGAATGTGGGCAGATGCACATACATGTATACACATACAAGTATGTATGTGTGTATGTGGAGGCCAGAGAACAATCTCGGGTGTTGTTCCTCAGAAGTTGTCACCATCATGGTTTTTGAGTTTGGAGGGGGTTTTTTTGTTTGTTTCTTTCTTTTTTGTTTGTTTGTTTTTGCTTGTTTGTTCTTCTTGTTTTGGTTTTTCGATGCAGGGTTTCTCTGTGTTGCAGCTCTGGCTGTCCTGAAACTCTATTTGTAGACTAGTCTGGCAGCATGGACCTCGAAAAGACCCACTTTCCTCTGCCTCTCAAGTGCTAGTATTAAAGATGTGTGCTGCCACCACCTGGCCTACCTTGTGTTTTGAGCCAAAGCCTTTCATTAACTCAGTGCTCACTAATTAGGCCAGGATGAATAAGGAACCTGCCTGAATTATCTCCCAGGTGCTGGGATCACAAGCTAGTGCCATGCCCAGGGTTTTAAGAAAGGTCCTTAGAATGGAACACAAATCTTCTTGCTTATAAGCCGAGTAGTCCACCAACAGAGCTATCTCCCATGCCCTGCATTTTTTCTCCCTTAATAGTTTCTTCTAATGAACAAAGAATATTAGCTTTGTAAAGCTAGGCTGTCTTTCTCCCTCAAGGTTGTATTGATAGTCTCCTGTTTACAGAAAACTATTATTTTATCTTTCACACTTAAACTACAAGATACCCAGCACACATATAACTATGAAAAATTCCAAACATATCCAAGAAGACTTGAAGAATAACATAATTTCCCAATGAATTTTTTTATTTTATTTAACTTATTACACATATCATACCCAGCTCCCACTCCCCCCTCCTCCCGTTGCCCCCCACTCCTCCCAAGCCCCCATCCCACTCCATCTCCCCTCTGTTCCCCAGGGATGGCAAGGCCTTCCATGAGGGATCTTCAGAGTCTGTCATATAATCCTGGGCCCATGTGCCCAGGCTGAAAGAGCATCCCTCCATATAGAATGGGCTCCCAGAGTCCATTTGTATGCCTGGAACAAACACTGATTTACTCTCCGAGGTCAGATAAACCACCCCTGTGACACCCAGGCTTGTGGGGGCGTGGAGGGGGGTCTGGATCAGTCCCATGCTGGTTTCTCACTCATCAGTCTGGGGTCCATGTGTACCTCCTTGTTTAGGTCAGCTGCCTCTGTGGATTTCGCCAGCCTGGCCTTGACTCCCTTGCCCATAACTCCTCCCTACAACTGGGTTCCAGGAGTTCAGCTCTGCTTCTGTCTGTGGGTGTCTGCCTCCGCCTCTGTCAGCCACTGGATGAGGGTTCCATGATGGCATACAAAGTAGTCATAAATCTCTCTATCAGGGGAGGGCACCGAAGGTAGCCTCAATGCCAGTTGATGTCATCTTTGTAGATCTGTAAAGATCTCACTAGTGCCAGATCTCTCCCCCAAACCATAATGGCTCCCTCCATTATGGCATCTCTCATCCCTCTCTCTCCCACTCCCTCCCTGGCTCAACCCTCCTGCTCTCCCATGTCCCCCTCCCCCCTCCTCCTCTCCCCCTCTCTTTCTCCAATCTATCTCTCCCCCTCCTCTCCCCTCTGCTCCCAATCCAATTAGGAGATCTCCTCCCATAACCCTTATCCGGGTTTCCATACATATCTCTCTTAGGGTCCTCCCTGTTTCCCAGACTATCTGGCAGTGGGATTGTAGGCTGGCAAACCACTGTTCCATGTCTAAAATCCATATATGAGTGAGTACATACCATGTTTCTCTTTTTGTGACTGGGTTACCTCACTCAGGTTGGTTTCTTCTAGTGCCATCCATTTGCCTGCGAATTTCAAGATTCCATTTTTTTTTCTGCTGAGTAGTACTCCATTGTGTAGCTGTACCACATTTTCTTTATCCACTCTTCAATTGAGGGGCATCTAGTTTGCTTCCAGATTCTGGCTATTACAAATAATGCTGTTATGAACATAGTTGAGAAGATGTGCTTATTGCATGAGTGTACATCTTTCTTTTGGGTATATGCCTAAGAGTAGAATTGCTGGATCTTGTGGTAGGCTGATTCCCATTTGCCTGAGGAATCTCCATACTGATCTCCACAGTGGCTGCACAGGTTGGCATTCCCACCAGCAGTGGAGGAGTGTTCCCCTTTCTCCAGATAGACTATCCTATCATCTGCAAATAGTGAAAGTTTGACTTCTTCCTTTCTAATTTGTATCCCCTTGATCTCCTTTTGTTGCTTTATTGCTCTAGCAAGAACTTCAAGTACAATATTGAAGAGATAAGGAGAGAGTGGACATCCTTGTGTTGTTCCTGATTTTAGGGAAATCGCCTTGAGTCTCTTTCCATTTAGTTCGATATTGGCTGTTGGTTGGCTGTATATTGCTTTTATTATGTTTAGGTATGTTCCTGTTATTTCTGATCTCTCCAAGACCTTTATCATGAAGGGGTGTTGGATTTTGTCAAAAGCTTTTTCAGCATCTAGTGAGATGATCATGTGGTTTTTCTTTTTCAGATTGTTTATATGGTGGATTACATTGATGGATTTTCATATGTTGAACCATCCCTGCATCCCTGGGATGAAGCCTACTTGATCATGGTGTATGATTTTTCTGATGTGTTCTTGGATTCTATTTGTGAGTATTTTATTGAGTATTTTGGCATAAATGTTCATGAGGGAGATTGGTCTGTAATTCCCTATCTTGGTTTTGTCTTTGTGTGGTTTGTGTACTAAAGAAATTGTAGCCTCGTAAAAAGAGTTTGGCAGTAATCCTTCTGCTTCTATTGTGTGGAACAATTTGAAAACTATTGGTATTAGCTCTTCCTTGATTTTTTGGTAGAATTCTGTACTGAAGCCATCTGGCCCTGGACTGTTTTTGGTTGGAAGGCTTTTTATGGCTGCTTCTATTTCTTCAGGGGTTATAGATCTGTTTAAAATGTTTAATCTGTTCTTGATTTAATTTTGGTAAGTGATATCTATCCAGAAAATCATCCATTTCCTTTAAATTTTTCAATTTAGTGAAGTACAGATTTTCAAAGTATGACCTGATGATTCTTTGGATTTCCCCAGTGTCTGTTGTTATGTCCCCCTTTTCATTTCTGGTTTTGTGCATGTTCTCTCTCTATCTTTTGGTTAGGTTGAATAAATGTTTGCCTATCTTGATTTTCTCAAAGAACCAACTATTTCATTGATTCTTTGTATTGTTTTCTTTGTTTCTACTTTATTGATTCATCTCTCAATTTGATTATTTCCTGGCGTCTACTCCAGAAGAGTTTGCTTCTTTTTGTTCTGACACTTTCAGGTGTTCTGTTAATTCTCTACTGTGGCAATTCTCCAGTTTCTTCATGTTGGAAGTTATTGCTATGAACTTTCCTCTTAGAACTGCTTTCAGAGTATCCCATAGGTTTGGGTATGTTATGCCTTCATTTTTATTGAATTCTAAGAAGTCTTTAATTTCTTTCTCTATTTATTCCTTTACCCAGGGGTGATGCAACTGAGCATTGTTCAATTTCCATGAGTTTGTGGGGTTTCTGCAATTCGTGTTGACATTGAATTCTAACTTTAAGCCGTGGTAGTCCAACAAAATACAGGGGGTTATTTCAATTTTTTGTATCTGTTGAGGTGTGCTTTATTGCCAAGTATGTGGTCGATTTTAGAGAAGGTTCCGGTGTGGTGCTGAGAAGAAGGTATATTCGTTTTTGTTTGGATGGAATGTTCTATAGATGTCTGTTAAATCCAACTGGGTCATAACTTCTGTTAATTCCATTGTTTCTTTGTTAAGTTTCTGTCTGGTGGACCAGTAGAGAGAGTGGGGTGTTGAAGTCTCCCACTATAAGTGTGTGGGGTTTAATGTGTGATTTGAGTTCTAATAATGTTTCTTTTATGAATGTGGATGCCTTTGTATTTGGGGCATAGATGTTCAGAATTGAGACTTCATCCTGATAGATTTTTCCTATGATGAATATGAAATGACCTTCTTCATCTCTTTTGATTAATTGTAGTTTGAAGTCTATTTTGTTAGATATTGGGATAGCTACACCCACTTGCTTCTTACAACCATTTGATTGGGAAATCTTTTCCCAACCTTTAATCTTGAGGTAACATCTGTCTTTGAAATTGAGGTGTGTTTCTTGTATGTAGCAGAAGGATGGATTCTGTCTTCGTACCCATTCTGTTAGCCTGTGTCTTTTTATGGGTGGGTTAAGACCATTGATATTCAGGGATAATAATGACCATCAGTTGTTGATACTTGTTTGCTTTGGATCCATTTTTGGTGAGTTTTTACCCTATTTCTGACTTCTGGTAAAGTAAGATTATCTATTGCCCATGTTATTTTGAGTGTAGTTAACTTCCTTGGATTGGAGTTTTCCTTCTAGAAACTTCTGTAGGGCTGGATTTTCAGATACATATTGCATAAATCTGGTTTTGTCATGGAATATCTTGTTTTCTCCATCTATAGTGATTGAGAGTTTTGGTGGGAATAGTAGTCTGGGCTGGAATCTTTGGTCTCTTAGTGTTTGCAGAACATCCATCCAGGACTTCCTGGCTTCATAGTTTCCATGGAGAAGTCCGGTGTAATTCTGATGGGTTTGCCTTTATATGTTACTTGACCTTTTTCCTTTGCTGCTGCTAATATTCTTTCTTTATTCTGCATGTTTGGTGTTTTGATTATTATGTGGCGAGGGAACGTTTTTTTTGTTCAGTCTATTTGGTGTTCGGTAAGCTTCTTGTACTTTCAGAGACATCTCCTTCTTCAGGTTGGGAAAGTTTTCTTCTATGATTTTGTTGAGTATGTTTTCTGCATCATTGAGCTGGACTTCTTCACCTTCTTCTATACCTATTATTCTTAGGTTTGGTCTCTTCACTGCGTCCCATATTTCCTGGATATTTTGTGTTAAGGATTTGTTAGATTTAAGACTTTCTTTTGTCGATAAATCTATTTCCTCTAGTTTATCTTCAGTGCATGAGAGTCTGTCTTCCATCTCTTATATTCTGTTATTTATGCTTGCATCTGTAGTTCCTGATTGTTTATTCAGCTTTTCTATTTTCAGCATTACCTCAATTTGTGGTGTTTTTGTTTTTGTTTTGTTTTGTTTTTCTTATTGTCTCCATTTCAGTTTTCAGATCTTGAACTGTTTGAATTCTTTCCTTCATCTGTTTGATTGTTTTTTCTTGGCTTTCTTTTAGAGATTTGTTGATTTCTTTCAATTTTTGGTTTGTTTTTTTCTTCTAGTTCTTTAAGGGATTTTCTCATATCTTCTTTGAGGACCTCTATCATTTTCACAAGGTTGTTTTGAAGGTTATTCTTTTCTGTTTCATTGTGTTGGGCTGTTCAGGTCTTGCTGGTGTAAAGTTTCTAGACTCTGGTGGTGTCATACTGGTTCTTCTGTTGTTGACTGTGTTTCTATATTGCCGTCTTCACATCTCTTCTTTTAGTGGGATCTCATGGGGTCTCTTCCTCTCCTGGTTTGTATGGGTCAAAGGATCTCTTCCAGTGCATTCAAGCAGGTCTAATACTCCAATGGGTCTCATGATTGGTGTAGGTGGGTCAGAGAAACTCTTAAGCACAAGCGGAGAAGGGAGAGGACTGAAGACTCAAGAACAGGGCAGGGGCTGGAGGGGAATGAAGGCTGAGGTGTGGCCAGACTCAGGGTTGTCGCACCTGCTGTGTGGCCTGCATCCGAGAATGTAGCGAGGTGGTCGGGATAGATGACACAGAGACCGGTCGGTTGCTTTAAGAAAACTTTATGCTTCCCAAGTCAGCTTAGGAGGAGACCCCAGTCCGCTTAGGAGAGAAAAGTCTCTCAGGAGAAGTCTCTCCAAGAAAAAAGAGCTTCCCTTTTTAAGGACTTCTGTCATCCATCTGCATACAATTCTTTCCAGACTTCTCACCCTCCTGGCTGGTGGTTTAATCTCCAGCCCCAGAATCGGGGAGACACAGCAGGGGAACAGGAAGAGGCCTCTAGGCGTAGGGGGTGTGGAAGTCATGGTATCTCAGTGAGCGAGCCCTTATCTGAGCCCTATCAAGAGCTTTATAGCACTGAATTGTTTTCAGTAAACATTACACAGCTGCCTGCTCCCAGGCCGAAGGGGAAGTGGGTTTCTGCTCAAGGTCTGGTGTCCCCACACTGGGTGATCCTTTCTGGTAGGGTGGGTCCTTTCTAGGTGCAGGGCATGCCCAGGAAGCAGGGGAATGTCAGGAGTTGGGGCCCAGAGCAGAGCCCCGACTCACCTCAAGCACAGGGCAGGGACTGGAGGGGACTGCCCAATGAATCTTTTACCCACCAATCCTGCTCCATTTTGCCACATGATTTTTATTATGTAAGACAATTTTTAAGTTTAAACATATTTTGATCATTTCTTTCCCTACCCCAATCATATCCAGATCATCTCCCCCTCCTTACCCACTCAACTTTAAGCTCTTTCTGAAAAAAGATAAACAAGTCCCCCAAACCAAGAAAACAAAGTAACAAAATATAATGCACCAAAAAATTAAAACATCAAACCAAATAACAGCACATGTTCACAAACACACACACACACACACACACACACACACACACAGTGGAATCTATTACATGAGATCTGCCTTGGATTTTCCATCTCCCAGCAGGTATAAATGACAGTTCAGTTGTTAGCCTTTACCCTAAAGGCTAGGTTTTCATTCATTCCTTTATTTATAATCTTTAAATATAACAAAATAAAATATAATAAGATAAAATAAAAACCGTCACATCAAAGTTGGACAAGACAAACCAACAAAAGGAAAAGAGCCCAAGAGAAGGTACAATAACCAGAGAGCTAATCATCCTCAGACTCAGACTCAGGAGTCCCATAAAAACACTAAACTGGAAGCCATAATGGAAATGCAGAGAGCCTGGTACGAATGAGGCAGGCCCTGTGCATGCTGCCTCAGCCTCTGTGAGATCTTAGGAGCTTCGCTGCCATTGATTTAGAAGGCCTTATTTTCTTGGTGTCCTCCATTCCCTCTAGTTTCTATACTCTTTCCACCTCTTCCTCCGGGGATAGTCCCTGACCTCTGAGGGGAGGGATTTGATGGAGACAACCCATTTAGGGATGAGTGTTCTAGGTCTCACTCTCTACAGTGTCTGGCTGTCGGTCTCTATAATTGTTCCCATCTGCTGCAGGAGGATGATTCTCTGAGGACGTCTGAACAAGGTACTTATCTATGAGTATAGCAGAATATCAATAGGAGTCATTTTATTGATACACTTTTTCTATTTTTTTGACCACTATTATTCAGTTTTATCCTAGGTCCCTGGGAGTCTGTCAAAGCACCTAAAGTGTCAATAGAAAAAGTTCCCAACCCTTCATTGTGAGTAACAAAAATGAATAAATCAATAATGATGTGTTATAACTCAAAGTATAAAGTAAATTACAATTACTAGTATAACCAATTAAAGGAACAAGTAACTTGTGGGAGAATGTAAATTTAAGTAGATCTATCATCTATCTTTCTGTCTATCTATTATCATCTATATCTTTCTCTCCTCTCCCTCTCTCAAACATGGAGCACAGCTCACTATTCCTCACTTCTGGGCTGAGCCTAGAGCCTCTGTCTGAAAGAGTATAGTTCAGAAACAGGGGAAGGTGACTTTACATGGGACATACATGACAGACATGAAAAAAACCGGCATTTTTACATGACTGAATCTCTGTGATTGTCTTTCCAGAAAACTCACAACCACAGTCTCCTTCAACAGGGGAGGCGGGGTTAACAGAACTTTCAGTCATCTATGAAAGTGGAGATAGGACCATGTAGAAGGAAGAAGGGACCAGAAGGAAGGAAGGAAGGAAGGAGGGAGGGAAGGAAGGAAGGAAGGAAGGAAGCAAAGAAGCAAGGAAGCAAGGAAGGAAGGAAGGAAGGAAGAAGGAAGGAAGGAGAAACAGCAGGGTATAGCTGTGGCCAAAGGGACATGCATCAATGAATGTGATTCCATGGAAGCCATCGATGTATACAATGAATACATGAATACAAAATTCAAACAGCATCCAGCTTCAAAACTGAGGAAACCCTGAGAAACTCACATTTCGGGGGCAAGGGGGTGTACAAGGAGACATGAATGTTAAATGTGATGTGACATATATGAGAACCTGGGACAGAGAAAAAGGCATTAGGTAAAAGCTAAGTGAATGTGAATAAAGTATGAACTTTTATTTAATAATATTGAGCTAATATTGGTTTGTGAATATAAGAAATTATGTCATACCAACGCAAGAATTCGGGGGTGAAATTGAGTATGAGCTCCATGGAAACTCTTTACAATTTGGAAACCTAACCTCCAGCCCCGTTTTTCATTTTACTTTATTTCATTTCCAGAACGGGAGATAAAACCCCAGGCTTCACAGGTATTAGGCAAGCACTCCTCCACAGAACTACATTCCGAGAACTAAAATCAGTTTTTGAAAGCAAGCGCTTTGACTCATTCCAATTGCACGTGTGTGTTCTTCTCATTCGGCAACACTTCACATTGTGCGTTGGTTGCGTGGGGTTCCGGGGACAGAAGAAATGGAGCAACATGAGTCAGGGAGCCACAGCTAAGGCTGTCGCTACACTCCGCTTTCAACGTGTTGATGTATCTTTTGGCTGCAACACAACTGCATGAACAGCAGTCCGTGGCTTAGTGGTAAGACGGGCGCTGTCTGAAGGCCAGAGTTATTCCTGGGTCTCCTTTCTGGTGAGATTCCAACCCTCTTTATACCACTGTGGAAGGGGGCATCCCACTGTCTCCTATGCGGCAACAACCTCCTGAGGTCCCTTTTAGTAGCAATGACGACTCTCCATGAGACAAAGTGGCTGACAAACACTGGCTCTCCTTTTACAGTCTCCTTTCTTACGTTGTCACCTCATCAGTTGCAGATCTTTCCCTTAGCAATGTCACAAAGCTAAATCAATAGACGCTTAAACCAAAGTGAGACTTCATAAAATTCTCATAGCTGAGAAGACCAGAGACAGATCTGGCCAGGTATAAATTCTATTTATGAACCCAAGTACTGTCCTCAGAACCCAGTAACTCTCCATCTCTTGGGTCTTTGCCTCCAGCTCCGTTTCCAAGTTCTGCCCAGTGGCCCAAACAATGCGGATTGTATCTTCCCACATCCAAGCTCCCCACCTAGAGACCCGACCCCAGGTACACAATAGCCTGTTTTGTTTTTCCTGATTCCAAATGTAACAGAGGTCCATCTCAGAATCAGGGTTGCCCCTGTACATGGTCACAGGTGGGGGTGGGTGCAGGAGTGATACACACACACACACACACACACACACACACACACACACACTCACTCACTCATACACGACACATAAGCTGAGATTAAAGGAGACAGTAGTTCGGCTAGAAGATTGATGGACTACATTGGAGCATGGGAAATGGAGGGAGAGTATCAAGAAAAACTGCCTCACACAAGCGTAAGAAGCACATGCAAAACCCTCTCTTCCATAGCCAATCATTTTCTTGGAGTATATCCTTCCATCGCCCTGTGTGCAGGCTTCGGGGGTGCACTTGATGGATCTGCCACATTCAAAACCGTTCTCCGTTGTCTGCATCACACAATACACCGCTCCTCCACCCGCCCCGCCTGTGCCAGCCCACACTTCTCTCTCATCCACGCTACATGAATTGATGAGGGAGGAGAAGGAAAAAAATAATAAATGATCCCATCGAATTAAGAATTTATGCTAGGATATTTTGTGAAGACCTTCTCTGGGTTTTCAGCATGAAGAGGGGCAGGGTGGGATTTCAAGGCATCTTCCAGAAAATGAAAATCCCTAACCCAGTTCTGACAAGATGTCTCAGGAACTTTGAAGTTGCTTGTCCTTCTCTCTGGATCCACTACTGGTCTGCAAAATGAGGGCAAAAGATTTACAAAGAACCCGCAAGCTCTAACCATAAATAATGCGTGACAAACTGCCAAAAACCAAGCCCACTCTCTAAGCATATCAGTAACTTTCCCTGAGTCATCTTTTTCTGTTCACAGACAAGGAAGGTCAAACGGTAGCACGCATGCGCAATGCAGGGTAAGCGCCTAGGAGCGACATTACACTGCGGCTGTGCGTGCAGTGGGTATTCAAGAACTGCTTCCTGATGGAACAAACAACAACAGAAAATGGAACCAAGACTAAGGTAGAAGAAAATAATAAAAATGTTTACTTCTCTGGGTTTCGTATGCAACTGCTGACTGGAAGGTTTGTCTATTTCTGATATTGGTGGCAGTCCCAATAGCTGAAATGAGGGGTCTGCCAGTACAGCAAGCTCCCACAGAGGCATCCTGTCGTCGCTTAGAGGAGCTGGCTCCCTTACAGATTTCTGAAAGTTGGCAAAGTTCTCAGTTTTCAGACAAACGACTAGAGATGTCGGCGTCAAGGTCAGGCAGGCTCAAGCCTGTAATCTTACAGTGGGAAGCATAAACGTGGATGGAAATCAAGCTTCATCGTACAGGGTACCTGAGTGATGAGTGCCGGGTCGCAGGATTCCTATGCAGAGCTGTAGGTCCAGAGACCTCCAATAGGGTCTGTAGGAGTTTCCTGTCCCACTCAGCTTTTTCTGCACTTTGATAGCACTGGCCACAAAGGATGCTAATCACTCATTTCACAACCACAGGCCCCTAGCATATCCGTCTTTCCTGTCAGCAGGCTGTCAGTGGCCTCAAAGCTAATCTGCCCTTGGCCTCTTGCTCACCTTCACATCTGTTAGCTGCCTCAGTCTCCCTTGGAAACACGTTGCACGAGTTCCTGCCTCCTTTGCATCTTACCCATGATGGTGAATCCTTTCAGCACTTCTTTCCTAGAGCAATGCCCTCTGCTACACTGGAGTTTTGAAGAGTATTTTGTCATCGTCACTCAGCAGCCTTTTTTTAAAAATGGCCCCCAACTTTTACAGAATGAACCCAAACTGCTCATCTAGTTGCACCCCAAGACTTTTCTCTATTACTCTCCGAGGAGGTACTCCTGAGTAGCCATCTGGAAGAGGGGACCCCTTGACGAGCCTTGACTCTCCATTCCATCTAGAAAGACCACTCCTCTTCCCACTACTAACTCAGCCCACCTGTTCTTCCCTCCCCAGGGCATCTCGATTCTCTTTTGTCAAAATGAACCTCATCCCTTTACTTTTCTAACGACTGTACTTTACAGCAGGTGTAACATTCGCATTATGTGTCTTTCTATATGCCTGCCATGCCTGGTGTTATCATGACCTGGGCTCGTCTCATCCACTGGAAGCATGAAGGCTCTAACTCCTTCCCAATGACTTTCACACACATTCTCTGCTTCAATCTCTCTACATTCAGTTACTGTCATTTTTTACTATATCATTCATTTATAAAAGAAAAAAAACCTTAGGGACAGAAAAATTCAGTGGCTGACTCCCCGGGGACCCACAGGTAATGAGTGACTCTAACCTGAAGAGCCGTTGGGTATCCCCATGGCACACAACTGAGCACAAGGCAACCAATACAGCTTGGGCTCTCCAGCTGGATACTATGTTAAATTTCTATTCAACTAAATCAATGAATACTAGTGGTTGATTGTTCCATTGCAACATGTTATACAAAACCAACTCAGATTCTCTGGCTTGAGCCTCCCACGCATTGGTGGTGTTCTTGTTGTTGCTTTTCTGCTCACGTTTACAACAGAAAGCTAATTAGACTTAGTTTCCTTTCTCCCTGCAGAAAGTTGCCTTGCCTCCACTTCTTTCCAAGGATGCCCCTCTCTTACCTGCCCCTACCGGTAAGTTATGCTGCTCCATCAGTAAAGATACCCCTCTACAGACAAAGCCTTCACATCAGGAAGCTTGTAAGGAATTTAAACAGATGGAATAGAGACTCCTCATCAAAGTTCTGTGGCTGAGTCTTTTCTTCTTCCGGACCCATTAATCTGTTTAACAAAGGAAAAAAAGGGCCATTAAAAAAAAAAAGCAGATGACTGAATGACAGATTTCTTTTGTCACAACTTGAATGCCTCAACTATGCTCCAGATCTACAGGTGAGTGTGTACTCTCTGGGAAAGTGACAAGCCAGCCTATTGCTTTTGTGTGGGAAGCATTTCAATTAGCAGAGAAAAGTAAGCCCCACCAGCTTCAGGGTTGGAGCCGAATACACAGTGAGTGGCATTTCTTTTCTGCAGGAACACTAATTAATCAAGCGGAGTTGACAAGGATAAGTGGTCTCACAAGGCAGGGAAGCAAAGGTTCTTGCTGCTTTCTAAACGGTCAAAGTATCTTTCCCAGCACCCTGCTTGGGGGTGGTGCTTACGGTTTCCGTGGGCGCTAACTCAATTTCTAATGTTTCCATAGCAACACATGTGGGCTAGGTTTTTTTGTTGGTGGTGGTGGTTTGGTTTGGGATGGTTTGGTCCACTTTTTCAGGTTACCAGATGAAACATTTTAAGGAAAAGTCTTTGTTGCAGTAGTGTAGGGACATGAGACATGATGGTGTCAATTCTGTGAGGAGAGGCACAGTTGGCCAGAGTTTTACAAATTTCACAAGCAAGAAAAGTGAGAAACAGAAGGAAGAACCATGAAAAATGCAATGTAAGGAAAGATTCAGGAGAAACATATAAAGGGTCTAAGATTCCAGGCCAAGAGCATGGAAATGGACAGCACTATTTTGTAATTACCAACAACTGATAACGTACCTGATCCTGTCTTCTTTTCTATTGCATGTTAACCTCTGTCAATCGTGCTGGAGATTCTGAAAGGGAAGTATGGCATTCGGACATAGAGGAGTAAAGGTGCAACTGGGATCATAAACATGATGGAAGCAGACTGCTTAGGCTGTTTGAAGAGCTAGCATGCCTGACAGGCAGATTTTAAACTACTAGAAAAACAATGTGATGTGATCCTCTGAAAGGGAGAACCAGGCTGTTGTGAGGGAAATAGATGCAAAGGTGGTGACAAGGACAGCCAAGAGACAACTGTAGAGGTTCATAGACTAGATTAACGATGGCTTGGCTGGAGACGGAGAGAAAGGGCAGTGGAGGTGATCAGATTCCAGACAGCTGTCAAGATAGACTACAATGCTTCCTGATGCTTAGACATGAAGAAGACGAAGAAAAATCAAGGATAACTTCACGGTCTAGAACTTTAAAAGTGAAATTAGTATCAAGGAAGAGGTAGTCTGCAGCTGTTGTTAGTTTGGCAGGAACAAGGAGAATGAGAATTCAGCTTTGAGAGACTTTCAGCTTGAGAAGATGATCTGTCTTTAAAGCCGTGGTGCCAGGCAGGCAGCTGGATATAGGAATCTGGAGTGTGAAAGTCTGGACTGGTCCTCTGAGTTGTGATGTTGCTGGCACATAGAAAATAGCTATGAAGGGACCACACCCTCACCCAGCTCCCTGCTTCAGCAGCCATGACAGGCTACAGAAAAGACCTAGCAAGACAGAGGTCCCTGACTCAGCACATGTGCTTAGTTCCCAGTCTTCTGACCTTGCAGGAGCTGCCCTAGGTCAGATACCTTCCACATGGCAAGGAACCAATCAGAAGTTAGCTGGTGGGCTCTGGGCATGGTTTACAGCACTTTACTGTAAAAGTGCCATAACAGTGACATACAGAGCATAGCGACCACGACCACCCTGGGAGGGCCTAGAGGCCATAACAACCAGTTGAGCAATCAACACAAGGCAGGTCATTAAAACCCAGAAGTGCACCAATCCTGAGGCTGTTGCATGCCCCTAGACACTCCCCTTGCTCCTCCCACTAAATTCCCCACCTCAAGACCCCTTGGGGTCCTTGTCACACCAGCCACTGCTTTAAACAGAAGAAGCAAGTTAATACAGTTAACTCGTTAAATAATAAAAGACTCTTTGCTTTTGCATCAGAAAGGGTCTCTTGGCGATTTGGGAGTTCAGAATTTGGGCACAACAGCTATAGCCATGGAACAGGATGGGATTTGGAGGAAAGCAGATGGGTACATGAGAGAACTGAGACCATGCCAACTGTAGGTCAGAGGGAGGAGGAAGACCTAGCAAAAAGTTAAAGTAACGGTGGCCAGGAGGGTGCAGCACACTGCAAGCCACGTGTGAACGATGTACGAAAGACTCAGGTAAGCAGCATCCATGTGAAGCCATGCTAGCCATTCAAGGAAGATAAACATTAATGACTAGCCATGTCCTAAAACATCATGGATATCTCAAGTAATGCGGATAAGAGCAATGTTTCAAGGAGGGATTTGGAAAAAGGACTGATGAGGCAGGGGTAAGAAAGATCAAGATGGCGTACCTCAGACGTAAAGATCACAGATGCTGTTTTCAGGATTTTTGTTGCAGCCAAGAAAAAAAAAATGAAGGGTCAGGCTGGTGGTGCGAAATTTCACTGTTTGAAGAGGGGAGGGTAGTAGTATCTTCATAAGAAAGGATCACTCTTGTTCTTTGCTGGATAACACACACACACGCACACACACACACACACAACACAACACATAAGCTGAGATGAAGAGAGGCAGTAGTTCTGCTGGAAGAACGATGGACTACAGTGGAGCATGGAAAGTGGAGGGAGGGTATCAAGTCTCCAAGCAGAGCAGAAAAACTACCGCAGACAGGCGTAAGAAGAGCATGCAGAACCCGAGAGTACCGCCCTCTCTTTCATAGCCAATCATTTTCTTGGAGTATATCCTTCCATCGCCCTGTGTGCAGGCTTCAGGGGTGCACTTGATGGATCTGCCACATTCAAAACCGTTCTCCTGTTGTCTGCATCACCCACGCAATACATCGCTCCTCTGCCTGCCCCGCCTGTGCCAGCCCACACTCCTGTCTCATCCACGCTACATGAATTGATGGAAAGAGCAAGAGTCAGTGATGTCATTGAGAAGACTGGAAGAGTGGCTGCGGACACAATCTGAAAAAGCAATATAGGGGTGGGGATGTAGAGCAGAGGGGATACTAGGGTTGGCTTTAGATGGGAAAGCAGAAGCATGGAGGACGTGGTGCAGACGCTGACAATGGAACCTTCATAGAAGCCTCTTCCAAAGGCCTCAGTGTCCTCAGTGCAAGAAAATACAGTCGCCAGCTCCAAGAAATGTGGGAGGAGAAGGTATGGAAAGTTGGAGGTGTGTTTTGAAGGCACAAATAGGAGTGCTTCACTGATCTTTGAATTTAAAAAATAAGCATGTGGCTACGCACAATGGACAACTTAAGGAACATGCCCACATGCCCTTTGGTAGTTGGATGCATTAAAACAATGTATGAGCATGCACGCACACGCACAGATGGACACACACACACACAAACACACACAATTTTCATTCCCCGTTTCTTCTGCTGCAAGGAGGGTGGTGGGGTAGAGGTGTGGTGGTTTGAACAGGTATGACTCTCATAGACTTGTATGTTTGCTTGGCCCATAAAGAGTGGCACTATTAGGAGGTGTGGCCTTGTTGGAGAAAGTGTGTCACTACGGAGACAGGCTTTGAGCTCTTATATGCTCAAGTTATGCCCAGTGTAACACAGTCTCCTTCTTTTCCTTCTGCTGCCTGCAGACCCAGATGTAGAACTCTCAGCTCCCTCTCTAGCACCATGTCTGCCTGTACACTGCCATGTGTCCCACCATGATGATTACAGACTAAACCTCTGAAACTGTAAGCCAGCCCCAGTTAAATGTTTTCCTTTGTAAGAGTTGCTGCAGTCATTGTGTCTCTTCACAGGAATAGAAACCCTAACTAAGACAGGGCACAACTGCTTTCCACACTTTGTTGTCAAAAAAAAAAAAAAACTGGGATTTGGTCCCAGCTCATTTTCTTCTTCACTTTGCAAGCCTGAACACACATCTGGGCTTTCTGTGCTTGTCACACAAGCAAAAGGAATGAGAAAGGTCACACGGTGTGACTCCTGGCAGACATCAGAGGCCAAAGAGCTACACCACACTCTGAGAGCCTCCTGTTCTCCCAGGGTTTTCTACATCTCAAGTCCAAATCTCTCTTGTTCCTCTGAGATATGCTTTCATTTTTCCTCAACCCTTCCCCCAAAATCTCACCTTTGAAATGCACTGTATCAGAAAATCTGCCTCCAGGAGGCCCTTGGGTGAAAGATCAAAAAAGTGGCTTTGTGCTATGCCATCCGAGACCTGAGCCTAGGAGCCACCCATCCAAAAATGGCTCTACGGTTTAAAATGGACGCAGAGAAATACCTTGATGTCCCTCTCAGATTGAATCCCAACCTGTAATCGTGCCAATTCCCAGCTTCAGCTAAGCCAAATCATCCATTTTATCCACTCCTGTCCCCAAGCTGTTGAAAATTACAAACGCCTGCTGACCAGCCCCCATCGCAAATCTGTCCCTCAGCATCACTTGCTCGCTAATCCTTTTATTCGTTCTTATTAACTGTCTAGCCCGCTCCTCCATATGGCAGCAATTTAAGTCTATTCTACTCTTCCCTGACACCCCTCCCACTTCTTTCAGAGCCTCCTGCACGATGGCAGTCTTAATGCCCTTCACCTCAGCTCCTCTTTCCTGCACCTTGGAGAACTGCTTTGCTTCACTCAGCCCTCCTGGTCTCCACAAAGTGGAGAGGAAGAAACAAATTCCTTTTCTATTGTTAACTACGAACTTTTTATCTCATCCTTCCCACCTGTCTAATATTTTATCACATAAACCCACCCCTCTCCTCTTGCAAGCCCTATGCCTCTCTCTAGGTCTTTCCTATGTCCTCTGATGGGGGAAAGTCCTTCTGTGTATGTTTCTCTTATTGGTTGATGAATAAAATGCTGTGGCCAATGAGGCAGGAAGATAGGCGGGACTAGGATGAGGAGAATTCTGGGAAAGGTAGGCAGAGAGGGCCAGCCAAGACAGTCACCATGTAGACTACAAAGGAATAAGAGGTCTGGACCATTCCCCAGTAAGATAATACCACGTGGAGATACATAGATTTATAGAAATGTGTTAATAATTAAGACAGAACTCCAGCGGCCAACAGTTTTATAATTAATATAGCATCTGTGTTCATTTGGGGCTGGAAGCAGCAGCAGAACCTAGTGAGACAGAAACCTGCCACAACAGTCCTCCTCACCTTTTTCCCCATGACAGTGGCTGTCTTTCCACCCCCCAACATCACACCCAAACTACATTCCCCATCCATGGTAGACACCCTTCCTTCACTCTCAGTTTCCTAGGTGTCTGTCTTCACTGTTTTATGGGAAATGTTTTCTCCACTGTCTAAGTGACAGTTCATATCACCTGTCATGACCCACCATTACACACACACACACACACACACACACACACACACACACACACACACGGGCTCATGCTTTGAGTGGGGCTATTTTGAGAAACCATGTAACCTAGACCAGGCAGGAGCCTAGTTGGTAGAAGCAAGTCATGCCTTTGACGATTGAAGCCCAAACTCTGGTTCATGCTGTTCTGCTTCCTGACTTACCACAATATCAGGAACCTCCAACACTCACGAACCCTGCCATGCCTTCCCCACTACAGTGGAAAGTTGGGCAAAAATAAACTTCCCCTTTGATGTGTTTCTGAGATTGACTTTGTTCACCACAGGGCAGAAGCACCAGATAGTCTCTTTTTGTTTGCTTGCTTGCTTGCTTGCTTGCTTGCTTGTTTTTCAAGGCAGAGTTTCTCTGTGTAGCTCTGGCTGTCCTGGAACTCGCTCTGTAGACCAGGCTGGTCTCGAACTCGCAGAGATCCACCTGCCTCTGCCTCCTAAGTGCTAGGATTAAAGGCATGCACCACCACCTGCTGGCATACCAAATAGTATCATCCCATCCCCCACCAACCACTCTTGAGCAGCCACAAGCATAGGTGCTTCTGCCTTCAGCTCCTCCTTTCTCTGTGGTTCACCCCTCCCCTGCCTACCCCTTTCTACTCTCTACCCTTCACTGTTCCGTTGCCCATGTCTTCTAAGGGGGTTCCCTCTTTCCTTTCCCCCCTTCTCTGTGCACACCTCTTGGTATATAATTAAACCTGTTCCCTTGGACTATTAATCATACCAACACCAAAGACACGTGGCTATTTCACGAGTGCTGACATTCTTTGTCAACCCCATACTTCCCCACCTGCATCTCTGCCTTAAATATCCTAGAACTGCTCAGAGAAAAACCCATCACTCTCCCCACAGCATCCCAAAGACACCGCTTCTCCTGCTTCCTCTCTTCTGTCATTGTCACGTCTCCCTAACCTCCTGCAGTGGCCAAGCTCTTCCATTTCCTCCTGTGTAAAAATCCAGTTCCCCTCACGACTGAACATCACAGTCACCAAATCTGTCAACTCCTTGTCTACTTGCAGCAGTGCTGTCTTCAGCATTGATCACAAGGGCTTTTTGAATGGAAATTAATCTTGAACCTCTCATGCCCCCCTTTCCTGGTAATGGTGTGTATTACACTGGGGAGTTCTGGCAGTCACAGTGAGATCAGATCCCTGAAGAAGTCCAGTCAGTGAAGGAACAGCTGAGAGTAGGCAAGACCAAGATCATGCCTGAGCAGACAGACGCCCTCACTCCTTCCACTGTCTGGTTAGAAAGGGAGATGCCAGTGGCAGGGATGGCAAGTCATACACATAAATGCTCTTTAACTGTTGAGGCCTGTGAGAACAAGGATTGTATCCTAAGTATGCTAAATCTTGCCTTGTCCAGAGGAAGGAGTCATATCTTTCTGCAGGACCACCAGGAAGATGACTCTTTCTGCAAGGTATTATTATCCCTACACACATCATAAGAATGCCAGCAGATGTGCATGGCTGTCTTTTTTATTGGGGGGGGGCAAAGACACTGCAACCCTGAAAGTAGATACAACACCATCAGGGAATCCTTCTTAGCTGAAATCAGAACTTCTTTCCCAAGAATTTGTCTCATCAGGAAAGATTATTCCAGTCACAGTTTTACCCTCACGGGTGATGATGGAGATCTCTGTCCCACCAGATCCCACCACCAATCAGCCCCAAATAAGTACACGGAGACATATTAATTATTAAACTGTTGGCTGATGGCTAGGCTTCTTATTGGCTATCTCTGTCTTAACGCATAAATATTAATCTATGTATTTTCATGTGGTCTTGACTTACTAGAAAATGCCCAGGTCTGTTACTCCTTTGGCAGCTACATGGTGTCTCTTTGCAGCCTCTCCCTGCCTTCGCTCCCCAGAATTCTCCTGGTCTCCTAGTCCCACCTACCTTCCTGCCTCTATTGGCTAGTCAGTGTTTTATTCATCAACCAATAAGAGAAACATATTTACAGAAGGACACACCCTATCACACAGGGACAGCAAATCTGAGAACACCAATGGAGGACAGAGTACAAATGAGATATTTTCTCCAGTCCCCTTCGGCTGACTCCTAGGTTCTTGTGATTTATCCAAACATCAAAAGAGGCAGGAACACATTTTTGAACTAAGTGTGTTTTCTTTATTGGCAATGAACTCTTGAGGCAGAGACCAACAGGCTGTCATAAGCCAAGAAACCAGCTCTGCTAACCCCATGGTTCAGATGCATTCATTATTCTCCACCTTCAGCCTGCAGGGGCCACATCTTAAGATCCCGAGGCTCCTGCCTGCTCCAGCAACCCGATGTGGGAACAAGCAGCCTGTTTCCATCTCCCTCTGCATCCCATCTATCATTTCTCTTCTTAGTTTCATCAAGATTTATGGGGATGGCTGGCAGCAAAGAGTAAGCTATGATTAACTGGAAGAGATGCCTCTAAGTCACAGATCAACTCACTTCCCCCTTTGGCAAGCTGAAGAAGGCATCTCATTTCTCCAGGTTCTTTTAGCTTTTGAATCTTGGTAATAAATGAGACCTTCAGTTTCTTGCTCCAATAGACAGTGATACTGACAGCATCTAAATTTGGGGGCTGATGCAGGAAGGGAAACAGGAAAGAAATTTTTCAATGACCATCTCCTACCAGGTAACCTCACCCTGTGCATTTTATGGGCCATCAGAGGTTCTGCAGTCTCTTCTCAAGTGGTAAGGCAAAAGGAAGTCTCAAGACTCATGGTTTATGCAATAAACACCTCAACGCACAAACCAACATTGATCAAGTTACCTCTTGCAAGTTAACTAAATCTTCACTTAGCACCACAGTACATTTGGCAAAATAATGGTCAGAAAGCAAGCAAGGGGCTTGGCAATGTTCTCAGTTAGTAAAATACTTGCCTTGCAAGCATGAGGACTTGTGTTAGAGGCCTGGTACCCACATAAAAAAATATGGATACAGTAGCACATGCTTGTATCCCAGCATTGAAAAATAGGAGGTAGGAGATCCCGGGGCCTTGTTGGCTTGTTTCTCTACTGGCAATGAACTTATGAGGCAAATGGGAAAGGGCAGAGATGGTCAGATGGCTACCAGCCAAGAGAGGCCTAATAACTGCATGGTTCAGATATATTTATCACTCTCCTCCTTCTGCCCACAAGTGCCTCATCATAAAATCTCAGGGGCTCCTGCTTTAGCAACCTTATATATAAATATGGAGACTGTTTCTAACTTCCTCCATATTGCATTTATTATTGCTTTTCTTTTTTAAAAGAAGATTTATTTATTATGTATACAGTGTTCTACCTGCATGAACACATGGAAACCAGAAGAGGACACCATATTCATTATAGATGATTGTGAGCCACCATGTGGTTGCTGGGAATTGAACTCAGGTCCTCTGGAAGAGCAGCCAGTGCTCTTAACCTCTGAGCCATCTCTCCAGCCCCCTATTATTGCTTTTCTTAGCCACCTAGCCTAGTCAACCAAGAGCATTCCAGGTCAGCGCCAGACACAGTCTCAAGGAAAAAAATGAAAGAGGCATACATGGCCTGGTAAACGAGACCCAAAGTTGTCCTCTGTCCCCTACATGAATGCATATGCATGTGCGCAGATGGACATATGCACACACAAAGACAGCTAACTGAGTAGGAAAGTGGTGCAGTAAGGCCTGCTCTTGTTAGTTACTCCATGAACGTTACACAAGATAACTCTGCACCACTGGGACAGAGGGAGAGACCTGGATAGACACTTTTAGTAACCAACCAGGAGATAGGCAATAAGGACTAGTGGACCTTGACCTCATTTGTTTGGGCCTCCAGAGTCCCTTGGTGTGAGTCCACTGACAGCTTTATCACTGAGGGGACCCATTGCTTGTCAATACTTTAGTACTTATTGAAGATGAAGGCTTCTGTCCCACCTGGTCTTGCAGTTTAGCCTCAAATAAACACACGGACACTATATTAATATTTAGACTGTTCAACTGATGGCTCTGGATTCTTATTGGCTAACTCTGTCTTAATTATTAACCCATTTCTATTAATCTGTGTATTGCCACAAGGCTGTGGCATGTAACTCCTTCAGCAGCATGGTGACTCTTCACTGCCATTTCCTCCCTTATCCCCCTCATTCTTGTAGTCTGGTAGCCTCACCTATACTTCCTGCTTGGCTACTGACTAATCAGTGTTTTATTCATCAACCAATAAGGGAAACATATATACAGAAGAACATCCCCCATCAACTTATTAACAGAATTCCATTTCCATGCTGGCTCCAAAATACAGCTATAGCAACCATGCACAGTATTTCCTGGGATTCCTGTTTATAAGCAAAATCATTAAGTAAAAACCAAGTCAGTAAAATACCTAGTCATTGTCTTGCTTCAAAGGGCATTTAGGAATGTCAAGCATCTCGGTTTCCACATCCATAAGATGGGTGATGATGCGAACGCCAACTATCCCATAAAGTGAGATTTCTCAATCGCGGAATGATGACTTTCTGGGATTACATGATCCTTTGCTGTGGAGACTATTCTATATATTGTAGGATTTTTAGTATGAGTATCATCCCTCACTTTTAATAATTCTAATCTGCTAATATCTCACTTCTGCCCAACTATGGTCATCAGAGTGTCTCTATGTATTAGAAGTCTCTTTTTCATTACTGCTTTTAAATAACTTATTTATTCTTGTTTTATGTGCACTGGTGTTTTGCCTGCATGTGTGTCTATGTGAGGGTGTTGTATGTTAGAGTTACAGACAGTTGTGAAGCATCATGTGGGTGCTGGGAATTGAACTCAGGACCTCTGGGAGAGCAGTCAGTGCTTTTAACCTCTGAGCCATCTCTCCAGGCCCAGAAGTCTCTCTTAACAGGCACAAGTCACCCTTGTCTGAGAACCACTGCTGTAAAAGAATAAAGGAAGCAAGATGTGTAAAGTACTGAGCCCTGGTCCAGGAACACAGGAAAAATTCTTTGACTTGACCCAGGAGAAGACAGTGTTCTACAGCAGAGGACTTCACTCTGCTGGCAGAGAATCTAAGTTTGCCTTCCTGAAGCACTCCCTTCCTTCAGAGAGCTTGGTGGCAGAGATGGCCTAATAAAACTTATAAGCACCTTCCTTATTACCTCTCCCTTTTCTCTATTGACTGCTACAAGCAATTTGTTGGAAAATAGACTTTATTACCCCCTCCATACTTGAATGTCTGCCCAGCCAAAGATATTATACACTATAGAGAATTTTTTATTGGATTTTTACAAACAATAAAAATAACCCATCTGGTCTCACCCTCTTAATCTTTGCTTAGAGGCCATTTTGTTATAATATGGAAATTTTGGCTTTCCTGCCCCACGGAGGAACATTAGTATATCTCCTTAACCCTTTGATGCCCAGCACTATTCTGCTACACCCCAAATAGTGAAAGCAGTTGTTGGGTCAACTGACTGTTCCCAAGAACTGGGTGTCAGCGATGGTTATTAGGATAACTAAGTCTGACCTTCTCTTCTGCTATCTCTGCACGTGTTCAGTCAAGTTTATAGCAGCTGCCATGCTCCAGCCCCATGGTCCTTGAACTCACTCACAACTCCTGCCGCCTTTCGCTGTGGAAATTCAGATATATGAAAATAATGACTGCTCTTTTTCCAACTAAAGGTTCACTAGTCCTTACGCATGATGTTACTCTGGCCTCAGTCATCCTGGTGCAGTCCCTTTGAATGAGCTTGGATTTGCCAATGGAATCTTAAAATTAAGTGTTACATGTCGCACTGGTGGGATGATCCTACCCAAGAGTCTGTGGATCTGTATTACATCCCACAATAAGCTGCCTGTTCAGGAGTCTCAAAGGCTCATAAACTTTAAGGCAAAGTAAGATCTCAGGTCTTTTTCTTGCAAATCCTCACCTACAGAGTCTATGCTCATCCTCCGTACTTGTGGGTCATATTTTAAGCTAAAATATGTAACAATCTATTTATCCCATCCATTTCATTTCAAATCTCAGCATCTTAAAACAAGACCAGGTTATTGAGACATCTTTGAGACTCTAAGTCTATCTTCAGCTACTCCTCCTTCCCCCAGCTTTTTCCAGCATCTGTAAACCCCTCTTAAATTATGACTGAGCAAACTATTATCTTCATCAGAACAGGGTGAGTAAATCATAGCCAACAACCCAAATCCAGCTACAATCTGCTTTTCTAAATAATGTTTTACTGGAACGCAGCCATGCTCATTTGTTTATATTATTATCAATGCTGCTTTCCTGCCACCACAGAGACCATTAATTGGTCATAGATAAGAAATATCCACCAGCTGGCCCTTTATGGAGGATGTTTACCAAAACCCCCAACATAAGCCTTAAAGTACACAGAGCAGAATAAAGCCTAAGTCAGGTTGCTATGGGTTTCCCTTTGTTTTAAAGTCACTAAGCAGTATGTTTGGAGATTGTAGCTCCCACAGTTTTGAGTTCATGTAAAAATGTGATTGTCCAGAGAGGATTCTTCTTGTTGTGGTGAATGGCAATTGATACAAAGACCAGCAATTGGACTATGTGCAGTGTCTTGAGCAAGAGACTTGGAAGTACTCAGCTCTAGATGGGATGTCTTCACCCTTTCCCCTCTAGGTTTAGGATCCATAACCAAGAGGAGATGCTGGGTGACACCAAGGAAAGAGTGTTTTCCAGATCCAACAGGTCTGATGCACCTATGAACTCACAGAGATTGTAGCGACATGAGCAGGACCTGCCCAGGTTCAAGCCACATGGAGCTCCAACCCTGAGAGGGGAAATGAGATAATCAGTCCCACCCCTAACCAAGAAGCTATTTGTAGTTGACACATGCTGGCAAAGAGGAAATCAGTTTTCTCCAGTGGAGTGTCACTGAGTATGTCAACAACACTCTCAGGCAGACCCCATGCTCAGGAGTAGTTGGCCAACGCAAAATGAACTCCATGTCCCCCCCCAATAGATTTTCTGTTTGGTTGGTTTTAGCATTTTTTTGTCTTATTGTTTTTTGTTTGTGTGTTTCTATTTTCCTTTTTGAGTGTGTGTGTGTGTGTGTGTGTGTTTTCTTTTGAGAAATAAATGGAGAGAATGAAGTTGAGTGGGTAGAGGGAGGTGGGAAGGAGCTGAAAGAAGTTGGGAGAGGTGGGAAACATGATCAAAATATGTAGAAGTTTAAGTAAAAATAATTTTTAAATAAAATGTAAAAAATAAATGTGATCATCTATAGGGGTCTGTGTAGAATTCAAGATATACTCTGTTCTTGGTGTAGCTTGAGCCTAATAATCCCATTAAAGTAAAAAGGGTTAATTAATATAAAGGGAAAGAAAGAAAGTAAATTCTGAAGGAAGAGTAGAAGACGAGGCAAAATTGATGCTGGAGGAGCCAGAGGCCCAGGACCAGAGATACTTCTGCAGAGATGAATGGACTTGTCCAGTGGTAACTAATGCTCTCCACTGGGTATGTAGAGATATGATGTTGCTCCCAAGGCAGAAAACTTCAAAGGTTACCATGGTTACTGCTTGAGGCAAGGCTCCTCTTTGTTTGTCCTATAGATGGGCAGCTCCTTATTAAACCTACCATCGTATTAGATTCCAACATCCTCGCATGGAAGTTAATTCTGACCACCCTAAGTCCAGAGAACTCACAGCCATTTGTCCCCTTTTAAACTCTGGAATAGCCTCTTGTTTCCAGTGAACAGTTCTCCCAGATGCTCCCAAGAGCAGAGACAAGCTGTCTAGATTACACAGTGTAGAGTTGCCTGTTCCGAGGGGAAAAACACTTCCGAGTGAAAAAAAAAGCACATCCACATTTGAATGCATGGAGACACTAAACAAAACTACTCTTAACACATACTGAGAGCAGGAACAAGTGGAGATGTGTCATTTGCCAGGAAGAGGATGTTGCAAGTCATTCAGAGACCAGGGGCTGGGACCTGACTGCCTTGGATTTAAAATCTTTACAAGTCGCTTGACAATTCTGTCCTGGTTACATTTCTAGTGCTGAGACCAACACTATGACCAAAAGCAGCTTAGCGGAAGGAAGTGTTTGTTTCATCTTACAACTCCAGTTTCACACCCCATCACTGTGGGAGGTCAGTGGCAGGAACAGAAATAGTGACCACAGAGGAAGGCTGCTGACTCAGCTGCTTTTCATGGCTCACTTAGCCTATTTTTCTATAACCCAGCAAGTAGTACCATCTACTATGGGCTGGATCCTCCTGCACCAACCATTAATCAAGAAAATGCCCCATAAACATGCATATATGGGCCAGCCTGGATAGAGGGTTTTTTTTTTGTTTTTGTTTGTTTGTTTGTTTGTTTCCAATTGGAATTCCTTCTCCCCAAATGACCCTAACTTGCATCAAACTGACAAAAAAAAAAAAAAAAACCTAACCAGCACACCTTCCAAGCCTCAGTTTCTTCCCCTGAAGAAACGTAACTAATAGCCATTCTTCATTACAGGGCCTGTGGAAGGACAAATGATATGATACATACAACGTACATAGTACCTGGTACCTAGAGAGCACTCTGAAAAGGTTAGAATTCTGGTGATAATTCCCCAAATGCTCTTCCACTCACAACACCGAAGTCTCACTTAACCGATGAGAGAATGAGGGCGGAAGAAGGTCTGGGCTTTCCCAAGGCAAGAAGCAAACTCTGGGTTGATGTGGAAAGAATGGTCTCAGTCCGTTGCCTACCAACGATAACACCATCAAAGATGCTGTTACGTTAAACAAGCAATCATCTTTGTTTTATTATTTTTCCAAATAAAAAATCACCCATGCTGAACTTGAAAACCAGCTGCACAGTTGTTCCCACGTCCTCCAACCCTGTTGAGCACCCTTTCCCTGCTAAACAGCTATGGTTCCAACTAGAGTGAGGCTTATCGTGCTCTCGTGGGAGTGACCCAGAGGTGACACGGGGTATTAAGGGCACCACCAGGGCCTCGGGCTCCTTCTCCTTTGCTCTCCCACCCCTCTCTGCTCCTTGCAGATTTAGCACTACCCAAAAACTTCAGAAACTATACATAAAGCTAAGGCATCTATATATTAACAAAGTCTCTCAACGCTGTCCTTATCTGTGGGGTCAGAGCTCGCTTATCACCTTTCCACGTCTAGACTGTGGGGTTGAGGAAAGGAAGAAACAAAGACAAATTCTGCTACGAAATGCAAGACTAAATTTGGGGGGCCCAGGGCCTGCCACAGACACTGAGGAGGTGGTTCAGCTGTTAAAGCGCTGACTATGCCCTGAATTTAATGCCCTGGACCCATGTAAAAAGCCAGGCATGGTTCAGACAAGCCCCACCACTGGCGACGTAGAAACAGAATGGTCCTTGGGACTTGATGGTTTGCCAGTCTAACCTAGGGACTGAGCCCTGAGTCTCTGAAAGTGACTCTATCTCAAAAACAAGGTTGGGTGGAGTTGGGGACTAGCAAGATGTCCCTGTGGATAATGTGGCTGACTGCCAAGACTGGTGACCCGAGTTTAATCCCCAGACCCACATGGTGGGAAATGAGAGTCAAGTCCTGCAAATCATCCTCTGACTTTCACATACCGTGCTTTGGCCTGTGTGCATTTGCACAGAGAAAAAAAAAAGAAGGGATGAAGGGAGGGAGCGAGGCAGGGAGGGAGAGAGAGCTACTCCTGAGGAATAACACCCAAGCTTAACCATTAGCTTTCATGTACATGTAAGAGCATCTCTCTCTCTCTCTCTCTCTCTCTCTCTCTCTCTCTCTCTCTCTCTCTCTCTCTCTCTCTCTCTCTCTACACACACACACACACACACACACACACACGTCTGTACCTCTGTACCATCTCTTTACATGGGAAAATCACCAACCCTAGCACCTCTCACAGAGGTTACATTTATTTCCCTTGGCACCTTTGATGCCTCTAGCTTTGACTTCTTCCCTCTGCTAAGTACTTCTCTTTCTCAAGTCAGTCCTCCTAAGGACAGTCTTGTTCTTTCCCTCGAGGATCTTTCCTTTATTTCCTCCAACCCCTTTGACAAGCTCAGAGCAGACCAGCCAGAATCCACTCCCAGGATTCCTGTTCTCCTGACCTCCTACCCTGCCACCACTAAACCCACCTGCTGCTCGGCCTTCTGATGCTGTCTTAGCTCCAAACTTTCCTAAATAAAGGCAAAGCACCCTGACCAGAACTTGATGCCATGTGTTCTGTTTTGTTTTATCTCTACCCATAATCGGTCATAATAATCACATATATTTAAGCCAATCAAATTTAAAGGATATAGGAGAAGGGTTTAGGCATAAGGAGCACTTCCCAGAGGGCTTATTTCCTATTTTTTTAAATGGGTTACTTGACACTAAATTTTAACGATAAAGTGGCCCTGGTTTTATTGAAGCATTATTTATAGACAGAATTTTCCATCCATGTTGCCATCTGCTTATTTCCCTTAATTGCTGGAAGTAGAGATTCCTTAGCTGATTAAAGTTTCTAAATAAAAGAAGTGTTTAGTTAAATGATTAAAACACTGTGAGGAAGTATGAAATCCAAAGATCTGTTTCCCTAGTTACTCTATTTATTCCCTAAGTTTACTTGGTTGGTTAAGGTCACACTTGGGTGGTTAAGGTCATGCTTCTTGAGTAGTTAAGATCCTAGTTGCTTGGTTAAGATTACACTTGGATAGCTGAGGTCATACTTGTTTGATTAAGATTACACTTGGGTGGTTGAAGTCATACTTGGTTGGTTAAGGTCACAGTTTGTTAAGGTCATACAAACAATTGGTTAAGGTCGTACCTGGTTGTTTAAGGTCACACTTTAATGATAAGAGGGTCTGCAGAGACTCTGAATGCATATCCAGAGCTGAACACTACATCTTGCGTGTCAGTCTATAGTCCTAGCGACAGTCTGTCCTGTCCATTAGCTCCAAGTTTACAGGTGAGAAAACCAATGCACTGAGAGAAACATGGTCATCTGGACTAACATCACACACCTAGACATAGAGGTGAGAACAAGTCCTGTCACATGGAACCCACAGCCCAGGCTCCTCAGCACTCTGCTTGGCATCATGGCCTTCTCCCAGTGAGCCTTTCTCCAGGGAAACTCCACAGCCACTCCCTCCTGAGACACCTAACACAGAAGTGCTGTTCTGTTACAAATGCACATAGTGATGAGCGCAGGAGATTAAAAACTGGTCACGTGGGGCAGGGACCACAAAGTGGCAGTTCTGAGAATCCCTCCTGGAGACCAAATGCCAGAAAAAACAAGTGCTGCTTCCTGGTTTTTTGTCACCTATTACCCCACCTGGAAGCCACACTTGAGGCACTCATGGGTTGGCCAACTGAATTGGCCATCTCCCCACGCCTCGCCCCAATTCCTGCCATCAGCCCTTATGCCCCCAGACTAGCAGCATAATGGTACCCCATTTAAAACTCATTTACTACAATTCATGGCTCTCGTTCTCCAAAATCACAGAACAAGACCCTGGAGGCTCCTGACTCGGTGAAAATTTTGTGTTGACTGTGGGTGTCTGGCGCCTGAACCCCTGACATAAAGCCTACCTGAAATAAGAAGGGCCTCTATCGAATTCAAAGATACCCTACTTTTCCTGGATCCGTACTTTTCTAATGTGTTTTCTGCTCAACCAGGAAGGAAGGAAGGAAGGAAGGGAGGGAGGGAAGGAGGGAGGGAGGGAGGGAGGGAGGGAGGGAGGGAGGGAGGGAGGGAGGGAGGGAGGGAGGGAGGGAGGAATGAACGAAGGAAGTTTAGTCAATCTAAGGACAATCTTAAGGCCATCTAGGTCGGGTGACAAGGGCCCCTACAGTAGACCGGCATTATTTGCAGGGACATTCTCTTTGTACGCACTACATTGTTTTCTAAAAGTGATTTTTTTTCCTTTTCTTTTCAGCTCAGGCTTTCTTCCCTCTCTTTTGGGCATCTGAAATGTTAGAATCCTGGGAATCATTTCATTGAAGGAGCTGGTTCTGAACGGCCAAGCTTCAGGAGCACCTCTCAGTGCTGCACCAACTCAACTGACTTTGCATTTTTTCAGGGCTGCCCTGCTTCCAGCCGAGGCAAAATAGCAGCCATCCAAACATAGCTACCACTAGCAGGCTTATGTCCTGGATGGCTTCAGTACCGTGCCTATTCAGAGACAAGACTCTGATGAGAGACCACTGGCAGGAAGACAGATGTTCAGAGACCAACAGCAGCAATTCATGCAAAGATGAGGGAGAAGTCTATTGATACAGAGTTGCCAGGATCCGATTTGCAGCCCTGGCTGCAGAGAAAGAGAAAATGACTGGCTCTTCCCTAAGCCTCTTCAAGGGAGACTTCATCCACGCCAGTTTAATTCTCATCTGCTGGCTGTGAAAGGTCTCATCCTTGGCTTTGCTCTCTGCTGATATTTCTTTTCTGTTATAAGGCTTTGTATTCTGCCCCACGATGATGCAAATACATTTCTAAAATCCAAAGCCTGAAGCTGCTTCCCAACCTCCCCTGCCTGGATAGAAAGGAAACCCCACCACACAAAAGGGCATATTCTACCTCTGTTCGTTCCAGCATTCACCTTTGCAAAGACACAGCTCTTACTCCTAGGGGAATAGATAGCGTTTATTCTAAAGACAAATATGAGTGACAGTTGCCTCCAAATGCAGTGTCTGAAAAGCAGTAGGAGTTCCATCAAGTTTTTATAGTTACAGAACAAAAGAAAGGCACATTGCAAACACGTGGGTAGGAACATGCAATTACAGCAAGGAATTTTCTGCTACAAGCCTCAGATGTTGTCTGACAGGGTTCTTAGCCTTTAGGTTAGTGGGAGTAAGCAGTTTGTTACATTTATTATATCTCAAACTGCTTCATCTGATACTTACAAGGGTGCTAGGTCAGACACAGGGATGGGCTACTAAGGGGGTAAAGATATCTCAAGATAATTTGGTCTTACATCTGCAGCATTCCAGCTCACTACAGGCAACAGGAGTTCTAACTAGTTAATCGGGCTTGTAGAATCTTTAACACAGGTGTGTCTTTTTTCAGGGAAGTCTGTTTCACACACTGACAGGAGTTGGGGGACTGAAGTATTCTACTGTGAGGTCTCTTTCTTCATCCTACATGGAAAATAGATCCTCTTGTCTCTGGAGATATCATCCAGGCTTCCTGAGGACATTCCAGAGATTTCCACATATGGACCCCTTACAGAGTCTAGAACCCTGACCCAGGGACCCTATGAAACTTTCCAGAGTTTATTTCAGCAAGATGAGAACCAATGTTGTAGGATAATCTTTTTGTGTGCTGGGAAGATGTGTCTCTGCCAAGGCACCTTCTGACTGGTTTCATAAAGAGCTTACGGGTCAACAGCTAGGCAGTAGAGGATAGGCCGGACTTCCAGACCGAGATAGGAACTCAGAGGAAGGATCTGAGAGCTGGGAATTCACCTGAAGATGCAGAGGAAGTTGAACGTACACTGTATTGAGGAATGGTAACAAGCCATGTGGCATAATGTAGATTAATATAAATGGGTTTATGCAAGTTCTAAGAGCTACTTGGAAACAAGCCTAAGCTAAGGCAAAGCTTTCATAACAAGAAGTCTCCGTGTCATTATTTGTGAGCTGGCAGCCCAAAGAAAGTCCCGTTACAAACCATGGAAAAAGACAGTTCCCATTTTTCAAGAAGAGCTGAGTAAGATGTAACCCTGCAGCCCGAGATCTCTTCCCAAGGAAAACCGCAGTGGCCAAAGTGACTTTCATACCTACAGGGAAAGAGAGAAAAGAGCTGTCACTCATTCAGCAGCTCACCAGAAGAGAGAGGGAGAAGCAATAGCTCCACGTGGGGAGCTTGCATGCATTGAGGGGCAACAACAGTTCCAGCTGAATCACTACAGAGACCAGGCTGCTACCACCAGCTAGCCTCTCTCTCAGCTGAATTTATCAGGAAGCCTGTTTTTATGTTTGTTTGTTTTGTTTTGTTTCTTTAACTGAAACAGATAAACTTTCTTTGAGATTTGTTTTGGTTTTTAGGGTGCAGGATGGTATGGTGGGTTGCTCTGACTGCATGGAGGTCACTGAGCAGCTAGGGATGAAGTCACTGAGAAGTCTGATCATGCGCTTGATGAAAATGGGACAGTGAGGTACAACTATAGATGGCTATCCCCCCAAAACCACCCTTGGGGAGAAGCTCTTTCAGGACTTGATCAACTTCTGCCTCAACTACACAACCCTGCGAAGCCTTACTGAGTTCCGAGATGGTACACTGAACATTTTGCTCTTCGGCCACAGCTGCACCCCAGAGAAAGAGGGTTGAGCTCTCTGAACCAAAAAAAGGAGAAGACCTGGGAGACGTTTGTGGAAGCCCTGAAGACAGAATTTGCTGAGATTCTACGGAGGAGGCACGATGGGTTTCCATGTCTTATCCCCAAGGGCTGGTATAAGTGGCACTGCCTCAACAGCCTGAATGAGGACAGCTTCGACATCACCCACTTCTTTGGGAATGAGACCCGGTCCTTGTAGGAATGACTTTGAGATCTATGCAGAACCCTGACCATCGGTCATAGCCGTGGTCTCCCCTCAGGACACTGTACCGCGACACAAAGAGCTTTTCTTCCCAGAGACAGGACACGAAGTATAGCAGTGCCCACAGCTGGGCATTAGGACCTTTAAAGAGCTCTGGCAAGGCCTGAAGAGAGAACCATGGGGTGCCGAGGTTCCCCTCTCTCTGGCCAAGCATGTAGTAGCATCCTGTGGCTGCCACAAGGCCCACCCACACAGGACCAGGGTCTGTGTTGCAATTAACCCAGGCAGATGGCTCCTGATGAGACCCATTCCTGTGCTCTACACTGATGGCCCTGGCCTCTGATGCTGCTGGTCTTTGGGACAGAATAGGTTTCATCCCAGAAAGTTATGCTACGGAGCCTGCTAGCCACAGACTGACATAGTGTGGCAGGGAAGGGGCACTACTCAGAGGACTTTTTCACAGATTTTAAAGTTCCTAATAATAGAAATAATAATCATAAATAGTAATAAGTAATAATAAGTAGTAGTAGTAATAATAATAATAATAATAATAAAAACAAAGTGAACCAGGTTATTCCCGAAGACTCTTCCACCTGTGCCATTGAACACGGCTCCTTACCCAGCAGACTGCACTACTGCTTCCTGCAGATGCAATTAATGGTTTTACTAACACCATGGGACAACTCTGCTATCTAGTGACAACTTTAGAAATTACATCCTCTTAGCTCTACACTTCAAAAGCCTCAACACTCTAGACTTCTAAACACTGGTATTGTTCCTGAAGACACAAACACACACACACACACACACACACACACACACACAGATGTGGAAATGGTTAGGTACATTAATGTACTTCAGGGATTCAGTACTTTATAAACTACTAAAGGTAAATTTGTATTAAAGAAATTGGTTTGCAGAGGTTTCTGGAGTGTGCTATTGAGTGGGAAAAGGAGCCAGATTGCAGAGAAAAAAATCTTAATACACACACACATACATACACACACATATATATGCATGCATGCATACATACATACACACACACATACAATGGGAAGAATATGTCTAGATGAACATCAACTAAAGAAAGAAAATCACAAGTTTGAATGATATATCAACTTCCCAGCAGATTATCTGAACAAATAACTTGAAGATAATGCCAAAAAAACATTACCAAAGACACTAAAAATGGCCCTGTCTTGATGGGGGACGTCCTTCTGTATATATGCTTCTCTTATTGGTTGATGAATAAAACACTATTTGGCCAATAGAGGCAGGAAGATAGGTGGGATTAGGAAGCGAGAATTCTGGGAAAGGTAAACAGAGAGACCGTGGGGAGGCCCCACGTAGCAGAGAAAGGAGTAACAGGTCCAGACCCTTCTCCAGTAAGATAAGACCATGTGGAGATACTTAGATTAATAGAAATGGGTTAACAATTAAGACACAGCTAGCCAGGAAGAAGCCCTAGTCATCACCAATGGTTTTATAGTTAATATAGTGTCTGTGTGTTTATTTGGGGCTAAAATGTCGGCGGGACATTGTAGGACAAGAAACTCCAGCCACACTGCCTAATATGGCCCTATTGTCCCCACTGAATCCTCTGCAGTGTGTGTTGCACCTCCGCTAGTGAACAAGGAGAGTGGAGGAGTATTGAAAACCTTACATGAAAGTTTATACTCACATAAACACACGCACATACAAACACAGACATTCACACACATGGTGAGGTGAGAGGGTGTTCACCCATCTATCCCAAAGTCATTCTGAGGATCAAATAAGATTGTGCGTGTCAACACTGTGCTGCAGGGATGCTGGCAGGCGTTTAGTGCTCAATAAACGGTACTCCTGCTCCTGTTGCTCCGTTGCTCCAAACGTAACAGGAGAGCACGTTTGGGCCCTGTGTGCTGTTCTTTGCTGAAGGAGGGATGGAAACTTCAGTCTGTACAATGGTCCTGGGAGCTTGTCTTTCTGATTAGCACATCACAGGCTCAGGAATGCCTTGAGTTCCTCCAGCCCCGCTCCGCCTCAACAGCACCTGGTGGAAACAATCCCGCACACACACACACAGAAGACCTAAACCGGGGCGGAAGGAAGGAGAGAGGCATCAGGGTACCGCCGCCTCCCTCTCGCGGCCCGATGCCTGTAGTTTACCAAATGCATGATTCCTGCGCTCTTTGCCTCGTTCTCCATTTAACGAAGGCATGGCACGTTCCTCGACCGCTGAGAACAGTGAGTTAGACATCACATTGCAGTACTCCTCCTCTTGAGCCACGCAAGTGACAAGTGATTCCTACTCATACTTCCTTAAAGACCAAAATCCTCCATGAGTTTCCAACACCGGCTGCACTGTCACAGAGGAGCCCCTCACCGCTCCCAAGGGCACGTTCACACACAAACTTGCTTCGGCAAATTGATTTCACCAAGCCAGTCGCCATTTTACTTATGCGCTGGAACAAGCAGAGGCGTGTGGTAGAATACATGAACCTGAATCCAAACGTACCCGAAAGCAATCACAAAACCAAACACTTCTAGGAGAAAACTTAGGGAAATATCCTGATGACTTCAAGTTAGCAGTGTCTTCTTGAGAGACTCGAGACTCCTGGTTCTTGGGGCTAAAGCAGTGGCTCGGTGGTCAGGAGCACTTACTGCTCATGGAGAGGACCTGTGTTCAGTTCCCAGTACCCACGAGGAGGCTCGCAACGGTCCTTAACTCCAGTTCCATAGACTCCTCCGACCTCTGTGGGCACCAGGATGCACACAGTACACACACACACACACACACACACACACACACACACTCATGCAGGCAAAACACTCATGAGCATAAAAATAATTTTAAAATGTTTTTCTTTAAAAAGACTCATGTACCCTAAAGAAAAGAAACATTAGTTTAAAAACATTTTTTTCTGTTCACCAAATAACATCACTAAGAAAAAGAAAAGATAAATTATTGCCTGGATACTTATAGCAATATGTGAGGGGGGGAAAAGGCTATGTCCAGCATATGCAAATAACTTAAACAAATTGTCAATAAAAAGATTTTTTTAAAAAGCTCTGTTTAAAATATACAAAATGCATGTAAACACTTCTAAGTAGATACACCACAATGCCCAATAGGTACTTTCAGCATCATTAGACATAAAGGAAATAAAAATTTTTAAAGCAATCAAATATTACTTTACTCCCCCCATAGAATGATGAAAATTAAAATGTCTTTTAAAAATGCTGATAAAAATGTGTTTTATCTCAGCCTTTAAACACTGCTGGTCAGTGTGTCGGTGGCCCAGGTGTATTGGATGACCGTGAGCTGACAGTTATTCAGTTCTGCAGAAACGATACATCAGTCAAAAAGAATAATTTTGCCAGTGGTGTATAAGGAGCGTGCAGTCCTGTGCCATCTCAGCAACAAACATCTTACTTCTATTTTCCTTCTGGCCACTCTGTAACACAATAGCAGCTATGAGCAACAGCCTTGCAGCTTTGTTTCTGATGAGTCTATCCTGAAGGGCTGCGTGAAATCTCATTATTAAATCTGGAAAGACCTCGGGCACCATTTACACTACCCATCCGCAATATTTTACAAATAAATGAATGAAGACCAGAGAGATAGAGTGGTTCGCCTACAGTCTCCCATCTGGTTAAGACCCTCAATCCAGGGTTTCTCCCCATCCTTCACCTCACAGCCTCTCCAATCAGAATTGGAAAGAGAGATTCCCCAAAGAAGCAAGATAATGTGAACCCCTGACATTTGCAACTTACCCTTCATCTCTTAAATGTGATTTTCTTAAGATCTCTGCCATGGCAATTGCTTGATGTGTTTCAGAGGAGAGGAACTTTAAAGCTGAAAAAGGAAATAAATGTCAGTAGGCTTCCTGCTGGCTCCCCTGAGACATGCCTCATCCAGGAGGCAGGTGCTGAGTGGACTATCTGAGACAGTGCCAAGTTGTCCCAGACAGGCATGCACGGGAAGGAAGCCAGGAGTCCTTAGCTTCCTGATCAAGTCTAGCTAGTCCCTAGCCAATGCGCCTGGTGTTACTCAGCCTGTAGGACAGGAAGCTGGCATTCCAGAAGCTGACGTAGTTGTTGTAAAGTCCCTGTTGTCCTCTGCTCTATCTCTACCTTCCTCCTATCTTACCTCTATGCAGCGGTTGCTGAGACTGGTGGCAGGGAGAAGTTTAGATGATCGTCCTCCCCCCCACCCCATCCCCCACCAGTGAATTAGGCATTCCACCCATTGGATGTTGTAAGAATAGGGAGATGTGAAGATGTCTGTCCTAGGATTCAGGAATGCACTCCTCAGCTGGAGACAGAAGGCCAAGTAATAGGGAAACGGTTAAGGGCTGCTCATCTACAATAACATTGAGGTGATTGATTCTCTATGATTTATCAAAGCTTGCCTGGGGATTCAGAAAGTAAAGTCAGCCTCAAGCTATAGAGATCAGACAGTGGTGATACACACCTTTAATCCCAACAACCAGAAGATAGGAGGTGGTGGCACACACCTTTAATCCTAGGACTTAGAATTAAGAAGTAGATGAATCTCCGTGAGTCCAAGGCCACCCAGATCTACACAAGATTTATCTACTCCTAAAGGGAAACAGATCACACAAAGATGATCTCATCACCTGGGATCACACACCTTTAATCCCAGCACTACAGGGGTATAAAAGATAGGAGCGGGGTCTTCAGTAGTCAATATCAGGAATTTGTTCTCCAGCCACATTGAGGCTAGGAAGACGTTGAAGTCTCAGGATTCTCCAGTCACACTTAAGAGAGGTTACAGTCTGAGGTTTGGTGGAGCCAGGATCACCTTTCTGAGGTAGCAGTAAGAGCTGGTGACCAGCTGCTTTGAGCCCCAATATCAGTCTCTGGGTCTTTTGTTTTTCATGTTACATAAGATGAATGGGGAAACCTATGCCCAGGATCAACCATGGATGAGGGAAATACCTGGGATGTAACAAGACTCCTAGCAGTTTGGAGTCACATGTAAGATGATCCAGCAGAAAGCCTCTCTGGGCAGAATGGCCGCTGGGATCCCAGACTCACAGTTTTGTTGCTGTCTTCACAGCATGTGGCAGTTGAGGATTTCAAATCCAATTCTTTGCTTGTTTGTTATCCATTCCCTGCCTGAGCAAGTTTCCCAGGGAAGCACCTGAGATTCTACAGGCCCCCAAGGAAAGCTACCCGTGGAGGTGGGTAAATGAACTGTGACTCCCATGAAACACCTTCACTTCCAGAGATGCGGGAAAACTCTTGTATAGTACAAAGGACAGATTACTGGAGATTCCAGAATTGCAGCCAAGAGTTTCTCAGGTACAAAGTCACACTCTAGAATACCTGCCAGGCTCAGCCACCTGTCCCAGTGCACCAATTAAAGAGACTGGTAATGATGAACGATAAAAGAGGAAGGTTGATTCAATGTGGCCACACTGGGAAGTAGGACAGATAAAGGAGTCAAGTGACCCCAAATCCACCTTCAATCCAGGTACTGATGTAAGCTTTAGGTTTAAATGCAGGAAGACTTGAGGGTAGGGCCAAGAAGTGCGTGTAATTAAGGAGTCCTATTCAAAGTACTTGCTGGCCACTGTCCTCGGGCTTTAAGGTTGTCTGAGGAAATGCGTGTTGTTTGAAGGGACAAGTTGAATCCAGGAGATAACTACTTCTGTCCCAGAGTGGAGACCTCTCTTCTGGATCATTGTCCCCATCCGGAGTTGGTCTGACCTGGAAAGTTTTGCTCTTCCAAGAACCCAAAGTGGCCACAGGTTTAGGACAAAGGTTTATCTCTGTGCCTGCAGCCTTGAAGAGGGGTGAACTAGGTTAGATGGACAGTGCATGAGCAGTTAACATGGCACCTGAAATAAAGTAGAGGGTGCAAGGGGAACACTTTCATCCTTCACTTAGGCACCTTGTGGGTCCACGTAGGAAGTCAACACCTCTTAGAAAAACCTAAGTGTCTGTCTCAGAGTCCCATCTGGCCGACAAGAGCCCCACTATGCCATTAGATGGTGACAACACCCAACATTGATCAAGAGCTTTACTCATGTTCAAGCACTTTCCCATCCGTCAGTTGAACCTCACTAATAGTGCCTTCACATGTCACTGTCATTTATTATTAAACAGAAATGCCACAGCTTCAAAAGAGAGAACTGGCTTGCCCTAAGTCACAGCATTAACTAAACAGGAAACAGTTAAGCCACCTCCAATAACTCCAATCCACTGTTTTCCCTCTGCTCCCACCATCATCCTAGCTGTGAATGTGCCTCGGATACAGATGTGCGCTTCTGTCCCATTTCTGCCAAAAGTGAGAGGAAACTTCTGGACATTCCTCCTTTGCTAATGGCAGCAAGGCCTATTATAGTAAAGGAACAAACTACCACCTCTTAGATGAGAGGGTTTGAAATAAAAATAAGGAGGGCTGAAGGTAATCTCTCCCTGAGCAGACAAGGAAGAGGCAAGTCAAGGAGGAAAGATTCAAATGAGAAAGGGAGTGTCCCTAGCCCATGACCAAGGAACAACTTATCTCCCACACAGGTAAGGAAGACACACCCTGCTCTTCAGGAAAAGGCAGCGGGCCACTAACCTGTGTCTGCTCCCACTGTGCCACCTGTGTTCACAGACCCCTTTGTCTTGAAGAACAAAGCACCAGGCATCTGTTGAAGCTCTCCTTGTTGGAAATAATGCCAACCTTGTGGATTTGCACAGATGCATCCCTCCCAAGACTATAAAGCCTTCATGCATAGTACCTAGTGTAACAAAGCACTCCCAGGGTGCCGTGGAGTGATAAGAAAGTGCTTTAAGTTGTTTTAATACAGTTCAGCCTTACCTACATAATCCTTGCTCCATCCCAGCTTAACAAATTTCCATTTTGATTATGTTTTGGAAACACTGACTTTTTTAAATTAAAACCTGAAAGAACAATTGTAGCTCTCTTCTCTGGCCAAACCCCTGTATCCTTTCTGTGGCCCTAGTACAAGTGTCAGCTTCTCTCCCTGGGTTTCACAGATAACACAGAACTCACTTCCCTTTCCCACACTCTCCTTGATGTTCCTTCTGACTTCCTTTCTTTGTCTCTCTCATTTTCATTGTAGACACCTACATTGACCTGCCCTAGACCCTACATCAAGTCTTCACTGAAATAGGAATGGGCCATCTCCCCTCTACCTGTCCTTAGTTGAAGCAGGCTGATGCTAGAAACCCAAAGGAAGTAATCTTTTCAATTTATAGAAACTCAGATTATAGGATTCTGTGTATGAAAAGGAAATGGGGGATTCTCAGTTTTAAATAGTGGGTCCCTCATATTAAAGACATACCTGTGGCAGTTGGGGGAAACCTGTGTATTAGAGAGAAAAGAACATTAGCCTGAGCCCTACAATTCTCTGGTTCAGGAGAAGACAGAAAGATGAGTTCAGCATTAAGTACCAAGAACCTTGTGACCTGGAATAAGCTCTTCACTAGGGAGCAACCTTCTTCCTGGATTCACTGAAACCAGCTACTCACATGCTCAGAGAATTCCAAATGTCACACAGAAGTCTTAGATGTCCAAAGAAGACATCCGATAGAGACTGAGGAGAGAACCCATGGTCTCCTTTATTTTATTACACTAAAACAAGATTCGTAGGCTCTCTCTGATTCATAAACAAAGGTGTCTCAGCTGTCCCTGTGAGCCTAGTTTCTTATCACCTGCAGAAAATGCTAATTATTTGATGAATGAAAAAGACCAAAGTAACAAGATGGGGATGAAGTTAAGACGAAGTAGTCTCAACATGCCTTAATAAGTATGATGATTCAGGACTCAACATTGACATTTCTGTCTACATCAAGGGAGGTTGAAATGATAATAACAGATTTTTTTCTTATTTAGTGTGGTATCACCTACAGAATTTTAAGTGAAATGATATGCATTCTTGGGTTTATTGCTATGTCAAATATAATCAATAGAAGTTCCAAAGATTCTAATTGAACTCCAAAGGACCCAATTCTCAGGGACCTTTAAAATAATAGCTCCACATATTCTGACCCCAAAGATGTGCTTAGTCCAAAATTACACTCAAAATTGCACACAAAAGTCTGAACGCGAACTACCCACAAAGAGAGAGATTCAACAACACACAATTAAAAGGTTCATACTGCACCATCAATTTCTATTTTGGGAGCGAGAGTATGGTGTATTCCTGGCCCCCACATGTCCCAACAGTGCAGCTAAAAAAAAAAGAAGGGCAAATTTCCCTAATAGCTATCCTAGAACCTGAAGTCAGTAGGTCATTATAGTCCAAACTTGGCAAAGGAGAGAGGAGAACACTGACATTCTTCAGTACCAAATATGTACCCACCTCTAACAGACACTGTACACACAACATATCTTTTGTATCCACAACAACTGTCCTCCATAAGTAGAACTGTGCTAACAAAAAAGGAAACTAGAACAGAGACAGCTAAGAGGCATCAAAGCCATAACTCAAACTCCAATCCACAAGACCCTCTGCCCCCTTTCTTCTGCCAAACTGAGGAGACACACTAACAAAATTGTAAAAATATTACCAAAGAACCAGGGTCTTCACTTTGATGGTGCCGTATGCTTCAGGTATACAGAGAAACCCTGAAATTGGCCAAACTGTTTGAATAAAAGCCTCCAGTAACTGGCTACCCAGTATCCACTCTTTGCCTCCTTTTTCCTCAGGAAATCCATTTCTGTTCAACTCCATTTTATCCTTGTGTCTTCCTCCTTGATACAGAGAAGATTAGCACATCTGTAGAGTCAGAGAGGATTGATAGATGGCATTTTTCTGATGACATTCACTAATTACACGGTGCATGTGGGACCTTAAATAATCCAAACAAATTAAATGGAATCATTTCACAAATATTCAACATTTGAGAAAGCCATCACCCCTTCACTCTCTCCATCTTTTCCCCATCTCATTCTCTTTGCCTTCCCCTTTCCCTTTCACCTAAATTTCTTACATGAAATTGAGAGCCTATGAATTCCTAATTCCTGTTGGTGCCAATCTTGTAGCTTGGTCCTCAACGCTGTAAAATAAAATAAGGAGGGAAAGACAGGAGGGACAGAGGGAGAAATGGGGGTTGTTAAGAAACCTAAAACCATGGAGGCTAGGGAATTTTAACTTGGTTTTCAATTAAGGAGTTTAAAGCTGAGAGAAAACCTTTGGCAAGCTCCTGGTCCTAAGACAGTAATTTGGATGAGCAGCAAAGACACTTCAAAGTGAATGGATGAAAAGAGTAGCTGTATTTCCCCCATGGTATGGGTTAATGTGTATGATATTTTTCATTCCCTGCTTATAGATTCAGAATGTTCAAAATGTCCGATGGGAGCCAAGGATGGGGGAATGAAGGGAGTCTTGCAGAGGGAATTCAGGAACTAAGGGTCCATGTGACCCTCTGGGCACTACTGATAGGCTAAAAGCTTTGGGATCTCCCAGAGAACAACCAAAAAAACAACTATTCCCAGCCAATCAGTGGGGTGGGGAGTGCACCATTGTCTAACAGACACTGTTCACCGAAACAGCGGCACAGTTGAGAAATTCCCTGAGACAATTAGTGGTCTGTGAGCCACTGCCAGGAAGTTAAACAGCAGGGAAGGGAAACAAGGAATAGAATGGGAAAGAGATGCCCTCATTAGTGAGCCCAGATGTGGCGTTCTGAAAAAAAAAATAACTTTAAAAGCCTGAGTTTTGAGAATGGAGAGATAGCTTAAGTGGCTAAGTGAGTTCCTACCCTTCCAGAGGACTCAAGTTAATTTCCTAGGTGTGGATCACATGGCCCACAACAATTTGAAACTCCAACTCTAGGGACTTCAATACCCTCTTCTGGAATTGGAATGTACCCACATTCATGTGGCATTCACTCACACAGACACACACACACACACACACACACACACACTTAAAAATTAAAAACAAAACCCTGAATTTCCTACAATCAATTTTTGATGACTGTGTGGCTATCTCTGAATTCATGTTTAATTCCACATTTGGTTACTTCACTTGAGCAATGAAAGTCTCATGCAGCTGCAAGTTCCTGTGTCCTAAGTGAGCTAAAATGTCTGATTACTCCCAAAGCACCTGCTAGGGATGACTATAACATCCCCTCCAAAACTCAAATTGAAACCTAATCCTCAACAATGTAGAATTGCAAACCCTGGGAAGTGATTAGGTCATGAGATCAGAGCCTTGGTGAAGGGTACTAGGAGTGGATTAGTTATCACGAGCTTGGGTTTTCTCTGCCTCTTGTGACTATGTGTCCCGCTGCCATCTGCCAAGGCATGATGCAGAAACTAGGCTGCTTCCAGATACTAAGCAGATGCCAGCACCCAAGCCCTTGACCTTTCCAGCCTCCAGAACTGTGAATGAAACAAATGTTTCTTTATGAAGTTTCCATTATATAAAAATAAAACAGAGTAGGAGACATCACCCAGCTCTCAGAATGCACAGGAACTTGGCCAACCATCTTCTTGGTTGACAGCAACTTGGTTCAACAAGAACCAAGAGCACCAAAGAGGAGGAATTTGCTAAGCCGAATGTGGTTAGCCTGCTTGGAAAGGGAAGTGCCTCCAGAGAAGAAACCCACATCTGGACAACCAAAGAGGGCAGTAGATGCTATCAAGATGTAAGCAAGAGTCTGCAGTTCACTGAGCACCATACAGCAGATGTCAACCCTTGCTTACTTTGGGAAACTGCCAAGCACCTAATGAGCAAGAGAAAGGCTAGCTCAGAGATCTCTTAAAAATAAATTAGCCAGGGAACAATTAAAGGTGTTAAATGAACAATTAGGCCAACTGGCACAGACTTATAAATCTTCCCTTGATCAAAACAGTTAGCTGAAATTATCTGCCTTCAGAGGCAAATTACTCTTTGTGAAACTAGTAGATGTGGTCATTAGGGGGATGAAGGGCTACAAGGAAAAAGGTCAGTTTAGCAGTTATTCAGAAAAAAAAAGAACTCTGAATTCTTTACTTAGAGCCCCAGTAATTAAATCAACAATGTAACCTAACCAACACAGGTGTCCTTGGTCATTATTTGGATATAACAGGGTACTCGGTTCTATTATCATGGAGCAGACAGGTTGTATACCAAGCCATGCTAAGGAAAATAAAAATCCAAGTTGTCTGCTGTGGTCACCACATTCAGTCCTTGGATGGAACACTAGGATAGAAGTGCCTGATGTTACCAATTCTGGCCTACCTAATTTGATTCTCATTAATTTTCTCACACTGATATGTATGTACTGTCCAGGGAACTGCATTACATAAACACATTTTCATACAAGTATATGATGTACTTTGAGCATGTTTCTCCCACCTCCTCCTACCCCCACCTTCTTGTCCTTGCTCCCTTCCTCGGTCCCTTTGTTGAGGTTGGTGTCTGTGCATGGGTGCGTGCATGGGTGCATTTGTTTATGCCTCTGTGTGTGTGTGTGTGTGTGTGTGTGTGTGTGCACTCATTTTGTTCCTTTGTAGGCAGGTGTGTAAGCAAATGCCTGTCAAAGCCAATGGTCAATCTTCAGTCATCATTTACCTTGCCTTTAGAAACAAGGTCTCTCATTAGTCTAGTGCTCACTAAGTAAGCAAAGCTAACTGGACCAGTGAGACACCCCACCCCACCTGACCCCCAGATATTAATTACATGGGTTCTTGGAATCGAATTTAAGTTCCCATGTTTCCAAGGCAAGCAAGTGAGAAATCACCTCCCAGTGGCCTGTTAGTCCCCTTTTAATTCCTAGACAGTGTCATATCTACTTTCATGTCAATGTGTATTTATAGGTGTGTGTGTGTGTGTGTGTGTGTGTAAGAATCTAGGCTCCATACATGAGAAAAAATGTAGTATTTGTCTTACTGGGTCTGACTTTATTTAATATATCTCCAGTTTCGACTATTTTCCTTCTAATGATACGGGGTTTTTTTTCTTTGTGGATTTTGTTAGAAACCACTGTGTATGTATCTCACCTTGTATTTACTCATTTCCCTGTTGACAGACACTAGTCCAATCACTATGGAAATCAGTATGGAGATTCCTCATAAAAGATACAACTAGGTCTCTTATATGACCCAGCTATTCCAGTCCTAGGTATTTACCCAAAAACCTCCCTATCAGCATATCACTGAGACACTCACACATCAGTGTTTTACTCTATTTGAAGATCCTGTCTTCTGTGCTCATTGTTTAATTAGACTTAGTCATTTTAACTGCTCTATATTGAATAGTTCAATAGCTTAGACAAATGTTTCTCAGACACTTAGAAAGTCTCAGGCATTTTTGCTTGTCATACATGAAGAAGTATAAATTGTTGACATGTAATAAGTATAGACTATAGATGCTGCTGACTTCTATAGATTGCAAGGATAGCCCCTACAAAATCCCATAATCTCAATAGTGCCACTGTCAAAAAAACACTTTGATGGAGATACGTTAATTTCACATTTGAACTTAATCTAAAGAGAAAAAGAAAGGCTTTGATTGATAAATTAGTGGCACTAGCATGGAAAATAGATATATTCAGTTTAGTGGTTGGTTGGAGATAAAATCTCTAGCCCAAGCTGACCTCAAACTCCCTATGAAACTGTGAATGACCTTGAACTTCTTTTTTTTATATCATTTATATTAAATTTAAATAGCTTGTTTTACATGTCAATCCCAGTTCCCTCTTCCCCTCCTCCTCCCACACTCCCCTTTCCCCTCACCCTCCCACTCTATTGCCAAATCCTTCCACATAGGGGATTTCTAGAGTCTGTCATTTCACTCTGGGTAAGGTCCAGGCACTCCCCTAAGAGTCCAGGCTGAGAGAGCATCCCTCTTTGTGCTATAGGCACACGATGACTGTTTGTATTCCAGGGATAGACACTGATCCACAGCTCAGGGCCCCATAGGTTGCCCAGGCCTTCTCACTGACACTCACATTTGGGGGGTCCAGATCAGTCCCATGCTGGCCTCCCCACTGTCGGTCTAGGGTCCAAGAGCTCTCCCCTGTTCAGATCAGCTGTCTCTGCTGGTTTTGCCAGCCCATTCTTTGCCAATTTGCTCATCACTCCTCTCTCTCTCTGTCACTGGGTTCCTTGGGTTCAGTTCAGTGATTAATTGTGTGTTTGCCTCTGCTTCCATCAGTCACAGGATGAAGGCTCCCGGATGGTTATAGACATCAAGTTCATTATCAGGAATGGGCATTTGAGGTGGTCTCTCCACTATTGCTTAGCTTGCCAATTGGTGTTATCCCTTTAGATCACTCCAGGTCACTCTGGTGCCTGATCTGTCTTCTATCCTATGATTCCCTCTTCCCCCTATTCTACCCCCACCCACTCGACTTCCTGTTCCCCCATGACCAACTCTCTTCCTCTTCACCCCCTCTCTTCTTCCCAGCTCCCACTCCCCCCCCACCCCTCGCCTTGTTCCACATCCATTCAGAGGATCTTGTCTCAATTCTCTTCTCTTGGGTACTATGCATATATGCATATCTTTTAGGTTCTTTCCTGTTTCCCAGACTCTCTATCAGTGGAAGTGCAGACTGGCACTATCCTGATCCATGTCTAAAATCCATATATGAGTGAGTACATACCATGTTTGTCTTTTTGTGACTGGGTTACCTCACTCAGGATGGTTTCTTCCAGTGCTATCCATTTACCTGTGAATTTCAAGATTCCATTGTTTTTTTCTGCTGAGTAATACTCCATTGTGTAAATGTACCACATTTTCTCTATCCACTTTTCAGTTGAGGGGCATCTAGGTTGCTTCCATGTTCTGGCTATTACAAATAATGCTGCTATGAACATAGTGGAGCAGATGCCCTGGTTGTATGAATTTGCCTCATTTGGATATATGCCTAAGAGTGGAATTGCTGGGTCTACTGGTAGATTAGTTACCGTTTTCCTGAGGAATCTCCATACTGATTTCCAAAGAAGCTGTATGAGTTGGCACTCCCACCAGCAGTGGAGGAGTGTTCCCCTCTCTCCACATCCTCTCCAGCATAAATTGTCTTCTGTGTTTTTGATTTTAGCCATTCTGACAGGAGTAAGATGGTATCTCAGAGTTGTTTTGATTTGCATTTCCCTGATGGCTAAGGATGTTGAGCACTTTCTTAAGTGTCTCTTGGCCATTTTAGCCTCCTCTATTGAGAATTCTCTATTTAGTTCTGTGCCCCACCTTTTAATTGGATCCTTTGGTGTTTTGGAGACTTGTTTCTTGAGTTCTTTGTAAATTTTGGAGATTAGCCCTCTGTCAGATGTAGGGTTAGTGAATATCTTTTCCCATTCTGTGGCCTGCCTTTTTGTCTTTTTTGACTGTGTCCTTTGCCTTACAGAAGCTTTTTAGTTTCAGAAGGTCCCATTTGTTAATTGTCGATCTCAGTACCTGTGCCACTGGTGTTATGTTTAGGAAGTGGTCTCCTGTACCAACTCGTTGAAGAGTATCTCCCACTTTCTCTTCTAAAAGTTTCAATGTGGCTGGATTTATGTTGAGATCTTTGATCCATTTGGACTTAAGTTTTGTACAAGGCAATAAACATGGATCTATTTGCAGTCTTCTGCATACCAGTACCCAGTTATGCCAGCACCATTTGTTGAAGATGCTTTCTTTTTTCCATTGTACAGTTTTAGGTTCTTTGTCAAAAATCAAGTGTTCATAGGTGTGTGGATTAAAATTAGGGCTTTCGATTCGGTTCCATTGGTCTACCTGCCTATTTTTGTGCCAATACCAAGCTGTTTTCAGGACTATAGCTCTATAATAGAGCTTGAAGTCTGGTATGATGATGCCTCCTGAAGTTCCTTTATTGTATAGGGTTGTTTTGGCTATACTGGGCCTTTTGTTTTTCCATATAAAGTTGATTAATGTTCTTTCCAGGTCCTTGAAGAATTGTGATGGAATTTTGATAGGGATTGCATTGAATCTATAGACTGCTTTTGGCAAGATTGCCATTTTTATTATGTTGATCCTACCAATCCAAGAGCATGGGAGATCTTTCCATTTTCTGGTATCTTCTTTGATTTCTTTCTTTAAAGACACAAAGTTCTTGATATACAGGTCTTTCACTTCCTTGGTTAACATTATCCCCAGATATTTGATGCTGTTTTTGGCTATTGTAAAGGGTGATGTTTCTCTGATTTCTTTCTCAGTCACTTCATCATCTGTATATAATAGGGCCACTGATTTTTTTTGAGTTTACCTTGTATCCTGCCACATTGCTGAAGGTGTTTATCAGCTCTAGGCGTATCCTTGCGGAGTTTTTTGGATCACTTATGTAAATTATCATATCATCTGCAAATAGTGAAAGTTTGACTTCTTCTTTTCCTATTTGTATCCCCTTTATCTCCTTTTGTTGTCTTATTGCTGTAGCTAGAACTTCAAGTACAATATTGAAGAGATACGGAGAGAGTGGACAGCCTTGTCTTGTTCCTGATTTTAGAGGAATTGCTTTGAGTTTCTCTCCATTTAGTTTGATGTTAGCTGTTGGTTTACTCTATATTGCTTTTATTATATTTAGGTACGTTCCTGTTATCCCTGATCTCTCTAGGACCTTTATCATGAAGGGGTGCTGGATTTTGTCAAAGGCTTTTTCAGCATCTAGTGAGATAATCAAGTGGTTTTTCTTTCGCAGTTTGTTAATATGATGGATTACATTGATAGATTTTCTAATGTTGAACCATCCCTGCATTCCTGGGATGAAGCCTACTTGATCATGGTGGATGATTTTTCTGATGTGTTCTTGAATCCGGTTTGTGAGTATTTTATTGAGTATTTTTGCATCGATGTTCATGAGGGAAATTGGTCTATAGTTCTCTTTCTTAGTTGTGTCTTTGTGTGGCTTGGGTATCAAGGTAATTGTAGCCTCGTAGAAAGAGTTTGACAGTGAGCCTCCTGCTTCTATTGTGTGGAATACTTTGAGGAGTATTGGAATTAGCTCTTCTTTGAATTTCTGGTAGAATTCTGCACTGAAGCCATCTGGGCCTGGGCTTTTTTTGTTTGGGAGACTTTTGATGACTGCTTCTATTTCATTAGGGGTTATAGGTCTGTTTAGATTGTTTATCTGTTCTTGATTTAGTTTTGGCAAGTGATAGCTATCCAGGAAATTGTCCATTTCCTTTAAATTTTCAAATTTTGTGGAGTACAGATTTTCAAAGTATGCCCTGATGATTCTCTGGATTTCCTCAGAGTCCGTTGTTATGTCCCCTTTTTCATCCCTGATTTTGTTAATTAGCATGCTCTCTCTCTGTCTTTTGGTTAGTTTGGACAGAGGTTTATCTATTTTGTTGATTTTCTCAAAGAGCCAACTCTTTGTTTCATTGATTCTTCTCAGTGTTTGTCTGGTTTCTACTTGATTGATTTCAGCCCTCAATTTGATTATTTCCTGGCGTCTGCTCCTCCTGGGGGAGTTTGCTTCTTTTTGTTCTAGAACATTCAGCTGTGCTATTAATTCTCTAGTATGACTGTTCTCCAGTTTTTTCATGTGGGCACTTAGTGCTATGAACTTCCCCCGTAGCACTGCTTTCAAAGTGTCCCATAGGTTTGGGTATGTTGTGTCTTCATTCTCATTGAAATCGAGGAAGTCTTTAATTTCTTTTTTTATTTCTTCTTTGACCCAGGGATGGTGCAGTTGAGCATTATTCAATTTCCATGAGTTTGTAGGTTTTCTGCAATTTGTATTGTTGTTGAATTCTAATTTTAAAGCATGGTGGTCTGATAAGATGCATGGAGTTATTCCAATTTTTTTGTAGCTGCTGAGGTTTGATATGTTGCCAAGTATGTGGTCGAGAAGGTTCCATGTGGTGCCGAGAAGAAGGTATATCCCTTTGTATTTGGGTGGAATGTTCTATAGATGTCTGTTAAACCCAGTTGGGTCATAACTTCTATTAGTTCTTTTGTTTCTTTAAGTTTCTGTCTGGAGGTCCTGTCTAGCGGTGAGAGCAGAGTGTTGAAGTCTCCTACTATTAGTGTGTGAGATTTTATGTGCATTTTGAGCTTTAGTAATGTTTCTTTCACGAATGTAGGTGCCTTTGTATTTGGGGCATATATGTTTAGAATTGAGACTTCGTCTTGATGTATTTTTCCTTTGATGAATATGAAGTGTCCTTCTTCATCTCTTTTGATTGATTTTAATTTGAAGTCTAATTTGTTAGATATTAGGATTGCTACACCCGCTTGTTTCTTGGGACCGCTTGATTGGAAGATCTTTTCCCAACCCTTTACTCTGAGATAACGTCTGTCTTTGATGTTGAGATGTGTTTCTTGTATGCTGCAGAAGGAAGGGTTCTGTCTTCGTATCCATTCTGCTAGTCTGTGTCTTTTTATAGGCAAGTTGAGGCCGTTGACATTGAGTGATATTAATGGCCATTGATTGATGATCCTTGTTTGTGCTTGATTTATTGTTAGTGAAGTTATTTTGTGTAGTTTCTCCTCCCTTTTTCTTTTGGTGTTTTGTAAAGTGGGATTATATATTGCCTGTGTCTTTGTGAATGTAGTTATCTTCCCTGGATCTAGGTTTTCCTTCTAGAATTTTCTGTAGAGCTGGATTCATGGATACGTATTGTTTAAATCTGGCTTTGTCATGGAATATTTTGTTTTCTCCATCTATGGTAATTGAGAGCTTTGCTGGATATAGTAGTCTGGGTTGGCATCCTTGTTCCCTTAGCGTTTGTAGGACATCTGTCCAGGATCTTCTGGCTTTCATCGTTTCCATTGAGAAGTCAGGTGTAATTCGGATAGGTCTGCCTTTGTATGTTACTTGGCCTTTTTCTTTAGCTGCCCTTAATATTTTCTCTTTACTCTGTAGGTTTGATGTTTTGATTATTATATGGTGAGGTGACTTCTTTTTCTGGTCGAGCCTATTTGGTGTTCTGTAAGATTCTTGTATTTTCATAGGCATATCTTTCTTTAGGTTAGGGAAGTTTTCTTCTATGATTTTGTTGAATATGTTTTCTGTACCTTTGAGTTGTATTTCTTCGCCTTCTTCTATACCTATTATTCTCAGGTTTGGCTTCTTTACGGTGTCCCATATTTCCTGGATATTTTGTGTTAAGGATTTGTTGGTTTTGAGATTTTCTTTGGTTGACGATTCTATATCCTCTAATGAGTCTTCAACACCTGAGATTCTCTCTTCTATCTCTTTTATTCTATTGGTGATACGTGCATCTGTAGTTCCTGATAATTTACCCAGCTTTTCTATTTCCAGCATCCCTTCATTCTGTGTTTTCTTTATCGTTTCTATTTCAGCTTTCAATCCTTCAACTGTTTGAGTTGTTTCCTTAATTTTTTTGGTTGTTTTTTCTTGGTGCTCTTTAGATTCTTTGAGAGATTTGTTTATTTATTGAATTTTTCCCCCATTTCATGGATTTTTTGTTTGTTTTTTCTTCTATTTCTTTAAGGGATTTCCTCTTTTCTTCTTTGAGGGTCTCCATCATCTTCATGAAATAATTTTTAAGGTCTGTCTCTTCTTCTTCGTCTATGTAGTGCTTTTTGGGTCTTGCTGGTGTTGGATCCCTAGATTCTGGTGGGGTCATGTTGGTGTTTCTATTGCTGAGTGAGCTCTTATTCTGTCTTCTTCCCATCTCTTCTTCCAGTGGGTGCTGGTGGGGTCTTTCCGTCTCCACTGGTCTCCTTCCTTCCTGCAGCTGAAGCTGGGGATGCTGACACGGAGTTTGGGGCCTGGAAGGGCTGATGTCTTTCCTGAAGCTGGACTCGCTGGGGTTGGGGTCTTGGAAGGGCTGATGTCTTTCCTGTGTGGGCGGGTCTTCTGGGTGCCAGGAGCACCCAGGAAGATCAAGGGGATGGGTGTTGGGCGGGCGTTCCTGCCAGAGACCCAATCTCACCTGAAGCTGGACTCACTGGGGTTGGGGTCTTGGAAGGGCTGATGTCTTTCCTGTGTGGGCGGGTCCTCTAACCTTGAACTTCTAATCCTCCTGCCTCCACCTCCCAATGCTGGCCTTATATACATGCTCCAAAGTCTTAGTTTGGGTTACTACGACTATGATAAAACACTGTGACCAAAGTAAGTTGGGAAGGAAATGGTTTATTCCATTTACACTACCACATCACCATTTGTCATCAAAGGAAGTCAGAACAGAAACCTAAGCAGAACAGGAACCTGGAGGCAGGAGCTGATACAGGGGCCACAGAAGAGTGCTGCTTGGTGGCTTACTCCCCATGACTTGCTCAGTCTGCTGCCTTATAGAACCCAGGACCACCAGCCCAGGGATGACACCACCCACAATGAACTGGAACCTCCCACATTGATCACTAATTAGGAAAATGCCTTATAGCCATCTTATAAAAACTTTCCCTAAATTAAGGTTCCCTCCTTTCAGAATACTCTATCTTGTGTCAAGTTGACATAAAAGTAGCCAGGACAATTGACTGCCTGTCAACCTGACACACAAACATATCACTGTTAAGTCATAACCTTTACTTCTTGTTCATCCCCAAGATCTCACCTTAACATCAACATCACAAGATAAAACATTTTACAACCTTTAAAAGTTCCACACTCTCTTCCTCTTCACCCCCTCTCTTCTTCCCAGCTCCCACTCCCCCCACCCCTTGCCGTGTTCCCCATCCATTCAGAGGATCTTGTCTCCATCCTCTTCTCTTGGGTACTATGCATATATGCACATCTTTTAGGTTCTTTCCTGTTTCCCAGACTCTCTATCAGTGGAAGTGCAGACTGGCACTATCCTGATCCATGTCTAAAATCCATATATGAGTGAGTACATACCATGTTTGTCTTTTTGTGACTGGGTTACCTCACTCAGGATGGTTTCTTCCAGTGCTTTCCATTTACCTGTGAATTTCAAGATTCCATTGTTTTTTCTGCTGAGTAATACTCCATTGTGTAAATGTACCACATTTTCTCTATCCACTCTTCAGTTGAGGGGCATCTAGGTTGCTTCCATGTTCTGGCTATTACAAATAATGCTGCTATGAACATAGTGGAGCAGATGCCCTTGTTGTATGAATTTGCCTCATTTGGATATATGCCTAAGAGTGGAATTGCTGGGTCTAGTGGTAGATTAGTTCCCATTTTCCTGAGGAATCTCCATACTGATTTCCAAAGAGGCTGTATGAGTCGGCACTCCCACCAGCAATGGAGGAGTGTTCCCCTCTCTCCACATCCTCAGTTGAGTGGGTGGGGGTAGAACAGGGGGAAGAGGGAATCATAGGATAGAAGACAGATCAGGCACCAGAGTGACCTGGAGTGATCTAAAGGGATAACACCAATTGGCAAGCTAAGCAATAGTGGAGAGACCACCTCAAATGCCCATTCCTGATAATGAACTTGATGTCTATAACCATCCGGGAGCCTTCATCCTGTGACTGATGGAAGCAGAGGCAAACACACAATTAATCACTGAACTGAACCCAAGGAACCCAGTGACAGAGAGAGAGAGGAGTGATGAGCAAATTGGCAAAGAATGGGCTGGCAAAACCAGCAGAGACAGCTGATCTGAACAGGGGAGAGCTCTTGGACCCTAGACCGACAGTGGGGAGGCCAGCATGGGACTGATCTGGACCCCCCAAATGTGAGTGTCAGCGAGAAGGCCTGGGCAACCTATGGGGCCCTGAGCTGTGGATCAGTGTCTATCCCTGGAATACAAACAGTCATCGTGTGCCTATAGCACAAAGAGGGATGCTCTCTCAGCCTGGACTCTTAGGGGAGTGCCTGGACCCTACCCAGAGTGAAATGACAGACTCTAGAAATCCCCTATGTGGAAGGATTTGGCAACAGGGTGGGAGGGAGGGGGGGAAGGGGAGTGTGGGAGGAGGGGAGGGAGAGGGAACTGGGATAGACATGTAAAACAAGCTATTTAAAATTAAAATTAAAATGATAAAAAAGTTCCACACTCTTCAAAATCGAACACTTTAAAATTCAGTCTCTTTTAAAACCTAAAATCTCTTTTAAAATCAAAAGTAAAATCAAGAGGGAAGAACCAGAGCACAGAATCCAAACAGAGCAAAACCAAACACCAACAGTATAAACAGCTCTATTTCCAGTGTCTGGGATTCACTTGTGATCTTCTAGCCTTCTCCAAAGGGTTTGGGTCATGTATGTGTGTCTGCCCTCCAGCCGCACACACACATAACTTGTATTCTATGTTCTGGCTGACTCCACTCCACAGCATCTGCTCTTCTTGGTGGTAATCTATGGTACTAGCGTCTCCAAAATGCTGGAGTCCTGGGGGTCACCCTCCTACTTGGATATTGCTGGCCACTGGTCTGCAAGGGAGGAAGGAGCAGAAGTGGCAAGCAGAGTTTGGATGATTGTGAGTACAACAGAAACAGCCTTCCAGAAGTTGCCTTCAGTAAGACAGCTCAACTTTATTTCAGGATAATGGGAATATATAGGATGGGGACAACAGCTGGAGCATCGCCTAATTTGTGTTTGGCATCATGGTCCTGTGATACAGCTGGAGAACAACACCTAGTTATCATGTGGCAAGGGGTAGCATTTTCAGAGAACTGTATCAAACAAAGGTCATACTTAAGATAAGTTAGGCATCCAAGCTCAGAGACAGCTTCTAAATAAGGCCAGGCATTCAGTTCTAGAGACATTATCCAAATACGGTAGAGAGGGAGTCCTGCCACAAAGGGAGTTCTCCGTGTTACACCAAGCTCAGAGAGCTATCCCAGCATAGTGAACTGCAACCTTAGGCAGCAGATCTTCCAACAGGGTCCCTTGATACAACTGGGCTGCATCCTCACCAGTACCCTCTGCTGGACTCTCTTTAGAGACTCCATACTTGCCATAGAGTGTCACACCCCCCAGCTGCTCTTCATGCCTTCAAAATCAGTACCATCTGTGTGACTATCAAGTTTTACACTACTTTGGCTTCCAGCAATATGTACAACCTTGGCTACCTCCAGACCACAGCTTCTATGTGCCGACCCTGAGAAAACACTTCCCAGAAAACTTCGCCTTAGTGATGCTGGCCTCTTCTTAATCACAACTGATCCTGATTCTTCAGTCTCAACTAACCAGCATCCAGCAAAGCAAAGGTCTTACTTTGGTGGTTCTAGTCTCTTGTTAATCACAACTGATTCTTCAGCTCCACCTGACAAGCGACCTCTCTTGTTGGACTACCTTTGGGTAGCCAGACCCCAAATAACAACATGGAGACTTCTTATTAATTATGAAAGAGTGGCCTTTAGCTGAGGCTTGTCCCCAGCTACCTCTTACAACTCAAACTAACCTGATTCTATTAATCTATGTTATGCACATGACTTTTTTTTAACCTCTTTTCCCTTTCTGTTCATCCAACTTGTTCGGCATCTCCTGGCATCTCCACGTGCCTAGATTTTTCTCCTCTTCCTCCCTCTCCCCAGAACTTCCACCTATCCTCTCCTGCCTAGCTATTGGCCATTCAGCTCCTTATTAAACCAATCAGAACTCACCTTGGCAAAGACACATCTTCACAGTGTACAAGAAGATTATTCCTACAACAAACTACAGACTCTTCACACAAAAGGCTTGGTAGCATCTTTGCTTTCCTCTGAAACTTCACAAGCCAGGCCTCCATCACCTGCATTGCTCAACTTCCAAGATACTACAGAACAGCTCACTAAGACAGCAACACTCAATGGCTTTTCTAGCCCAAAGTTCCAAAGTTCTTCCACAATCCTCCCCAAAAAAACATGGTCAAGTCTGTCACAGCAATATCCCACTATCCTGGTCCCAACTAGTCTTAGTCTGGGTTACTATTTCTGTGATAAAACATCATGACCAAAGCAAGATGTAGAGAAAAGGGTTTACTCGGCATAGGCTTCTCCATCACTGTTCATCATCAAAGGAAGTCAGGACAGGAACTCAGACATGGCGGGACCCTGGAGTCAAGAGCTGATGCAAAGGCCATGGAGGGATGCTGCTTACTGGCTTGCTCTCCATAACTTTCTTGGCCTGCTTTTCTTATAGAACCCAGCCCAGGAATGGTACTCCCACAATGAGGTAGGCTTTCCTCCACTGATCATTAATTAAGAAATGAGGTTTTCAAATGAGGTTTCCTCCTTTCAGATAACTCTAGCTTGTGTCAAGTTAGCATGACAACCATCATGACCCATTATGCCACTCTGGAAAGCAACAGAACTCTATCCCTAGAGCTAGCAATATTATTTTAGTTGAGTAATCAAATAAAATTGCTGAGAAATGTCTTTTAATGTTAAATTTTAAAATGATAGTTTTGGGGCTACAGGTTATGCCACTGAAAAAAATCCCTGCTGTGCAAGCATGAGGACCTAAGTTCAGATCCCCAGTACCCTCATAGAAAAAAGAAACTGAACAGACACCCCACATTTATAACCTAAGCCCTGGATTAGGATAGGGATGGATGGATACAGCTGACTTCCCAGAGCCCATTGGCCAACCAATCTGGCCAAACTGGTGATCTCTGGCTTCAATAAGAGACCCTGTCTCAAAAAACAGAATAGAGAGCAGTGAGTCCACTAATACCAACCTCTGATAGTCACACACACACACACACAAACACACACACACACCTTGCACACACACATACATTTCCACAAAAAAAGTATTCACAATTTTTGTCTTTTCCCTAAAGCAAACTTGTCAGAATTTTCTTTCTCCCTTCCTTTTAATGAGCAAAACAACTACTTTGTCTTTTTGCCCGAATCTTCAGCAGCTGGGCTTGTAGGTGTGCATATTATTCCCAAGCATTCAACATTTATTACCTGAGGGAGTCCTTTGCCAACAGAGCACATATTAAACCAGTGACTAGAAGTGTGGAGATTATATATGTTAATTTGCATTGACAAACTCACCTCCCCGGTGCCTACAGAGACACTAGCTAAATATGAGGCCTTCCTTGCATTATCAAAACTCACAGAAACAGAAAAGCCAAATCCCTCCCACGGGGACATAAAAGCATGAACCACATGATTCAGTAAGAGTTCTTAGGAGAAATGGCAGCTCACAAGTGGAGGGAAAAATATTTTAAGAAGTGGCAGCCTCCATATTTCCCCCCTCTATCTATCTTTCTCTAGAGGATAAAGAAGTGCCCTTTGAAACCTGCGCTGGTGTCAGGCCAGCCTTCCATGGATAATGTGCCTGACAGATCAGAAGCCCACATTGTCCCCATTGGGATTTTAATTGGAGTTTTGGCGTTGTTTCTTGTTTGTGCTACAAAAAGGCTTTCCTGTCACTTTAATGCTATGAAATAACAGCAAGAGGACAAGTGTGACAGGTGAAGAGCCCTGAGTCACCATGTCACCAACCTTGTGACCTCAATGAGTCACCTGACATTCTCATCCAGGCTCTTCGAAGTCCTGGGCCCATGGAGGGCAGTTTGGGCCAAATTAAATGTCTTACAACTGTTCTTATTTATGCCTCTAGATAGTTTTTGTGTTTCTAAAGAGTAAGCAAAAACAATATCCTTGCATACATCCTCTCCGCCCACCCACAGTTCCCACTAAACTGAATCCCTTGCCTTGATACGGTACATCGGTAAGAAGACACATTTGTCCAAGGTCACTTCACACAAAGATTCTCTTGTTATCCCATACGTTACTGTGTTCTGCTAAATTCACATCCTCAAATGCCCATTATTACCACATTACAGGAAGAAATTCCACCACCCAAAAACCTTCCCACCTTTTCATCTCTTCACAGTGTGTGTCTTTACTCTTTGAAAATGGTTGTCACTGAAATCATATCCTGTGTGGCTATTTTCAGCTAGCAGTATGCCCTAGGTTCTTCTATGCTTTCTCGTGGTGTAATGGCTCATTTTTATCATTGACTGACATTCCACTGTATGAATATACCTCCATTTGTTTACTGATTCACACACTGCTTCCAAATTTCACGGGACCCTCATGACTAGGATACTGCGGGTGTTTTCATGCACATGTTTGCCATCTGTGTATTTTCTATAGTGAGGTGTCTCTTCAATTATTTTCTTTTTAAGGAATTGTCTTTTTGCAGATTTTCTAAACTAGGTAGGCCTTTTTCCAAACGCAGTGTTTATGCCCAGTCTGCAGAATTGACTTTTTATTCCCTTGCACGAACTGAATTTTTTTCAGAACATGCAATCTTACGATCTTAAGGTTAATGAAACTCAGCTGAGTCACGTGTCTCCCATGCATCATGATGGGATCTATACACAATCAAGAATCATCGCTGCACTTGAAGTTAGCTGGATTTTCTCCTCTGTCACTTCCTAAATGTTGTATGATTTACTTGAGTTAAGTTTCAGGAAAGCAGGAAAGGCATAATGGTGCTTGCATACACACGTGCAACTTTTGAGATCTCCATCCTCTGTGAGATTGCCTTCGTTCCTTTGTCAAAGACAAATTCACAATGGGCGTCGGTATCTACCAGATTATCTGCTCTAAAGGTGTAACTATCCTTTCACCTACATTTCCCCTCTCATCTTCAGAGTAAAAACTGAAGTGATATGATGTTAATTTTCTGACTTTATTCCCCTTTTCAACATTGTGTTGGATGTTCTGGAACCTTTGGTTTCCTGTATGAACTTTAGAATCAGCTTGTTGACATCCACATGTAATTTGTAAGGAGTTTTATTGGGGTTGTCTGTAGCTATAATGTGGGATAAACTAACATACTAACCATGTTGAGTCTTCTGCATGAAGACAAAGACTTTCTCTGTAGCAAACCATTAAACGTTCTCTTCAGCAACCACATGAGCAAGAAGGGAATGGTGTACGATACCAAAAGCTAATTAAGAAAGACACATCAGCCAGATAGTGGTGGCGCACGCCTTTAATCCTGGCACTCAGGAGACAGAGGCGGGCAGATCTCTGAGTTGGAGGCCAGCCACAAAGGAAGTTCTAAGACAGGCAAGGCTATTCAGAAAAATTCTGTCTCAAACACACACACACACACACACACACACACACACACACACACACACACACACACACACACACACACAAAGAGACTCCCATCAGCCTCAGGCCTCCACATGTCTATATCCACATACATGAGAACATACACAGAGAGTCTGTACACACATACACATGCAAAACTATGCTATTTTCACTTAAGTTTTTTCAGAAGAAACTGCAAAAAAGTAGACATTCAGATACAGAAGAGCGACATTGACTCCCTATCTTGTACTATACTTACAAGTCAGCTAAAAATGGATAGAATTCTAACTCTCCTGTTATCTAAGTTCTCACTGTCAGTGGAAACCTGGGCTTTTATTATACTGATAAGGAGTTGGGAGAAGGCAAGAGAATGTTGCTAGAAATAAAATAAGAGGGATCCCCGCTGAGCAAAGCTAACTCCTTGGTGAAATTAACTTTTGCGGGCCTGTGAACCGCAAAGGAGGCAAGGGGGATGGCATAGACTATTTAGCCGCAAAATGAGGATAGGTTGCTCAACAGGAAGGGAGGAGAATTTGATTACCTGAAATGTCTCAGCCTTTACAGATGCCAAAAGACACTAAAATCAAGAGATTCAACATCAAGAATCAGCAATATTAGGTCAGCAGGTAAAGGCACTTGCCACCAAGCCTAAGGTCCTGAGTTCAATTCCCAAGACCCACGTGATAGGAGAAAACTAGTGCCTGTAACTTGTCTTCTGACTGCCACATGCCTGTTGTGGCACACACACACACACACACACACACACACACACACACACCAAGGGAGCTTTAGAGAACAGACCAAGAGTGTGATTTTACACCATCTTTTGCTAAAAACTGACAAAGAGCAGACATTCAGTTCTGAGAAGGACCTGTCAAGGAGTTAAAGGCATGCTCACAAATGTTCTCGGACAACCAGGGGGCCTCCTGGAAGCTTAGGGGTATGCCCCCTCAGGGGTCTCAATAGGAGACTGAAATACTAAAGGATTTATCTGAAAAAAAAAATACCTGTCATCATGGCTTGTGTCAAGTGAGCATAGGGGAAATCCTGCAGGGATTCTCAGTGTTACTGAGAAAATTGTTTCAGTAGAAATAATGCCCAAGTTGGACAAAAATAGACAGAAAGGGTTTAAGATGAAGAGACTATTGGGGACCTCCAAAATCCGACTGTTGGTAAGCTCACCGATAACCCTGCCACCACACACGTGTGTAAGCTGTCATGAAAGGGGCAGTACCAAGAGTTCAGAAGCCAAAGGCTCAGGCTACAGAGACCCATTCAATTCTCTGAAGGTTTGAGTATTGCAAAATGAAATGCTGAATGAAAGAATGAATGAGACAGCCAATACTCAAATGCAGTGTATTTGAGTGGTAGTTTGAAAAAAAATGCTACAAAAGACATTTTTCAACAACCAGAAAACATCAAATAAAGACAGTACTAGGACTAGGCCAAATTAAATAACTTTTCCATTAGGTGTAAGGTGCTGATTATATTGATTGCATATTAGAAAAAGTGTGTGTGTGTGTACATGTTGAATGTATGTGTGTATGTGTAAATGTGATAAAATTTTAATATTTCTTAATTTTAAATTTTTTTAAATTACAAAATGTGTCTATTTTATAATTTTTTATAATTATATAACTTGAGCCAAGGCATATGTGAGTTCTCTGTGCTGGTGTGGATTTCCTGTAATCCTAACTGCAGGTTCTAAATAAAAGGTCGAAAACAAGCATTGCAGAGCTATTTTGTCCTCAGAACATATACATTTTTATTACTATCTGAGCTAGCACACAAAGAAGTGGGCTTAACTATTGTGTTTTCACACGTGTATCATTGTATTTCCTTCTCATTCATTCCTGTCCCCCACTGCTCTCGCCACCCACCCTGCACCCTCTTGCTGGTCCCCTCCTTCCTCCCAAATAGTCCTCCCTTCTGTTTTCATGTCACGTGTAAAATACACATACATTCTATATCACATGAAAGCCAAGTGGTTAAGTACAAGCAAGTAAATACAATACTTGGGGTGGGGGGAAATGTTGATAGAAAAATATGGAACTACGACATCAAAATGTTGAACACTGACGTGCTGTGAGGTGGCCACCCGGGATTCCCCGCACCGTTCCCTGCCTTTGTGTGATTAGAGAATAGTAAAAATTTCTAAAGTCAGTCAGAGCTCGAAAGGCAAGCCCTAGGACATAATGCACAGGCCACCTGGCGTCAAACAGTGGCGTCTCCTCAAACGTTCTCCTTTCTCTACCGTTGTCACCCTATTTTAAAGAGAGTAGCCTGGGAATTTAAGATCACAAGCACTTGCTGAGATAGCTTGGGCCTTCGGTAACTCTTTAAGCTGCCCCCAGCTTGAAGCGTCGACATCCTGAATTAGTCAACATTTTGGCTGTACAAACAGCTTACAACTGAAGCCAGTCTATATGGGTCCTGTCAGCCATGCTACAGTATGCACACACCTAAAGCATTATGTTGTATGTAACAAATACATATATTTTTATTTGTCAGGTTAAACAAATTTGAAAAAATAAGAATAAGGAATTTTTGAAAAACTTTCAAAATATGATGGGTTACTCTTAAAACCCATAATGGCACATTCTACTGCATATATATTTTTCCCTTACCCAGCCAGCTGCGTTTCTTTTTCTGCCAAGGGTAGCTTGCCATTCACAACCACTTTACGCATAAGAATGCCAACTTGTTCTGAGGGATGTGGCACAGTAAGAGGGGATGGCTTTTTTTGTCTGATCCCAAAACACTCAGCCAAAATTAAGTATGAACAGCTGAAATGCAGGGATCACCTGTGTCCTACAAGCACTAAGTCACAGCAATAGAGTATGGCCAACCAAAGTCTCCCAGAGTTTCAAAATACATGTGACCACAACGGCTCTTCCCTAGCCCCTGCTAAAGGCTGGGCCCAGGCATGGAATTTGCTTTCTGTCATTTTTTGGAGACCACAGAATAATTTTAAATTTCCCATGTATCAAAGTCATCTGAATTGTTTCCTTTTAAAGTTCAAGTAAAAAAACATGAGGATAGCATGCTTCAATGATCTGTGAATTCCTGATGGAATGTTCTAGAACAATACCTAAGAGTCAGACCAAATTTGATAGCTAATCTACCAGTGTGAGCTTGCCTACTTATGCCTAATCATATATATTATCTACCAAAAATTGGGTCATCATAGTTGAGATAAGTGTCTGCAATTTTCAAAAAAAAAGTTGTTTTTTAAAGTATTTCACAATAATGATTATAAACAAATCTACTTATCCAGCTATACCTTTGAATCTAGAAAAGAAAACTCCTTTTATTATGAAAAAAGTCTTCCCAAGAATCCCTGAGTTTATCAAAATACAAATTAATAGGTCCACCCTGAGATTCTGAAATAGAAGATAAACCTCGATTTTTAAAAGCTTTCCAGGGGATGGAGGGATGGGGGCTGCTATTCAATGTTAGAGCATGTGCTTGGAATGTGTGACAGACTAGGTTCAATTCCCAGCCTAATAAAAAAAAAGAAAGGAGCCAGAAGGAGTAAGGGGAGAAGGGAGGAGGAGGGAGGGGAGGGATGGAGGAGGAGGGAGGGAAGAAGGGAGGAGGAGGGAAGGGAGGGATGGAGGAGGAGAGATGGAAGAAGGGGAGGGAAGCACTATCCCATTACGGTGTGACAAGTGAGTTAGCAGCCTGTACAAAGGACACTGGGAATATAGGAGACAAATTGTTTAATTATACCCAATAAAGCAAGGACAGCTTCCCGGGAGACGTGACATTTGAGCTGAGACTTTAAAAAGAAGTTAAATGTTTACCAGTTGAAGAGGAAAAGACCAGTTCCAGGTAGAGATCCAGAAACCCAAAGGTGCAGGGCATGCTGGGAAGAGGAAAACCCGACAAGAACAGAGCAGAAGGGATGTGAGGTGAGCATGGGCAGTGGGTCAGGGATGGCAGACCCGAGAAGGAGGAAAGAACCTGTGTCCGTATCCGGAGGGTGTGTGTTTGAATTTGGTATGATGTGTCTTCACAAAGCCTCACGTGTCAAATGCTTGGTTCCCACCTAGCAGCACTATTGGAAGGAGATGGGAGCAAGAGAGCAATAGATTAATCCACACACGGACTCATAACCCGACGGCATCATCTGGAGGTAATGGAAACTTTCGGAGTTGGCGCCTGGCTGAAGGATGCAGGGCGTTGGAGGTGTGTTCTTATCCCTGCCAGATTATGCTTCCTGTCCGCCAGGAGCTAAGCCGCTTTGCTACCCAGCCCCACTCAGCCGAAAAATATCCCCCTCCTTTGTATTACTATTTTATCATAGAATTTAAAACCTTATTAATGTGAAAGTTGCCCTTTGTTTTTGTTTTTATTTTTTTTATTTTTACATCTTTACTTGCAAAAATCAATTGCAAAGAGTCATTGGTCTAGTTCAAAGCCTCCGGTTTCTGCCACACTATCGATGGTGGGATGTCACTGGAATTCCTCTTGGTTATCCTGCTGTTGCCATGTGTCATGGAGATCCTGCAGCTTTGGGTCTGTGGGGCTGGTCCCTTCACATGCTCCAGCAGGTCACAGATGGGGTGGCTGTGAGCACGGGAGAGCTGTCCCAGTTACTCATCTGTCATGTGGCATCATGGGTGGGGGAGAGATGCCATCCCCACCTTACCCCTGCCGTCCATCAATGCCTGGGGCAGGTAGAAGAGTTGGCCCTGAGCCTTTTGTTTTTAAGAATGATGATGCCACAAACCTGCATCTTAGAAAGATAACTTTGGTATCCATATGGAGAAGAGAGAAACTGTCATCAAGAAAACTAATTGGAATGATATACGTGTTCTGTTTCAGAGGGAGTCCTGAAACGGAAGTGGCCATGGAAATAGGTTTGAGAGGGTCTCTAGGTAGCATATATAGAAAAGGTGGATATTGCTAAAGAAAAAGATTACCGTGGTGTCTCTTCCAAACCCTTCTGTAATCTCAGTTTCATTCGCGCCTAATACGGCCACCCTCCCAGGAGAAGGATCAGCTGGGGAAAATTCTCCTTTCCCTTCTGTTCTTTCTCGCATAATTAGAAAAGAAAATGACACCAAATAACCAGTGTCCAATCCCTTTAAATGAGGCAAAGATCAAAAGCTATCATGGCTGTGCCCTGTGATGGAAGGAACTCCAGAGTGGTCCTGTTTAGGCCTGCGCTATACACGGTGAAGAAACGGCAGTTAGGAAAAAATAGATTAAGTCACTATAAGGATACACAAGTGTTCCTTTAAATGTATACTGCGTCTGTCAGTGTTAACTGAGATCTTTGGCAGGTGCGACAGTCCCTCTGCATAGTGTCCTCCCTGCTAATCTTTCTCTAAAGAGGTTAAAGCTGGCTAAAATAAAGACCTGCCAGTTTCTCTCACACTGGAAAGGAGTTTGGGAGACATCTAGTGGTTTGTCTTCAGAATTACATCTTTCTTTAGCACTGTTTAATATAATCTATAATAATTGTTAACAGTGTTAATATTGTTTTTTTTAACATTTTTAATATCATTGTAAGTTTAGCACATTGGCTACTTGTGTTACATCAGTGGTCTTTGCCAGCTCTTCTTGTATGATTGTTGCCAACCCCCACCCTCCTGCTTCCCCCCACTCCCCAACCACATCCCCACCTCCCACCCCCACCCCACCCCTCAACCCTCCCCGCCAGGTCTGAAAGACATACTTCCCAGGGTGGCCTGGGAATGTTAGTGCCTCCGGAAGGTAGGACCTGCTGGGGGAGGTCCTTATGTCATTGTGGATATACATTCAGTAAAGACTGTGGGACTCTGCGCTCTTTCTTTTTCTCTTTATTTCCTGGCTCATTAAGTTCCATTGTGTGGCCTTGTCATAATGCTATACCCTCAGCAGAGACCCACAGCAAACAGGGACGGTGGACTAACAGCTCCAGAGTGGTGACCCCCAAATAAACCTTCTTCCTTTATGATTTAATCTCCATAAATACTTCATTCTAGTTCTAAGAAGCTGACTAACCGCTCTCTGGTCCAAAGCTCTGGTCCTATCCCAATTAACTGAATCACCCACCTTTCCAGAGAGAAATGATATCCATTCAAAATATAGGTGTAATTGTTCAGTTTCAATATATGCACTGAGTATAACGAATAAATGCAGAGGAACTGATTCCTAAGTAAACGATACTCCTTTCCTATGTGGACATTTGAGCATAAAGTAATGACAAAGCTGTCAAATGGTTGCAGTTCTGGGTGGAATCGCTAGGCATGCCATAGCAGCCAGTGCTAACAGGCACAGGGGTGTGGAGGTGACTGCCACAATGCAGGCATCGCTGCACTAGCGATGTCATCTTCTAAAATGGAGACAGACTTGTGTAAAGCTGAGAACAAAATACATGGAGATCTGGAGAGAATTGTAATCCCAGAACTGGGAAGCAAAGACAGGAGGAGGATCTCTGGGCCTCACTGTCCAGCCAGCCCAGTCAAATCAGGGAGCTCCAGTTTCAGCAAAGGACCCATCTCCATAAATAATGTGGAGAGCAATATAGGAAGATACTCAACATTGACCTCTAACCTCCATGTGTATTGGTGAACACACACACACACACAATGAGAACATATAGTAATCCCCTCCCTTTACATGGTAGTTGTATTCCCAGAAAATCCCTTAAAGTAATTAGTGATACATGTAGTTCCGCAAAGCTAAAATCCAGGTTCAGACCACTGCAAACCCCTTTTCTCACTCCAAGACTGTCTGGAGCACGCAGTGGGTATGCTTTTTCTCAACATCTCCTGCTGACAGGAAGTAAAAACCCTGAACCTTATTTAGAAACAAGGACTTGAGAAGATTCTAAACGTTAGATGGAAGAAGGTATATTCATTTATGCCCTGAGAATTCAAAGAAAGGCGCAATGGGGAGATGGCTAAGCTTTATTTTTCCCTCTTACTTGCCAGATTGGATGCTGAAGAAGCTAGCAACAGAAGAATGTATGCCAAAAAGAAAGCTTGTTTCCTATATGCAAAGGACTGAGGAAGACGCATTGATCGTGGCAAATAATAATAATAATAGTAATAATAATAACAGCTTTGTTGTGGTCAAACATTACCAAAAAATACTCTAACCCATCCCAATTCACGAAAAGCCAAGCAGGGAACATAGACTTCAGCCCTCAGCTGATGCTAATGAGGCTCCCCACCCCCCACCTCCTCCCTAAGGAGCAGAGCCAGAGAAACCCACAGCAAAGCAGAGCTCAGTCAACCATCTAAAGCGAATTATAATCAAAGGGAGGATTTTGAAAGCACCAAGGGACAGATGACACCTTCCCTACAATGGGAAGATAATGGGGATCACAAGGGACCCCTCAGCAGATATCCCAGAGAGATGGAGAAACTGTTACATTTCCTCAGTGGTAACAGAAAAGAGCTATCAACCCAGGATACAACAACCAGTAAAACATTAAAGATGTCTTCCAGAAATGAAGGAGAAATCAAGGCATGCTCAGATGAAGGAAACTCAGCATGGGGCCTATCCTAAGAGAACACCTAAAGAAAAGCAGTTTCTAAGAAGTTCCTTACAGTATCAAGAAAGAAGAAGGGGGACTGGAGAGATGGCTCAGTGGTTAAGAGCTCTTCCAGAGGACCTGGGTTCAATTCCCAGCACCCACATGGTGACTCACAACCATCTATAACTCAGTTTCAAATGCTCTAAGTCCCTCTTCTGACCTCTGCAGGCACCAGGTACACACCTGATGCACAGATATACGTGCAAACAAAACACCCACACACATAAAATAACAACAGATAAAAAGAAAGAATGGAGGTTAGGTAGGCATAGCTCTCACCCCTCATTGAGGCCTCTCCCTGCCCCAGACAGAGAGGTTATGATAAAGTGTGGGGAACCTTGGCGGATTCCATGGCAGGCGAGGATAACCTAGGTGGAGAGACAAACACACCAGGCAGACAGAACTAAAGTGAGAAGTTTTATTCGAAAGGGGAGGAGAGAGGGGAATGAAAGACAGAAGAGATAAAGAGACACAGAGACAGAGAGAGGGCAGAAGAGAAGAGGGAGACAGAAAGTCACAACTGCCCAAGATGCAGAACAGTTGACTGCATGGTCCCCAGCCCCAAATGATGTATCTACAACAAAGCCCTACTCTAAAAGTTCAGAGAGCGTCACAGAGGGCGAGGGTGTAAAAGCCAGAGGACCAAGGCGTCAACGGGGAGATAGTGTCTTCTATACATGACAGAGAAGCTGTACCCAGGAAATTTCAACAATATGGGTGCCTGAACCAGACCTAAAATTGACATCACCAATTGGCATGCCAGTGTGTATGGGGGCAATGTCACAAAGCTTTACCCGTAGAAGAGCTACAGCCAAGAGAGGCAGACTTAATCTTTTCCAGGGATGAGCATCTGATGGGTTAGCCAATCCCAGGAGGTTACTCTGAGCACATAGGAGCAACACTAAACGATCTCAGCAGGCTGTATTTATAAACTTATAAACATGCATGTGGTGATTATGAGTAAAGATTACGAGGCCATGAATCTGAGAAGGAGTGGCGATGACACAAGAGGAAATGGAAGGAGGGGTGATGAGGAGAGCATGTAAACACAGTCTTCATATATGAATTTCTCAAAAAGAAAATAGAGAAAGAAGGCATGCGCAAAAAAGAAAGCATTTACAACAGTCTTCCCATCTTGAGTTTTCTGAGTCGTGTTTTAAGGCTGAGGTGAGAATTACACTTTGATGTGGTCCTAAATGTATGTAGAGGAAATATATGAAGACAATTTCATTGAAGGTAGGGAAGAGAAAATGGGCTTAGTGAAAAGTAAAGTGTCTACTTTACTCACACTTGCAAAACAATGACACCAAAAGTGTAGACTTTGCTAAGATCATGGTGAGGAGAGGCAGACCATCTGAAACAACCATGAAAAACATTATGTTCTCAAAACACTTCGGGCCTCGGTTGATATGAGCTCAAGATCCTGCCACTGCGCTGAACCTCAACACTTGTGTCTCATTTTAAAATCAAGCCCTCTTTACCCAAGCACTTCTTCCCTTTTTTAAATTCTCTAGAAGAGGACCTCGTTCAGGCACACACGGCCACACTCGCAGCAGCCCTGCGGGCATAGCTATAGACGGTTGGCATTGTGGTGTGAGTGTGTGAAGGTTTGAACATGGGTACAAATGTGGATGCTAATGAAGCCTTTCTCCTAAGTCTTTTGATGAATACATGGTTTCAGATGGATGTGGGAGCTGAATGGCTGTTGTGGAATATTATTTTAACTGGGCAAAGATGCGTTACATTCGCTCATGCTGTGGAATATTACTTTAACTATGTGAGGGTGTGTTGCATTGGTTCCTGCTGCCTGTGTTAGCGATGTAAGGATGTGTTACCCTTGTTTGTGCTGCATTTGTTTAATTATGTAAAGATGTGTTGCTGTTTCACCTTGCCTGCCTAAGGCACCTGGCTGGTCTAATAAAAAAGCTGAATGACCAATAGCTAGACAGAAGAAGAATAAGTGGACCTAGCATGAGGAGAAATCTAGACTCAAGAAGAAAGGGAGAGATGAAGGAAGAGAGAACTAGGAAGATAGAGAGGGAGACAACCAGAGCCAGACACAGAGTAGGACATACAGGGGAAAAAATTGTAAAAAGCCCTGAGGTAAAATGTAGATGAAGAGAAACAGGTTAATTCAAGTTAAAGAAAAAAAGCTAGCCAGAAGCGAGCATAAGCTAAGGCCAGGCATTCGTAACTAATAATAAGTCTCTGTATCATGGTTTGGAAGCTGGTTGGTGGCCCAAAAGAGAAAGTCTTGCACGAATGGTGTCTCCTAATTCTATTATCAAGAGTCCCAGTCATTCCAGACAAGACACATTCTGATGGCTAGGCGATGGATGCTGGACACACAGGCATGAGGCAGTCTCAGTACAGTTCTGATTCTTCCGCTCCCGTCTCGGTTGCACAAGATGCCTCCTCTACACTGATGCTTTTGGTTTAGCCATGTGGTTAACACATTTTTTTCTTATTTTTATTGTTGTTGTTTTGGTGGGGGAATTTTTACCAAAAGATTATTTGCTTTGCAAAACTCTCAAACTCTCAAATTAGCTCGTGGTTGCTGCTTAAGAAAAAGAATTGAATTCTAAGACGGCATTGGAGAAAGCAACTTGACAGAACCCTGTTGCTTCTGTCGCCTGTCTCTGGCTGCCAGATGCCTGCTTGCTCTTGTCCACCCACAGATAACTGTGATTGAGTTTGTATTCTCTAACATTGATTCCTGAAGGGAGGAGAAACCCCTGTCAACCTGGAATTGCCATACCCAAGGGCAGTGGTTCTCAACCTTCCTACTGCTATGACTCTTTAATACAGTTCCTCACATTGTGGTGACCCCCAACCACACAATCATTTCCATTGTGACTTCATAACTGTAACTTTGCTACTGTTACGAATTGTGATGTAAATATCTGATAGATATTCAACCCCCAAGGGGGTCAGAGACACACAGATTGAGAACCACTAGCATAGGCACTTCAGCATACTGAACTCACCTTGGGTAGTAGAGTAGAGCTGTAATCTGAGTCTCAAAAGGAAAGGGAAACACTTTGAGTTTTCCCACTTTGCCAAAGAAAACCACAACAAAGTTTTATAGTCTATGACTCCACACTAACTATGCTGAACTTCAAAATTAAAACTGAAATGTAATCATCCAGCTATGTTGTGGTGTTTTGTAGAAATTAGAAGATAAACTTTAAGCTAGTATTTAACACAATTTTTTATTTTCTATGGGATAAATCATTTTTCAAGACACTCCCATTTTCCCAATGTGACTTTTAAGAAACCAGTCCCAACACTACAAATGGAGGTGAGCATAAATTTGTCTGAGCTACCCTTAGCATAGTTAATTCTAAGCTGTCAATGAAAGTTCACCATTCACAAAGACATCTAACTACACATCAGGCTGTTCATGAAGGTGACAATGTCCATTTACTCTACGATTCTTTTATAGTCAAACCCTCTGGTTCTGAACCCTTCTTTCTTTCCCTTTAATAAAGAAAAACTCTGGTCTATACACAAAAGAGAAGAACTTGTACATTAGTTCGTTAAGAGTGCCTTAACAAAACACTACAGACTAGACAAATTAGTCAACGTGAAGATATCTTCCCTGGGTTGTAGAGACTAACAGCCCAGGATGGAGATGTGCATAGTACCTTGGATGTAAGCTCTGCCTTTAGCTTGCAGTCAGCTCTCCTGCTGCCTGTGCCTGTGGCCATGCCTCTTTGCACCAGCACTGCCAGTTCTCCAGTACTCTCCTGTGTCTCCAGATGTCCTCCCCTTATGTGGACACTGGTCCTCTTAAGAACTTACAGGGATGCATAGCTCAGCTCTGAACAACCCAGGTGTATGGAATGTCAGGGACCTCCACCATAATCCAGCTCTAGCATCATCACGTCCTCATAGAGAAGACGTGACTCCAGGCCACACTGCAGAAACACCGCCTTTTAAGATAGGAAAAAAGTTCCCAAGTTCCAAGAAAACAGGCTTGCAGTTTATCTGCCAGTTAAAGGTTAAGCCTAGTGTAATTTACCAAGTCACTCTGGCCATAGGCCTGAACAATAGACGGTAGATTGTGAAAGATAAAGTTAGAATCTGCAGTTAGGTTACCAGAGGATACAGGATGACCTACCCCTCCCACTGACCTTTGCTCCACCAGGTTCATTGCAGCTACAGTTAACCCCCCCCATTCCTTCCCCTCCTCACTTCCCCTGTATAAATCCCTTTGCGATGAATAAAGGTTGTCAACTTGATCAGAATCCTGTCTTGTCATCCGTTTCTTGTTTCTCTTGTCCTCCATCTCTCTCCTAGGTGTCCCCAGGCCCATGTTGATTGTCCCGTGGGTTGGGACAAGGGTGAAAAATTCCAATTCATGTCAAACAAGAAAGAGCATGCCTAGCTCAAGGGTCCTGTGGTTGCTTGGGGCATTTTGAAAAACATGATTCCTCATATGCTTTAATTTTAGAGACAGCATATTCTTGGTCTCTCAATGAAAACCTTCAAGTTCTTTTATGAGAGCCTTTTCTTTTTAATTTTACTTATACCAAAGAGAGATTTTCCTCATTAAAATGCAGCCAACTTTACATGAGCCCCGGATGCAGATAAGATTTCTCTACATATCATTAAAGTAATCCAGAGGTGGAAAAAAATGTTTCTTGTCTAGCACGGCGACGGTGGTGGAAGTGAAGAGAAGTGAACACATTAGGACAAAACTCAATGTGCTAAAGACAAAACATGCATGATACAGGAGTGGAATAGCTTCAATATTTTATCTTAGGAAGCCAGGAAAAGACAAGTCATTCTCTCAGGAAGATACTCGGCAAGGAAGAGTTTAGGGAGAAAGGAGCAGAGGATAAGTACTTCTGTTTGGGGTCTGTGTAGATTTAAAGCAACTTTCAACTCAAGTGAGCAGCTTGACATCAGTACACAGTTTGATTTATGAGCCTACAGCTCAAGGAAGGTCAAGAGTGAAGATTTACATTGAGGATCCATCTGCATATAGATGGGCTTAATACTCAGGAACTAAATTAAATCCACCAGGAAAACTGTATAGGTGAGACCCAGAGAGATGACTGGAAGTCACACAAACAAGAGAGAGCATGTAGAGAGACTGGAAAGGAACATCCAGTGAGATTGGTAGTGGGTATCAGACCTGAGAGGCTGGTGTCTTAGATGTCAAGAAAGCCAATGTGTGGGGGCTGGAGAGATGGCTCAGAGGTTAAGAGCACTGGCTGCTCTTCCAGAGGTCCTGAGTTCAATTCCCAGCAACCACATGGTGGCTCACAACCATCTACAATTCAATCTGGTGCCCTCTTCTGGTATGTAGGCAGAACATTGTATATGCAATAAATAAATCTTTTTTAAAAAGGGTAGATCGTTGAATCTACTTTAAAAAAAAAAAGAAAGCCAATGTGTGGGTTATCATTGCTCCCAAATTAACACAGATGGGCCAAAGGTTGACTGAGTTTCTTAAAACTTTGAGCCCATTGTTCCTATCTCAACATTCCCCATAGAAAGAAACTGTGTCAGGGTCATGGACACACTCTACTTCCAAAATCAATAGCCTGGGTCTCCTACACACTAAAGAGAATAGGCATAGTCCTACCTCCCCTCCTGTACTTCAATACCTCATGTCTTTTCACAAGAGTCTTCTCAGCCATTACAGATCATCAAAACCAGTCACGCCTTTGAAAGGACAATGCAAAAGGCAATTAATATGCATATGTAAATGAGGACATTAAAATTTGTTTATTTTATTGATCTCACTTAAGGATCAAAATGTTTTTAGAATAGCTCCTTTAGATGCTTGTATGTCTTACTTGTATACATTATCAAATTCCTTAAGATTGGTGTGAATAGAGAATTTCATGTAATCGTTCTTATGATTCAAACACCTAATGAATAGCTATGTCTTCAACTGTGACACAGGGAATCTTTTTCCTCTTTGTGTATATATTGTGCAGGTTAAGGAATCAAAGAAGGACTAAAGAGCTGAATCAGCAGTTAAGGCCATTTCCTGTGCAATCATGAGGACTGACATTTGGAGCCAAGAACCCACATAGCAATTCAAGCAACCTGCAAAAGCCTGTAACTGCAGTTCCTGGAGAGCCAATGTCCTTATCTGGCTTTCATGCACCATAAATAAGTACCTGTACACACACTGGGGGTGCAGAGAGACAGAGGTTTTTCTTTAATATCAAACTAAAATTTTCTATCAAACAGGCTACAGATGGTGAATGTACACCAGTTTGCTTCTTATTGGATATGTTGCTCTAGGGAATAAAATTTAAGGGAATTGTTAATGATCCTTACTTTGTGTTTGAAACACTGACTCCACTACAAATATCACCTAATTCAGTATTCACTGATCCACACATTGTCCCTTAGTAAATAATATCTTAAAAGTAGCTTGGGTCTGTGTTAAGAGAAGCTTTTTCCTTGAGAAGGAGCCTTCCCGCCAGCCTGGTTCCAGAGCCGCTTTCCTGCCAGCCTGGTTCTAGAGCCGTATCAGTCCCGAATAAACACACAGGAGGCTATATTAATTATGAAGCTGCTGGCCTTGCTTGTTTCTTACTGGCTAGCTCTGACTTAAGTAATTACCCCATAATTGTTAATCTAAGTATGTTTCTTACCGGAGAATAGTTCCAGGCTTCCTACCCCCATAGCGTTACATGTTGACTCTCTTGTGTTTCTCCTTCCCAGAATCCTCCTGGACTCCTAGCCCCACCTATCTAGATTCTTATAGGCTCAACAGTACTTTATTTACAAATAACAGGCAAATAACAGGACTTCCCCCACAGGTCTGATGGTGGTGGCCTACACCTTTAATCCCAGAACTTGGGAGACAGAGCAGGCAGATCTCTGTGAGTTCAAAGCCAGCATGGTCTACAGAGTGAGTTCCAGGACAGCTTGGGTTGTCACACAGAGAAACCCTATCTCAAAAAAAAAGAAAAAAAAATACCTTAAAAGTAAATGGTTATGACAGTTAATCTTGATTGTCAACTTGACCACCATGGAAACAGTCTCTTTCAGATATACCCAGAGACTGTATGCAGAGTATTTAAAATACACTGAGTTATTCTGTTCTCTAGGAAACCGGGCAAGCTCCACTGAGAATTGTAGTAAATCGAGCCTGGATGCTGTCCCGGGTCCTGAAAATGATTGACGCAAGGTCAGGAGGTGCTGTCCAAGGTACCAACTGTAGTAGACCAGAGTTCTCTAAGTGCAGTCTCCACTCTACCTGTATTGAAATCAATAGAGAATGCTAATTTAAAAGCAGAAACTGGGACAACTCAGGCCCACTGGGTCAGAGTCCTTACATGCATTTTAAAGATTTTCTAAGATACTTATACCTAATGTTACAACAATGTCTACCTTTTGCCAGTATCCCTTTGTTAAGTACTGGAAAACATTTAATCCCATCTTACCTCACTGGTCACTGAAAATGAAAAGATACCTTTAATATTATCTGTACTAATAACAATGTAGAGTTGTCCTATTCATGACAAGGACATTAACCAAATTTCTTCTACATGGTTTCTGTCACAATTTGGCACCAAACAAATGTAAAACTATAAGTCCATCAAGGATTCTCAGAAAAATCAAACCTTTTCTGATGTCAACTTCCTTAAGCTTTCAGCAAGTGTTTCCTGTATATCTGTAACAGTAACAAAAATATTATAACAGCCACTGTGTTATGATCATTCAAGCCATGCTATTGATCCATACAAGAGCAGTGATAAGAGTAGTCAAAACAATTATTGAGCATTTCCCCATGCCAAACACTATCCAAAATAAACATACATCTTTTTAATCCTTACAGTTCTGTCCTTGTGATCTCAGAAGAAGGAAAACTCATAGACTGTATTACTTAAAATGCTGATATTTAACTACAGGACTCCCCAGATAATGTGTACTAAAAAGCTAATATCCTTGTGTGATTTGTATGCAAAGATGAAGAAGAAGAATAAAAGAATTAGGATTACACACTGTTGGTTATTTGCTATGCTCCTAACACTTTGTATTTTTCTCATTAAAATATTGAAGTATCGGAAGATTGAGTCAAGGGAAGAATAGAGGAGAGCAAGAAAAGAGACACCATAGAGGGAGGCATTTATATGTTTAAAGAGAAATCTGGCACTAGGGAAATGTCCAGAGATCTACAAGGATGACCCCAACTAACAATCTAAGCAATAGTGGAGAGGTTGCCTTAAATGCCCTTCCTTGACAACGAGATTGATGACTACCGTATATACCATCCTAGAGCTTTCATCCAGTAGCTGATGGAAGCAGAAGCAGACACCCACAGCTAAACACTGAGCGGAACTCCTGGAATCTAGTTGCAGAGAGGGAGGAGTGATGAGCAAAGGGATCAAGACCAGGCTGGAGAAACCAATAGAAACAGCTGACCTGAACAAGGAGGAGCTCATGGACCCCAGTCTGATAGCTGGGAAACCAGCATAGGACTGATCCAGAACCCCTTAACGTCAATTAAGAGGTTTGGGCAATCTATGGGCAATCTCTGATAGTGGATCAGTATTTATCCTTAGTATGTGAATGGACTTTGGGAGCCCATTCCACATAGAGGGATACTTTCTCAACCTAGACACATGGGGAAGGGCCTAGGCCCTGCTCCAAATGATATGACAGAATTTGAAGATCCCTCATAGAAGGCCTCACCCTCCCTGGGGAGCAGAAAAATGATGGGATAGGGAGTTTGTGGGGGACAGGGGAGGAGGTGAGGGAGAGGGAACTGGGATTGACATGTAAAACAAGATTGTTTATAATTTAAATTTAAAAAATTAAAGTGAAAAACTTGAAGTGTTTACAAATGCATTTTATCCCCACTTTAAGAGGCTCTCAGAAGTACTAAATTATCATAAAATGAACATATTTAAAGTAAATATGCAATTTAATAAGTTGTGAGGCACATATACACCTGTGAGGACATCACCACAACCAAGTAAGATAATAGACGTGTCCATCACCTCCAAGTTTGCTTTTGCCCTCTGTAGCCCTCTCAGCACTTTCCAGATGCTTCTGCCCAGAAAACGACTATTCTTTCTGACACCACAAATTTGCATTTTCTAGAACTTTATGTAAATAGAACTCTACACTGTATGCTTCTTATCTGTTATGTCATACCCTTGACTTTTTGTTTGCCTTGTTGTTGTTTTGTTTTTTGTTTGGTTTTGCTTTGAGGCAGGGTCTCTCTGTGTAGTCATGACTGTCATAGAACCCACTATGTAGTCTAGGTTTGCCTCAAACTCACAGAGATCCTCCTGTCTCTGCCTCCCAAGTGCTGGGATTAAAATCATGCACCACCACACCCAGTCACCATGACTATTTCGAGAGTTATTCAGATTATTGCATTTAGCAATGGTTCATCACTTTCTACTTCTTTGATAGTGTTGTAATTATACATACTTTACAGTTAAGAAAATTATGGATTAAGTAACTACTCTATGGCTGCATGGTAGAGGATCAGATTCTGAGGTATGGCTGAGCTAAGGCCAGGAACTTATAAGTAATAATAAGTCTCCATGTGTATTTATTTGGGAGTTGGATGGTGAACCCCCTAAAAGATCTAGAAGACCAAAGAGCAAAGAGCCCCAGAAGTAAAATAACAACCAACAACAGATGTCTGCTGTCCTGTCCACCCAAAGTCTCATCCCTGTACTCATCAATGCCACTGCCAAACTTTGGACTTCCCACTACTAAGTCACTAACCTCAAGAAGGACCACAAAACCAGTTCGCAAACCAGTCTTGTTATCTCTACTTTCACAAGTTTCCTTAAGTACTGGTATATCATACATCTCACATACTTAAAAAGTGCCATTTACCTCCAATGCCTTGGGCTGACAAGACATAAGAGATAACCATACAGGGACCTAATCTCTAGGCAGACTCTGCTCCTAGAAGCCAAAAAGAAACCATGTATGGCAGATGATGAAAGACGGGCAGATTCACGGTAGGGAGCAGAGGCATCCAGAGTCTGTGACAGCCCCTTAAGCTGGGTCATTTATGTGACCTGCCACAGTGAATAAACTGTTACTTAGAAGCAGAATGAATACCCAGAAAGTGTGGGTCGATAGACAGGTGATCTAGTCTTGCCAAACTCATGTTCACTGCTTATCTCTGGTACACAGGACTTTTGAAATACAAAAACCTTAATATACTGTGGTTTGGTTTTGCATGATCTTAGCCAATCAGGAGAATAGCCAATCACAGCTTGTAGGGCAGGAGCCCAGATTATGCTGAGCTAGGTTCTGTGCTGGGTTCCCCTACTAAGTACAGCTTCTGTGGCTGAAGGGTCTGTGGATGGGCTTGTGCTGCCCTCGGGATGGAGCTCTATTCCGAATCAGAACTTTATTGTGTCCTCACCCATCCATTGCAGCTCCTTGCACATGAAGCCCCACTTCCAAGATCCCACACCAAGCCGTTCCTGCCGCTGAGAAGACTGGACCTCTCTGTGTGCCCTTGTAAATGCCCATGTTACGGCATTTTATGCTTTTTTATTTCTTCCACATTGGACTGAGAGTACAGTTTATGTTAAGCATCATGGCACTTTTTTGAACTGTAAAATGAGGGTAGGAACACTTGCAACAGAGCTTCATGCTCTGATTCTAGCAGAACACTTAGAAGTGTCTTGCACACAGCAAATGTCCAGATGATATGAACTGCTGTCCTTCTTGTACCAACACAAGCATGTAAGTAAGTGATGGGGTTGCAATTAACTTCGTGTATTTATATGTTCCTTATTATAAATGTAAATTTCATCCTTGTCATGCACAAACATGTATATATAAATGTATATATAAATATGCTCTCTCTTGTTTGCTCTCTGTGTGTGTGTTTGTGTTTGTGTGTGTGTGTGTGTGTGTGTGTGTGTGTGTGTATCTTCATCGGGGTCAGAAGAGAACTTTGGACAGTCGGTTCTTTCTTTCCTCCTTTCTATGGATCCTGGAGGTTGAACTTGGGTTGATGATGATTGCGTGCCAAACACCTTTACACAGTGAGCACATCCCCCACCCCCAAACCCATATATCAAAAATTTAAGAACAAATCCTATTGAGTCCTTCTTCAAACCCAGAGTTTTGATGGCTCAGCCTCCATCCTACAAAGACCCAAGTATCCAAGGAATGAATCCTTCTGGTCAACAGTCAATAGTTTACCAAGAAGTTGGATAAGTATGAAAGTAGAAGGAACCCCTTCCCAGGATGGGAGGTTGGAAGAGCCCGAAAGAAAAGTTGATGGCCTTGGACACTCTCTCTCAGACCTTCTTCCCCAGACCTAGAAGTTTCTCAGTATCTCTGTCCTGTATCTACCTCTATCCTAGTCTTGCCAAGATTGCTCCCTGAGAACTTAAAGTGACACACTGACCTGTTGTCAGATGAACCTATATAGCACTAAAGCACCCAGGAAATACTGGCAAGGAGCATGATGCACTCTTCAGGAGTCAGGCTTGGGCTGAAGATAGAAGCTAGACTCTGCTGTCACTTAGGGGTTTGGTTCTGAACCATAGTCAAGAAGTTTTTATCATCTCAGGTCATTGGTTTTCTTTGCTGGTGAATGGTAATGGGACTGGAGGACTGAGGATCCAGTACATTTAGCTGAAGAGGGGAAGACAGCTCACACCAGCCTGACTGTTTTTGAAACACAGAGTTCAGGGAGAGTCAGACTTTCTCTCCTCACCCCTCTGCTCTCTGACACATACGTGCCCCATGCTGAGTACAAAGACGGGCTTTCTCTGTACTCAGGATACACCGTACATTAAGCCCCCAGCCCCAAAAAGAGGAAGACAGGCTATAAAGGGGAAGATGTGTGCTCTTGTCTCTGAACCATCGTAAGACAGCCTGTCTTGTTGTGTTCCACAAAGGTCTCCCTACACCCTGAGGCACTGTTGAATGGTAAGGGATCTCTGGAGTTTGGAGCCTCAACTGCTCTCTGGACCCTCTCTAATGAGGAGACATTAGTTTTACTTTTCTTTCCCAAGACCCTGGTGACCTTCGTGGACAGCTTTCTCCATGTCCAGCCCTCTAGCAAGCTCCTCCAAGTCCTCTCATAGGCGATATTCACAAGCACCTCCTGGTGATGGGGGATGTGTGTGTGTGTCTGTGTGTGTGTGTGTGTGTATAAATATATGTGTGTCTCTTATTGGTTGATGAGTAAAACACTGATTGGCCAATAGCCAGACAGGAAGTATAGGTGAGGCTATGAGATGAAGAGAAGGCTGGAGAAAGGGAGGGGGAGAGAGGCCATGAAGAGACGCCCTGCTGTCAAAGGAGCAACATGCCGGATTACAGGTAAACCACAGTCTTGTGGCAATACATAGATTAATAGAAATGGGTTAATAATTAAGACAAAGCTAGCCAATAAGGAGCCTGAGTCATTGGCTAACAGTTTAATAATTAATATAGCATCTGTGTGTTTATTTGGGGCAAAGTGGCTATGGGACCAACCAGGCGGGACAGAAACCTCCATCTTCATCCTGGAGCTAAAGTCTCCTGTCTGAGGACACAGACTTTGGAATTGAATTGCTGGGGGATGGTGGGAGCATCCTGACAGACATTTTAGAAGCACACAGACCCCTGATCCTCAGATATCTCCAGAAATGGTGCAGTCTGCTTCTGGATGGGTCTAAGGACTGTACCACATCAGGCCAAGTGAGGGAGTAGGCAACAGAGAGGCACGTGGCTTAAGTCATACTGAAAACTAATTGCTACCATGACAGCATTAAGAGGTAGGCCCTTGCAAAAGTGATTGCATAATGAGAACACTTGCCTCGCGGATGGAGTGATGATAGGAGATATCCTTCTGTATATATGTTTCTCTTATTGATTGATGAATAAAACATTGATTGGCTGATTGGTCAGGCAGCAAATATAGGCAGGGCTGGGAGATGAGAATTCTGGGAAACATAGGCAGATGGAGTTGTCATGTAGAGCCCAGGAAAAGAAGAGGCTCCAGGTGTTCTCCAGTAAGCCAAGACCACATGGAAATACATAGATTAATAGAAATGGGTTAATAATTAAGACAGAGCTGGGCAGTGGTGGCACATGCCTTTAATCCCAGCACTCGGGAGGCAGAGACAGGTGGATCTCTGTGAGTCTGAGACTAGTCTGGTCTTCAAACAGAGTTCTAGGACAGTCTCCAAAGCAATACAGAGAAACCTTGCTTCACAAAAACAAAATAATAATAAAGACAGAATTAGCCAATAAGAAGCCTTAGGCATCAGCCAACACTTTTATAATTAATACAGTGTACATATGTTCATTTGGGGTTGAAGGGTGGCAGGACCAACCAGGACAAAAAGCCTCTCATTACATAATGACAGAGTAATGCCATTATCTCAAGAGTGGGTGAGGTGCCCCTGCGTGAGTTCTTGACTTTAAAGGGGGGGTGAGTTCTGTTGATTTCCTTTCTCCCATCTTTCATGTGCTAATTTGTCCCTCTGCTATGTTAAGAGGCAATGTATAGTCAACCCTCTCTAGGTGCCAGGACCATGCTCATAGACTTATTATGCCCAAATCACAAAGACCCCCCAGAGACCACCAAGGAGACAAACTCGAAAAACTGCAAATGCAAGGCTTTATTGTTCAATCCTACTGGTAGGGACTCCATCTAGCAAGCTGATGCAGCAGCCTCCAGAGGAAGTGGCCACCTAGTTCATTAGTTTTAAAGACAAAAAAAATCACAGGATTACATCAGTAGGTAGGGAGAGGCAGATCATATCCTGATTAACATTTGGGGAGCAATTAGGGGAATTTCTCTGGGTCATACTTTTGGCAGGGCAACTGGTCTGCCAACGCTTTTGATTGGTTGGCTACAGATGGGAACATTTGGTGGTTTCTATGGCTTTGTCTGTTACTTGTAGGTAACCTGTTCTCATTGGTTGGTGTTGGGAGGGAACATTCTGTGGTTTCTATGGCTTTGTCTTGTTACTTTCAGGTGGCCTGTTGTACATAGATACCAATAGTTTTCATAACTGAATCTCCTGAAGACTACAAGAAAGTTTTTGGTCTCTCCTAGAGTTTCTTTTGTAGCCAAACACAGTTTCTAGGAACCAAGTATCCTTGAGGCTAAGAGGAAGGGTTGACTAGGTTTGCTATGAAGGCTTGAAGCCTTTTTGAGTTTAGTTTAACCCTGTCAAGACTTATCAGTCACAAGTCAAATAAACCATTGCTTCTAAATTATCCAGTCTGCAATACTCCATTACAGCAGCAGAAAATATATAAGGGGAGCCAGAGTGGTCAGAGACACAACCCAAAGAGAAGATGGGGCATGGTTTCTTGACCTTTACTGCAAATTCTTTCTATCTAGGTCCAAAAGGAACAATTTCTGCGTCTCTCTTTTCTCCAGATCTGAGTAAAGATCTTTAGAAAAGGAACTAGGTGAACTAAGGTCTGTCGGGCCCATAAAGATGGCTCCCCTTCATCTTGGCTCAAGGTCAGAGAGTTCAAAACTGTCATAAGACCTAATAGTCTAAGGTAAGGCTCGGCTACTGTAGGATGTTTTGATCTTGGTAGAGGATGTCTTATCTAAATAAGAACAGACTTGGTCTGAGGTGTGGTTACTCTTGACCCTCAAGGACAGATAACGGGAAATTGAGTCTAAGGTGTAGTTAGACTTATGTTTGTAGGATTAAGGGAAGTAAGTCTGCTTGTTCCTTATACATGATAAAGAAGTCTTTTGTGATGTCCCCCTTTTGGTTGAGGTACTTCAGAATGTGGAAGAATAAACTTGGGGCATTCAGTATTCACTGGACTACCCTCCTGACTCTATCCTGTGGCAATGTCTTTTTCTTAAACCGTCTTTACCTGCTATTTCTCAATCCACACACCCCCTCTCAGGTACAAACCTGGCAAGTCAGCTGTATCTGACTAAAGGCCCACAGAGACGGGTTACGACAAAGGTTGATGTGATCTCATGTCTAGACATGGCTCCAACCTATTCAGCTTTTAGCCAAAAAGCCCTTTCACTACTGGGTAACCACCACATGCTCACATGCAACCCACTGCAGGCTGATAGGCAGGATAACAAGCAGAATCCACAGTAGAAAATGAGGAAGGTTGAGAACTACTGGGCTAGACTATCCCTCAAATGCTCATAGGTAGAAGGCTTGGTCTTAGCCAGTGACACTATTGGGAAATGTTAGAAACTTTAGGAGGTAGGACCTAGCTGGAGGGAGGCACATCTTCTTAAAGGATGTACTGGGAGTCTGGCCACCACCTTTCTCTCTCTCTCTGCTTTCTAGCCAGCATGAAGTAAGCAGCTTTGATCCACTTCATACTTCCTGCTGTGAAGCTCTGCTTCACCATAGGCCCAAATCAGCCATGGGATTTCAACTCTGAAATCGCGAGTCAAAATAGATTCCCTCCTTCTTTTAAAAAGCAATTATTCTCTCATATATTACAACGGCAATTTCCCTTCCCTCCTCTCTTCCCAGCCACCCCACCTCCTTTCTTCCCTGGGTCAACTCCTCCTCCATGTCCCTTCAGAAAAGGGCAGGCATCTCAGAGATATCAACCAAACATGGCCTATCAAGATGCAATAAGACTAGCACTGGAAAAGGCAACCCAGTAGGAAGAAAAGGGCCCCAAGAGCAGGCAAAAGAGTCAGAGACAGCCCCACACCCACTATTAGGAGTCCCACAAGAACACCAAATTACACAACCATAACATATTCACAGGGCCTAGGTCAGACCCTTGCAGACTCCCTGGTTGTGGATTAAGTCTCTGTGAGCCTCTATGAGCCCAGTTCAGTTGACTCTGTGGTTTCTTTGTGTTGTCCTTGACCCCTCTAGGTCCTACAATCCTTCCTCCCTGTCTTCTGCAGGATTCCCCGAGCTCTGCCTAATGTTTGGCTGTGGGTCTGATTAGTTCCCATCACTTGCTGGAGGGGACCTCTCTGATGATGCGATCTCTCCTCCTTTTTAGGCCATCTTTCTCAGCCATGTTCTCTCATCAGTAAAAATCTGACTCGTGCACATTGTCAGTAGTAGAACTGATCAGCTGAAGCCTTTGGTAAAATAAATGGGCAATGTACAACCAAGTCCTCTTTTATAATTTATTTGTTTTTATTTTATACGCATTGATTTTTTGCCTGCATATATGTCTGTGTGAGGATGCTAGATGCCCTGGAACTAGAGTTACAGACAGCTGTGAGCTGCCATGTGGGTGCCAGGAATTGAACCTGGGTTCTCTGGAAGAGCAGCCAATGTTATTAACCCCTAAGCCATCTCTCCAGCCTCCCAACCAAGTCCTTTTAACTCAATAATTCATTATTTAAAAACCCAATTGAATGAATAATTTCAAAGACCAATTTTTGTACAAGGAAAACCTACACACAACTTAATTGTGAGTAAAGAAATTTTCACCAACGTCAACAACTTGAGTTTGTTTTCTGGGGCCCACATGGTAGAAGGAAACAATTGGCTCCTGAAAGTTGTCCTCTGACTTCCATACATATACTTTGGCACACACACACACACACACACACACACACACACACACACACTACATCATTAAAATGTAATACAGTTTTAAAAGGAAAACAGTTAAATAAGCATTGCTCTTATGAAGATATATAATACATTAAAAAAAAGTCTCTGCTGTGGCCCTGAGGAGAGAAAATAGAACTCACGACAATGGTGACCCATGCTGCACACAGTCTATGGTTTAGGCCTCGCAATAAGCAGGGAGCAAGCAGACACAGATAACAGGATGACTGCCTGGCCATATAGCAAGTGAGTGATAAAGGCCAGTCAGACTCTTGTCCCAGAACGCCCCCAAGGAAAGTGCTATGAGTCAGAGCCTGTCAAATTTGCAAGATAATTTGAAATTCCCATTCTCACATATTTTTGTGCCCTAGATTAAATTCTACAATTCAAGTAGCCCCTGCTCCTCTAGGCTTCAAAAGAGACTGGTCCCACTGGACTGCTATGGGGAAGAAGCTCAGGAAGTTGTCAGCCCTGGAGAGGAAAGGGAAGTCTGCTGCACTCGTGACTGGATTCTCAGGGATCCCATCAATCTTCGGTTGGAAAACACAAAGGGCATTTGACTCTCCCAGTCCCTACTGCATTGTTTCAGACAGACTTGAGTACTCTTAACACGAGGAGTCTCAGAGGCCAGAAGGGGGCTGCAAATGCCCAGAGAAGACCTCGAAAGGAGAAATCTTGGCACTCATGTGTAAGTCACCTCCAGACCACACACCCATGTTTGCCCAGACTTTCCATTCCCCAGCTTCTCCCTCATGCAGAATGACCTCCTAGAGCGCAGCCCAGCTGTGGAGAGCCTGTCTCTTCCTCCTGGGTAGAAGAACAAGATAGGACCTTGTCTAAGACCTCATCTCAGTGTGGCTGCTCCAAGCTACTCACCCCTATAGCTTAGCAGTCAAGCCAACCAGCCTCGCTCAGACCACAGATTATCAGACTATCATCTGCTGGCACCACGGTCTACCATTTCTTCCTTTGTAACAGAACCCTGACTTTAGCTGGGATTGTCGTCTTTTGGAATAAGACTACATTTCCCAGACTCCTTAGAGCTAATTGTCTGCTCAGGGAAATGTAAAAGAAACGATTCTGAAGGGCTTAGTGAGAGGCACAATCAAGGCAGCCACTCCCTCCCTCTCTGTTCATCTCCCTCATCTTGTTTCCTGGGAACAAGGAGACCCCTGGTAACAATGGCAGTCTCAAGCTAGGCGTGTGAGCAGAACTATAAAAGGAACTTGAATCTTGGTGGCACAGAACCAGAACTTGGTGGGCCCACCTTCAACCTTCTTTGATGTGATACTATAACCCCTTGTGGGGAGAAACCACTGTCGATTTAAGATTCCTGCTACGGGCAGCATGGCGTCATTCAGACCCCCAGGGTCTCAAAGGCATTAGGAAGAAGGCTCCTTGAGTCCCATTCATTTTTGTCTATTAAAAACTGAGCAGAGGAATTCAAGTCTAAACTACCTTCGCTTATTGAGGAAAAACATGTCTGTAGATTAGTTCGTTCTCATGACTCGGTTGTGTTTGATCACCACAAATTAACCTCGGACTCTTAAAACATGCGACGGAACGGCCTCCTCCATCAAAGCCGCTCATTGGCACAACCTAGACGTCCTGTTTTCCTGTCAGAAGGAAACGGACTGTTCTACAAGGGAGGTCCTCAATGAACAAGCAGGCGCTGTTACATCTTCGTTGGTGGTCATGTTCAATCCCAACTCCACGCTGAACTCTGAGAAGCAGCTTCCTTTGAACCGAGGCCAGACCCATTAGCGGCCTCGGAGGAGTGGTCGGATGTTCACAGCTGACTTGTGATCCAAGCCGCTAAGCCTCCAGCCCAGGTTTCTCCCATGGAGGGAATCCAGCTGGCCCTGGTCTTGGTAAACCATTGGCAGTCCCGCCCTCCTCATGCTGTTGTGTGAGGGGAACTTTGTCAGGGAGCAAAGGCGCTCTAGCCAGAGGGGCCTCAGAACCACAGGGGATGTGGCTGTTGCGGGAGTGCCTGTTTAAACACGAATTATTGGACTCCACCCCGAGAGTTTCCGATTCAGTAGATTTGGGGCTGAACCCAAATATCTGCAGCATTCTTAAATCCTAAGAGGAACTGATATCGCCTGCCCAAGGAGCATGTTGGGAGGGCCAGTGTCCCGTGGGAAGGGGTATTTCTCCAGGCACCTTCTTTCTGGCCTTTGGAGAATGTCCTAGACCAAGAGGTGATCTCTGCATGGCTGCCTGAGAATCCACGCCCGGGTCCCCCACCCTCTGCTTCCCAGATTCAGGTTCTCCTTCCCAGTGTTCTTCACTGTCCCCTGAGCCAGGAGCTATACAAGCTTGTGCCCTGCTGAGGTTTCCCTTACCGACCCCAGGGTGGAACTAAACAACTCACTCTCCTTCATGCCTGAATATATTTAAACGTACTGCTTTTACAGTAATTTTTAGAAAAGAATAAACAAAAAGGGTTAAGGGGAACAGACACTTTGGGAAAGTTATTGAACACATACTATGTTCCAGACCCTATAGGAAATGTTCATAGAATGACTGTCACCAAATCTGAAGTGTAAAGCAAGCTCAGAGGTCATTTGCCTGGTGTGATACAACTCATCAATGACAGATTCAATTCTAGTCGACCCGAGTCCATAGCCTGGACATCTAACTGTCCAATCACACCGCTGTTTGAAAACACTACTAATCTGGAGCTGACACTAGCAGATATAGTAAAAATGCTTACTGTGCAAGCTGTGGTGGTGTGTGTGTGTGTGTGTGTGTGTGTGTGTGTGTGTGTGTGTGTGTGTGTGTGTGAGCATGAGATTAATGCAAACTTAAAAGAAAATACCATTAATTTTTAAATTCTACTCAGACATACTTTCAACAAGGCTGGTAATTTGAGGGTGGGGGATGAAGGTCCTTACCCTCTCCATGCCAAACACAGATTTGCATAACAGATTTGCTGTGGAATTAAACATCCATGGGAGGGGCAGTCAAGGACAGCTGTCTGGGAAAGCTTCTTGCAGGGATAATAATCCAGAAAAGAGAAGAAGAAAGCAGTGTTTGGGACCTGTTGGCAAAGAGCCTATGCTCTGGGAGAGCAGGCTTGCATGACTCTCAAGGTTTCTTCGTGGAGCAGAGGCATCACAAAGGCCAGTCACAACACCTGCCGTCTGTCCTCTGAAAGCCTTCCATCCTCATGCCACACTGGAGAAACACACTGTCACTATCCACTCTACTGTGTTGTTAGACTATGAAGAGATGGTTTTCACTGTGACGTTTTAGTAGACATTTATGGTTATGCTGTGTTCCTATTTGTCCCCAGCATCCCTCACCCTCTTGCTGGGCCCCTTTGTCCCCTCAAACAGCTCTGCCTTCTGTTTTCATAAGCTCCTCTCTCTTCAGCCCTCCTCCTGCATTCTCCTAACCCCCTTTCAGCTTTCCTGCCTTGCATGCATGGACGCACAAATCTACATTCCACACAAGAGATAAAACTAATATTTGTCTTTCTGAGTCTGCCTTATTTAACACACGATTTCTTATTCCGTCCATTTTCCTGTGACTGTCAGAATCTGGGTTTTTTTTTTTACGGTTGCATAAAGTTCTACCATGGTGCATATCAAAATATTTTTATACATTCATCTGTTAATTGGCATCAGTGTGCATTCCACGTTTTGTCTATTACAATAAACGTGGATTCACAGGTAACCCCTGGGGAGTGGTGCAGCCAGGTCCGGTGGTAGCTCTATTGAGGAGTCTCCGTATTTGACTCTGTTTATGGCTTCCTTTGCGATGTATATGCTTTTTTTAATTTCATGCAATCCCATTTGTCAGTTCTTGGAATTATTCCCGGTGTTGTTGGAGGCCTTTCCAGAAATCCCTTGCCTGTGCCTAAGTCTTAAAGGGTTTTATTTATGTTTTCTTCCAGCAGTTCCGGGTTTTGAAGCCTTGTGCTGAGGTCTCTGATCCATTTTGAATTTAATTTTTGTGCAGGAGAAGAGATGTGTCTCCTATTCCATTCTTTTATATGTGGAGACCCAACTAGTTTCCTTCCCAGCACCACCTATTGAAGAGATCGCCTTTTTCTCTCATGTATGATTTTAATAGACAAACTGAAATTTGGAAATAACTGTCACCCTACATTTAATACTGAGCAAAAATGTGACATGTATCTGTAAGCAAGGTAAGAGCGTTACGAACAGACCCCCAGTGAGAGAACTGTGAAGTCTAAGATACAAGGAAGAATAAACGAAATTTAAGTGGTTTGTGTGTGAGCACATCTGCGTAAACACTGAAGTGGAAAAAATGGATGTGAGGTACACGTCTGTAATCCCAGCCCTTGGGTGGAAGCAGAAAGATTGGGAGCTCAAGGTCTTCCTTTACTGCACAACGTCACCAGCTCCGTCAACGATGGAGATGGTACTGGAAATGGTGACTCGGTGTTTGGAAAGGGGGCTGGGGGCATTCCTGACTGACCTGCAGAATTAACAAAGATGGAGTGTTGAATATCTTCAAATTGTGATTTTTCAAAGTCAGGCGATTCTTCCGGAAATACCGCCGCCAGCCCTTTAGGTGGCGCCAGCTCCCGCCTAGGTGCAGTAGACAGTGGTGCCAGTTCAAGCTCCCAACTCAAGCAATCCTTCGGGGGGGGGACGGGGGGGAGGGGAGGGGGGCTGACTTGCCTCACCACAGGTGTCCACCTCCACCATCTGCCCCCTAGTGGTGAAGGTAAAGATCCAGCTCACCCCTGCATGCCTTAGTCAGCGTTCCCTTGCTGCAAAGAGACACCATGACCTCGGCAACTCTTATAAAGGGAAGCATTTAAATGGGGCTGGCTTACAGTTCAGAGGTTTAGTCCGTTGTCAGCATGGTGGCATGCAGGCAGACGTGGTGTTGGAGACGGAGCTGAGAGAGCTACATCGGAATTCACAGGCAGCAGCAAAGACAGAACCAGTGGATCTGGCTTGGGCATTAAGGACCCAAAGCCCACTTGAAGTGACACGCCTCCTAATAATGCCACACCCCTGGTGACTAAGCGTTCAAATCTGTAAGCCTATGGGGGACCGCCATTCTATTCAAACCACCCCACTGTTTCAGGACTGAGCAACTGAGCAGCTGGACAAGGTGCTCACGGCAAGTAGAAGGGGCTGGGCTGCAGAAGGCAGCTGGCAGCTCTGGTCTGGTTCTGTTACTCACGGTGGGAGCCTTCCAATGTGCAACTGAGCAGTATAGGTCCTCGAACAAGAGACTGGGAGGTACAAAGGCGTGGGCTCAACTGGAGCCAAACAGCCAAACCGTGGGAAAGCTTTAGAATATCAGAAATATACTGAGAAAACCCCAGACCCGTGGAACTGCGCTGTGTGTGACCTAAGGACGGTGGCTTGGACACATAAGCAGAATTAAGATGTAATAACTCAACTTTGCATCAACGGCCCCCTGATACAACGCAAAATACTCAACATGACCCGTGACATTTTCATGGGAGGGGACAGGAGTTGAGATGAGGGCTCACACTAGTCGCGCTGGCCTCTATGTGTAGCCCTTGATGGCCTTGGACTTGTAATAATCCTCCTGTCCCAGCCACCATTGCCAGCTGCTAATAAAGTGTTCTGGCCAGTAATGTCTAGTCATGAGAAAACCACCCGGCACAGGCAGCTCTGGGACACTCTAGAATGCAGCTGGGCCTGGACTCTTCCAGAAAGACAATTTTGTTCTTCAAAACACAAAATCAAGGTTGGGGAGCTAGTTTACACAAAAGACACTGAGAAGACTAAGTTAAACGCTTAAACTTTGATTAGAGCTTGGACATAAAACACACACAAGTGTTCTAAAACAGGCTGACTAGAGTAATGGGAGATTAAAATGTGAGTCAGATGCTGTTGAATTGTTGATTTCCTTACTGTGGGCGCGGTGCTGTGGCTTGTTAATTATTTATGCAAACCATCTGCTCCAATTTTTAAGAGTCAAAGTGTTAAGATTTCTGCCAATTTTTTTCCCAAATGGCTCGGGATAAAAGAAATATAGAGGACAGGCAAAGAAAATGTGGTAAAGTGGTAACATGGGGTAAATCTCAAAAGCGAGTGTCACCACTCATTTCTTCTCTCAAGTTTAGCCTTAACTCAGAACGGAACACCACGCCCAGCCCATGCCATCTTCCGGAATCTTCTGCAGTTTGAACATCTCAGCCAGCTGTGAAGATGCATACCTAAGTCAGCTACCTTCCCTTTCCCAGCCTGAGGTCCTGAAGTCCCTAGGCAGCTGGTCACAGACTTCAGAGAACACAGAGCCTAGAAGTTTCTGATCCTGAGAGTTCAGAATTCACATGTCGCTTATTACGATGTGTGTGTTTGTGTGTGTGTGTGTGTGTGTGTGTGTGTGTGCTCGCGTGCTTGCATGTGCCATGTGTGCACAATTGCCCTTGGAGGCAAGAAGAGGGCATCAGATCCCCACTGGAGCTTGAGTTACAGGCCCTGGTGGAGTGTGGGTGCTGGGAAGGGGGCACAGATTCTCCTGGAGAACCGCAAGATCTCTTAGCCACTGGTTGTCTCTCCGGCCCTTAGACTTTACATTTCTAGCAAGAATCCAGGTAAGCTGACTGGGGTCCGCAGTGTGAGAATGCCTCCCCAGAGGCTACAAGCCAAGAAAGGCCACTCACAATCCACACACTTTCCAGGTCGTTGCAATGTGGCAATAACAGCCACTAGGGGGCAGCAAGCGCCTGTGTAAAGTAACTCCTTCCAGGCAAGTAATTTGAATGACCCTCAGGAAATCTACAAAGTTCTACAAAGTGGTGTCCCCATATATCGCCTCACCTGAAGCATGCAACAGTCCAGATGTAGCAAAACGCCATCACCTCTGTGTGACAGAGAAAGGAAGGCTCAGAAAGATTGCCCAAGCTGTGATTTCTCTGTGCTAAACTACCCGGAGAATCCCTCCTTTTCTCCATCACCTGTGAGGCACACAAGCAAGTTTTCCCACTTGCCAGATAATGACAGCGAGGTGGGAATAAATCAAGTAACTCCCACCATTAGTGACCAGTGGAGTTAGTAACGGGTTAATTTGAGCTCAGGTCAAATTGGGTCCCACCTGCTGCTTCCCCAAAGTCACTTGTCACCAGGAGACAAGTGTCTAGTAACACTTGCAAGTAGATCTGATGCAGTAGTCCTTAGTGATGCATGTCCCCAGTCCTCAACTTGTGACCAGTCTAGGGAAAACCAAGAGGGAAATTCCCTTTCCAAGCACCCCAGAAGACCACCAGGGTGTGGGCCAGCTATTATCCCATTTTACAACACAGCCCAGACACGTTAACCAGGTTGGCTCAGACCAAAGAACAGGAAGCTGTGGACCAGAGATCCATACTGCACATGACCTACACTAGCTGTGTTACTCTTCTCTCAGTCCTGAATCTTTTGAACCAAGCGGTGATATTGTGTTTATTATATAACAAATAAAATTTGCCTAAAGATCAGATTGCAGAGCTAGCCACACTAGTTACCCACAGAGGCAGTGGTAGTACACACCTTTAATCCCAGCACTCTGAAGAAAGAGGCAGATGGATCTCTGTGAGTTCAAGGCCAACCTGGGCTACACGAAATTGGTCCAGTATAAAAGAGAAACATAGCCAGGCATTGGTGGCACACGCCTTTAATCCTAGCACTCAGGAGGCAGAGGCAGACAGATCTCTGTGAGTTCGAGATCAGCCAGGACAGCCTCCAAAGCCACAGAGAAACCCTGTCTCAAAAAACAAAACAAACAAATAAAAGAGAAACAGAGCTCACACAAAGATGATCCCAGCACTTGGGATCAGACGCCTTTAATCCAGCACTAGGGAGGTAGAGACAGGAGTGATAAGGCTGGGCAGAGAGAGGAATGTAAGGTAGGGGGAGACAGGAGCTCAGTACAGTTTGAGCAACAGTCGTCAGTCTGAAGCAGTCTAGGCAGTCAGTCTTGAGGTCGCATTCAGTCTGAGGATTCCTAGAGAGAGGATCACCCCTTTGGTCTGAGGATTAAGTAGAGGTAAGAACTAGTGACTGGCTGTTTTACTTCTCTGATCCTTCAGCTTTCACCCCCTGATAGCTGACTCTGAGTTTTTATTATAAAGAACAATTAGAATTCATTCAACAAACATCCCGATGCTCGTAGGACATTCAGTAACTGCGAACATGCCATCAGACTCCCAAGGTCTCCCATGCTGAGTCCCGCCAGGCAAGGCCTTTCTCTCAGAGCCCTCCGCCATCTTCCCCTTGCGGAGCTAGGCTCTTCTCCCGGAACGGTGTTGGGATAATAAGGTCAGAACATTCTGCATACTGAAAACCCACCAGTGCTGATGGGAGTCGACAGTTTCTCCGTGAGTTTCAGCGAGAAGGCAGTCTTCGTCCGCTACTACCAAGATGCACAGAAGAAAGGCAGGACCTGAGGCCAGATGGGGCCTGGAGGACAGCAGAGCCTCGGATACCCTTGCCCAGGCAAAGCCCACTCCGTGCTCAGCCCTTTTATCTCCCACAGACTCGAGTCCTCAGTCTGGTTCCCCATCCTCACAGCTGTCACTCTCCACTGTGTGGAGAGACTCTGAGCATCTCCAGGAGGCCTCCGTAGAATAGCCCACCCCTCTACTAGGAAGCTACAACAGGCTCGCACACCTGCCACACAGGAGGCCGGGTAGAGGGTTGCATGTTGAGAGCTCTAGGTTAAATCCCAGTTTTAACACCCATGTAAGAAGAGCCAGGACAAACTTTTTCTACTTTTTTTTATTAAAACTAGATTTCTTTTCATACAATATAATCTGATTGTGTGTGGCTTCTCCTCCCCCAACTCCTGGAAGACTCTCCTCCCACCCAAATTTTCATTCTCTCTCTCTCTCTCTCTCTCTCTCTCTCTCTCTCTCTCTCTCTCTCTCTCTCTCTGTGTGTGTGTGTGTGTGTGTGTGTGTGTGTGTCCTCTCTCTCTCTCTCTCTCTCATTAGAAAACAAGCAGGCATCTAAGGAATAACAATAAAATAAAATAAAAACCGGAATAGGAAAAAACAGACAGGAAGAAAGAGAGTCAGAGGAAAAGGTACAGGAAACACTTATAGAGGCGGAAATACATGTATTCATTTGCACAGGAATCCCATAAAAACATAAAACTAGACAGATTAGGTAGATAGATAGATAGATAGATAGATAGATGTGTCTGTGTGTGCATATATGTGGGTGTACAAAAGACCTGTAAGAAAAAAAACAGCCCTGACAAAGTATTATGAGACAAAGAACCTCCAAAAGCCCCATTGTCTATTGGCCTTCTACTGCTGGGCCTAGGGCCTGACCTTAAGAATGGTTTGTGTACCCGATGAAACTCTCTTGGAGAAAACTAACTTTTCCTTTGTGGGCAATTATGAGCTAGAAATAGCTTCTGGATTAGGGACGAGGGCTTGTGTCCACCTCTCCTCTCGACACTGGGACCACCCAGGCCCAGACCTCTGCGGGTCCTGTGCAAGCTGCCACAGCCTTTAGGAGTTCGCATGTGCTTGGGTTAGGCAGTGTCCTCGGTGTGCTCCATCCTCTTTGGCTCTTACAATCTTTCTGCCTCCTTTTCCTCAGGGCTCCCTGAACCCTGAGGGGAGGGATTTGATCGCATTAAGGACTGAGTGTTCCAAGGTCTCTCATGGCATATTGTCCAGCTGTGGGTCTCTGTTTGTTCCCATCTGCTGCAGGAGGAAGACTTCTGGTGAAGGCTGAGCCAGGCGTTGATCTGTGAGTACAGCAAAATGTCCCTAGGAGTCATTTTATTGCTGCGTTCCTTTAACAGAACAGCTGTATTCGGTTTTCCTCTAGCTTGTCCAGTGTCAGGTTCTCGGTCACCAGAGCAGTGTTAGGGATGGGTTTCACCTCATGGAGTGGGCCTCTGACCCACTCACATGTTGCTTGGTTGCTCCCATAAGCTTTAGGGCGCTATTGCACCAACATGCCTTTGCAGGCAGGTCACCATTGCATGCCACAGTGTTTGCTTGCCTTTCTTCTTTGGTAGCATGCAGACCACCTTCCAGTGCCATGAATGCCAGTCCAGAGGGGGGAAGGCTCTACGTGGGCCACCAGCTCAACTCCCCCATGTTCACTGCATTGTGTGGGCATTGTCTTAAGAAATAGTGCCATACTGTCGGTTTGTGGAGATCAACCAATAACTTTGGCAGTGGCCTGGGTTGCTCAGGGGTTTCCATGGGATCCCTTTGGTCAGCAACTTGATTAGCTGGAACTCATTCTTGGAACTGGGGGTTTCATTTGGTGATGAGAGATGTCTGACTGCGGCTTTATCTTTCCCAATTATTTGATGGTTCCATTTAGATTTCTTTCATATGTGTATATATTTTAAGAAGATTCTACTGTGTTAGGTTTCCAAAGACCCCTTCAAAAGGTCTTTAATTTTAGCCATAGAACAAACTCTCAATACCTCTAGGAAGGGCCGCATTTTCCTCTCCTCTCCTACCATGGAAATGATAGCTCCGGGGTCTTATTCATTCTTTGATTATGGTCATTAAACAAGTGTAGGTTGACCACCCCTAGTCTGGAAACCTGAAATCCAAAATACTCCACGAGCTGAAACTTTCTTATTGCCAAAACGATGCCCCAAGTGGAAATATCTACATCTAACCTCATTTAGTGATGTTTACATTTAGGTCCCATCTTGAAGATATCTCATCATGAATATGCAAATATTCCAAAATCTGAGATACTTCTGGTCCAAAGCATTTTGGATAACAGATACCTAATCTAATATAGTGTATCATGAAGAATGTGTCTTATCCAGACTTCTATGGTCTGGATGTTGGAAACAACAAAATACATTCAGTAGATGTATGTATGTATGTATGTATGTATGTATGTATGTATGTATGTGGATTCATGACATTTAAGGGGAGGGATAAAGGAGCTACATAGTGATGTCTTTTACATTTTGTTCAGTTGCTCAGGCATAGAGGTGGGGTAGGATTAGGAGTTACTAAAAAGAAATATGACTGAAATACAAAACCAAAAGGCAGGTTTTAGTGTTTGGATTCATCGATAAGAGGTCTCTGGAACTATTTCAAACAATCCTGTTGCTGCGGACACTCCTGAACTGATACCTGGGGCAGGAGGTTTCCAAGGGGGAGGAATACCACACACCTGTGGAAACTGTAGAAGGCGATCATGAGAGACGAGAAACAGCTTCAAGTCCTTGCGAAGGGGATTCAGTTAAATTCTCCTCAACAGGGCAATGTTAATGAATTACACATGGAAATCAAGGATCTAGAAACTGAGACTCCCGACATCAAACCTCTGGGAAAGTCCTCCAACAAGGCTAGAATGGAGATGCTCTAAGCTTTGCTCAGAAGAAGAGGTCCCAGTCCAGAGTGAGGCCAGCAAATCATCCTAAGCAGTTCCCGAATCCCTGTGCCTTCTCTGTCACACTGTGACCTGAGAGCCTGGCCACTCCTGGCCTTCTGTGCACCTGCAGCTCCGACCTACACTTGGTAAAGAAGTCTTCTGATGACCTGGACCTCAGCCAGAGCTTCCAGACGACCATCTCCACCTCGTCTACCCTTCCTTTACACATGGAATTGTGCCTCTAACGTGCCCCATAGGCTTGGTTTACACATCTGCTGCCTCACGTCCAGCATCAGTGTTGAATGGTTTCTGTATCCTCAGCTCCGTAAACACTAGAGAACTGTGTTAAATGCCAGCTGGACGAACGAAATGGAGGCCCCCTGGCTGTTTCTCTGCTAAGCCTCTCCTCGATTCAATCTTGCCAACCTTTGTCTGACTTGAGCCTGATAGAGCATAACCAAACAGTGGCTGTAGAGCCCTGCAACCCTGTCAGGGTGCCATTTGTTGACCCGGCTATTAGCAGCTGTTCTGAATATGTCTGCATGTTCGAGTCAGCCAGGGATGTTTTAAAATGCTGATACTCAGGCCGTACCCTACATCAAAAGCCGAGGGCCTCCAGGATGAGGCTCAGTGGGAGAGTGCTTGTCTAGCAGGTGCAAGTCCCAGGACTCCCTCCCCGGTACCAATCACCAATCAATCAACACATAAATGCCCTAACAGGAACCTGGACCTGTTTCCAGCTCCCCGGATGATTCTAATGGGCCACCAAGGTTGAGAAGTGTTGCCTTAGCAGAAGGGAACTTTGGATTTCCAGCACCTTGCAACGTGGAAAGAATTCTCAGTTCAACCTCAAATTCATTTCCTAATCTCTCCAGGTGTGGGCTCCCAAACCTTTTCCTCCAAGCTACATGAACACCCATCCACCTGGAAGCCAGCTTAACATTTCAGCCCACCCAAGAAACCATATGTCAAAATATTTTAAAGTTATAAATGAAGTAACCAACTGTTAAGTACAGTATGTCATTTCTTCCTGACTTGATAAATTTAACGTTTTTTAATGTCAAGATTTAAAAATACATGCAAAACAGTTATTTTGTATGAGCAAAAATTTTCAAAGTAAAGCAATTGCTTGTTCACAGGCCTGGTTGTATGTCTCAGTGAGATGATGATGTTTGGAGAATAATACAGTGTTGATAGCGCATAATCAATTTATATAAATTTAGTCCACAAAATGTCTGTTTCTTAGGGCTGAGGAGATAGAGTCACCAGTGAGGTGCTTGCTGTGTGAGCATGAGAGTCTGAGGTTGGATCTCCAGCCACCAGATAAAAGCCAGCTATGACATCATGTGTCTATAACCCCAGCAGACACCTGTAGCTCACCAAACAGCCCAGAAGAGCAAGTAAGCTCTGAGTTTGGCGAGAAACCCTGTCTCAAAATAACAGGTTGGAGACAGGGCTGCAGGGGTGGCTCAACCGTTAAAAGCGCTTGCAGAGGACCTGGATTTGTCTCCTGAGTCTAGACTGTGATCTCAGCTTCCACTCGACTTCTCACAACCATCTGTCACTCATTTCCAATGTCCTTCCCTGGCCTCTGCAGGCACCTGCATGCTTGTGGGGGACATGTATACACTCAGGCACGTGCGTGTGTGTGTATGCGCACACACACACACACACACAAAAAAAAAAAAAATAAAATAGAGAATAATTGAGAGAAACACCCGACTATTAACCTCTGAACTACACACGCATGGACGGGCATGCTCGTGTGCGTGCGCGCACGCGCACACACACACACACACACACACACACACGCGCGCGCGCACACACACACAGACGCGTGCACACACATTTTAATGTATGGGGGCTGTGGAGGAGGCTTGTTCAGTAAAATACCTGCCGCACAAGCATGAGGACCTGAGTTCAGATCTCCAACACCCTTGTAAAAAGCCAGGCATGGCTCATATCTGTAATCCTATAGCTAGGGATGGTGAAGACGGGCAGATCCCTAGAGATCACTGGCCAGTGTAGCCAATCTGTGACTGTAAAGTCCAGTGAGAGACCTTGTCTTATATTGGACAGCAATATGGAAGACATCCTGTGCTAATCTCAGGCCTCCACATGAATTCACACACAAGTGCACACACACCTACATGCACATGTCCACACACAGATATGACCACCTACATACATACACTATACACTCAGACGCACACAAAAATTACATTATTGTCCTCCATTTCAACAGCTCACTATGTATGTAACTATCATAAATTTTTTTATAATGCCAGAATTGGCCAACTTAAAAAAATTGCTGAGTTAGTATGTAATTGTCAATGATATTCCTAAAGCCATAGCTTGACTGGAAATAAATAATTTAATGATCAACCTCAAATACTGTGGTGGATGCATTCATATTAAATTGGGCAGGATACCCAGCTTTTCCTATTCTCTATAAAGACTCGGCCATGACAGCCACAAAAAGCACCATTCTGTACGGGTAGATGATGCTCTAATTTTAGGAATATCGTATTATTCCTTACCAAAACACAATTTTTTTTGTCTTTCAAGACAGGATTTATCTGTGTAGCTCTGGTTGTTCTGAAACTCGCTCTGTAGACCAGGCTGGCCTGGAACTCGCAGAGACCCGCCTGCCTCTGCCTCCCGGGTGCTGGCATTCAAGGCTTGCGACACCTCACCCAGCCGCAGCTTTCTAACCAGCATTGTCCTGCTTGCTGACTACTTACCTCTGCTCATCCGTGACAGTCGCTTGTGTGCTTTTCTGTGAATTTCCCTCTGAAATGCCCTTCCTAGTTAAAGCTGACTTAAGATTGGTAATAACTGTTTCAGAGCTCACAAAACACTTTGCCTTTGAACTTAAAAGCCAATTTCTTACAGCATCTTTTTTCCAACTGGAAGAATTCTGGTGTCAAACAAAACGTTCAGTGTTTTGCCATGTTTAGCCAAGAAGAATAAATCATTTTAGATGAGAATGCACTTGAAGGAAACAGTCATGCAGGGCCAGAATCGAGTTCCCGGGAGCCAGCGAAGCTGGGAGCCTGGGGCTTTCCCAGTCTAGCCTTCTTCCCATTGGGCTCATTTTGTGGATGGAATTTTCCCATTGTCACCCAGACAGGCACCAGCTGTATCTCTTGCTTCTAGGGTTTCATTTGATAACAATAATCTTTTACTTTCTCGTTCCTTTCGTCGTGGTCATTAACTAGATCTGTTTGAAGTAAGTCATTTGCGAAGCCCTGACTAAAGGTTTTATGTGGGAGGCACCGATAACCCCCAAACTCCTTTTCCTCATTTGCCCAATGTCTGGAGGACTCCACAGATCGCCCCACCCATGACTTTCTGTTTCTCTTCAGCTCCGGAGTTTTATGTCTCTATTTCATCTTTTATAGAGATTCTGACTCATAGCCATTCTCCACAATAAAGAAACGATTAATGTAAAATGCGATTCTGTTAAAATTTGCATACATCAAATTTTTACATTCTGTAAAAAATGAAAAGGAAAATTATTTTCACATATGTTAGACTTATTTTATATATTGATACTTTAAATATATACTTTAAAAATAAAATAAAATATAAATGATAATGAGAATGCCTTTTAAAAATAATATTTTAATTTTAAAAAATTATGGTCATATTTTATATTTGTAATTGGCAATAAAGCGTGGTAATCCTGGCATCCTAATTCTATCTGGTTGCCTAGTAATATACATAAAAGACGGGGGTTACTAAGAGCAGACCATGGTGGTGCAATGACAGCAAATGAGTATACAAATTTAAATATGAGTTAGCATTTAATCTTCTAAAACTTCAAACTGATTACATTTACCATTTTTAGTTGCAAGGAATCCCTTCTTTTTGATTGGTGTCCTATGTGTGTCTGGCTGCCCACTCATAAAAGAAGGAGTGCCAAGACCCGGCACGTGTCTTGCTGTCATTCTAGCACTTGGGAGGCGACAGCGGGAGAAGCTTGAATTCGAGGCCACGCTGGGCTTCCTTTTAATGGGCCCTGAGACCTTAGCACAGCTGATGCCACGTTGGAGACACCATTCCAACCAGCGCGTAACCAAACACCTGCCAAAACAAGAACAAACATCCGATCCATCGAAGACCTAGTCCGTCGTCCTAGGATCCAGAAAAGTCCCTAACGGTGCCACCTTGCTTTTTAGCTTTGGTAGTTTTGTTTCTTTACTCACTGTTCTGGCTAACTGCTGTGTGTCTACCGGGGTGTGGTTTTTTTTTTGTACGTAAAAGACAAAGAACCGTGAGGCTCGGGGCTGCATGATTTGGGCAAGTGCCCCGTGCAGCTGCCCAACCAGCCATACAGACTTTCTGGCCGGCTTTAGGAATGTGTGCGTGTGTCCTCTGCTTAAACAACACGGCGAGGTCTTGTCTCAGGCTTTCCCTACCCCCAAAATAGAGTGGGTGCTGTGCTTCGCACCAGTTACATCTAGATGCAAATACATACAAATGTTCAGTGCCATAATGTTCCTTGGCGTCTGCAAACAGGGGCTGCAAATACTCTGGGGCTTTCTGAGTGTGTTCAGGAGTTGGAAGCTGGTGAGAAGTGAGGAAATGCACACTTAGGCTTGTCACCAAGGCTAATCTCCTTCGTCAGCTTGATTGGTTTTAGGATTACCATGGAAACACATCTCTGGGCGTCTGGATGAGGGGGTTTCTAGAAATAAAAGCCTGGCTAAGAGCCATCCCATCACAGGCTGGGGTCTGGACCGAGTAAAAGGGGAAAGGGGGTGAGCACCAGTGTTCATCCTTCTCTGCTCCCTGAGGATGTGGTGTGGCCAGTGCTCTCACAGGCCAGCATGCCTTCCCCACGGCGGTGGACCTGTGCCCCCGCACCTGCTTCCTGATGAGCACTTTGGCCACAGTAACAGATCCGGCAAGTCTGCAAGGTTGTCAAGAAGCTAAAGAATGACACACACCTGAGAGAAATGCTTTCCCAGTTCCCAGGCTTGAATCCAGAAAGTCTCCCACCCCAGATCCATGCTTTAAGTGCTTACTCCCCACACAGTAGGGAAGGATGTTTTGGGTCCACATTTTTGGTGTGTATTCCCGGCACAGTGGGACTATCTTTGGTCCTCATTCTGAGTGTTTATTCCCCCACACAGTAGGGTTGTTTTTGGTCCTTGTTTTGAGTGCTTGCTCCCCACACAGAGGCACCTTTAGGAGGTGAGGTCAGGCTGATGCAAGCAGGCAACCGGGGTCAGGCCTTGAGACTATACCACCCAGGCCTCCTAATCCTTCAGGGAAGTTTTTCTCCAGGTCCCTCTGGCCACGCCTTCCCCACCACCTGGCCTCTGGCCACGCCTTCCCTACCACCTGTTGTTGGGGAAGTCCTGTGTATTTGTCAATAAAGCACTGTTGGCCAATAGCGAACTAAGATAGGTGGGACTAGGAGTCCAGGAGGACTCTGGGAAGAAGAAATACAAGAGAGTCGAGATGTAACGCCATGGGGTAGGAAGCCCGGAAACTTCTCCGGTAAGAGACATACTTAGATTACAATTATGGGGTAATTACTTAAGTCAGAGCTAGCCAGTAAGAAACAAGTAAGGCCAACAGCTTCATAATTAATATAGTCTCCTGTGTGTTTATTTGGGACTGATGTGGCTCTAGAACCAGGCTGGCGGGAAGGCTTCTCTCAAGGAAAAGGTTTCTCTTTACAACCTGTCCCCTGGCCACGCCTTCCCTACCACCTCTCCCTCTGGCCACACCTTCCCTGTCATGGTGGACTGAAATTTCTCTGAAACCGTAGCCAAAATAAACCCTTTCTCCAACAATCTGCCTCTGTGTAGCACTTTGCCATGGCAACGAGGAGAGCAACTAGTGCATTCCGTTTTCTTTTGCTTCTGTTCACCCCCCCCCAGTCCTCCATCCCTACTACACTCCTTGCCTTTAGACCCCACGACATTGGGACACTTGTGGCTTCATGACTCGTTAAGACTCCGTGACTCAGAACACGGACACTTTGCACTGGGAACAAATGGGAAAACCACCGCTGGAGCCTATATAGTGTTCACCTGTGAAAGTTTGGAGTGGCGGGTCACATCGTGTCATCGTTAAGAGTCACGGCTGCATACTCTGCTGCCTCTCCAACAGTCACCTGCGGAACTCCCGAGAGCCACCATGCCTGTCACTGATCCTTCTCCAGGACTTGCGCAGGCAGCCCAAAGCTGGCCACTTCTGTGGCCTCAAAAGCACCCAGCAGCCAAGCTTCTTCTGAAAACCCCACTCTCTATCACGATTTGGCCCCAGAGACTCCACTAGAAGATTATTCACAGTAGACAAGCTGATTGGAGTCTCTCTGTTGTTATTTTAGTATCTGCAAGCAATCGAACAGACTATTAAGAACTGGTGCCCCCCGAAAAGGTTGGGTTACTCATCCCTACCTGAACCTCAGTTTCCTCTTCTGTAAAATGCGGCCGTGAGTCACATAGTCGGGGCATGCATAAGTGTTTGCAAAGGGCTCCATAGCTGGTTGCTTTAGCATTTGTTTAACATTTGATTACACATTTAAGAACAACCTAACTGTACAAGTGATGAAAAGATGTTATATGCTTTTCTTTAGGCACAGGACAAAATATTTATCATGGATAATTTTCCAAACCAAGTTATTGGTAGAAGGAGAGAACACAGTAAAGGGTTTCAAATTTGCACAATAAAGTGAACAGCTTGTAGCCAGCATCAGGGCAAACCGGTCAGACAAGGCCCAGCTGCTTTGTTTGGGGGTTTTGGGGAGGTTGTTTTGGGGGTGTTTTGTTTTGGGGTGTGTATCTGTGTCCTACCTCTATTCCTCCCTGTCCCCCCACCTCCCCTTTTCCCAAGATCCACTCCTCCTCTGCTTCCTTTGAGGAGGGGAGGAAGGGAGGAAAAGAGGGAGGGAAGGAGGGAGGGAGGGAGGGAGGAAGAAAGAAAGAGAGGGAGAAAGAAAGAGAGAGAGACAGGTAGATGGATGGACAGAAAGAAAGAAAGGAAGGAAGAAAGAAAGAAAGGAAGAAAGAAGAGAACCAGCTTCCTAGGGAAATCAGCTGAACACGGTATACCAAATTATAATAAGGCTAGGGACAAACCTTCACATAAAGACTGGATGAGATAACCCAGTAGCAGGAAAAGTGTCCCAAGCACAGGCAAAAGCGTCAGAGAGACACCCATTCCCACCATTAGGAGTCCCACAAGAACGCCAAGCTATACAACTGTAAATACATACAGAAGACCTAGCCCAGACCCATTTAGGCTCCGTGACTGTTGCTTCAGGCTCTGTGAGGCCCTATGAGCCCTGCTTAGCTGAATCTGTGAGTCATGTCCTTGACCCTTCTGATTCCTAGAATCCTTCCTCCCCCATCTGCAGGTTCCCCTAGCTCCCAGGTCTAGCTTTCAATGCACCTTGTGCCTCTCAAAGACACTGGGCTACAACAAGGGTCAACAGTTCACACAAATGTTCGCTCTTCTCTTTCTTTTGGCCACCATCCACTCTCTCATGGGTTTGGCCTTGAACCATGTGATGCCAAACAATTGGTTTGACTAGATGACACCACCCTATTTGATATTCTATAGAGACAGACGTCCCCCAGCCCTGGGATACATGACTTATGGGCAAAGAGAACATGGCTTCGTTTTCTCCAAGGCAAGAGAAGTTGGATGGTCAGTTGAAGCGTTTTGATATTGCAGACCTGTAGAATACGCTCTCCGAGGCTTCAGGGTAGGTGCGGGTGAGACAAAAGCCAAGCAAACCAAACATAGACTGGAGGCCCTAGAATCAGGAATTTAGTAACAGAGTCCCAAAGGCGGGCAGCCTCATGGCTCTGATGCAAAAAGCCACGTGCTTCTGTTTATAGGTGCTAATGTGACCTCGGCCAATCCCAGGGTGTGGGAAACTACTGTATAGAGCAAGGGTATAAGATAAACCAGGTCTCAGGCAGGGAAAGGGCTGGCAGTGTGGTCCTGCTCAAGTGCCACTCAGTAGAGGACATTCAGATATCAGTGGACCCCTTGGAAGTGCCAGTAACTTTGGTTCCTATCTTAGGTTTCTATTGCTGTGACGATCGCCATGACAATGCCAACTCTTACAAAGGAAAACATTTCATTGTGGTGACTTGTTTATAGTTCAGGGGTCCAGTCCATTATCATCATGGCAGGAAGCATGATAATGGGCAGGCTGACATGGTGCCGGAGAGGTAGCTGAGAGTTCTACATCTGGATTCACAGGCAACAGGAAGTGGCCCGACTCACTGGGTGTGGCTTGAGCATATATGAGACCTGAAAGTCCACCTCCACAGTGACACGCTTCTCCAGTAAGGCCACAGCTACTCCAACAAAGCCACACCTCCCAACAATGTCACTCCACCATTTTCTTTCAAACGACCACAGTTTCTATTCATCAAATGCAGCATTGTGTTTACTCAGGATGTTAGAAACCAGCCCTAACCTTTAGCTAGGCCTTGCCTGAGTTTGCCCCCACTGAGGCTGTAAAGGTTTTTCCACCAAGGATGCACCTCTGGTCTGGGGGATGGTTGCACAGTGTGATTATAAAAAGCAACCACCAGTTTTCTGGTCTGTATCATGCTGTGAGGCCAAAGGGGTTTTTTGTTTGATATTTTGCACTGAAAGGACTTGGTGAAGACTTGATCTCTAGTGCTCTGAGTTGCAAACACTGGATACCCAGAAGCATGGTCTCTGACAGTTTCCCCATGTTTGCCCAGTTGCTGGGAGGCACTCTAGTTCAGACACTCTTGTCATCCACCAACGATCTCTATTCTGCATCTCCTTCTGTCTCCTTCCGTTTGTCCCACTCAGCGTTTCTCCACCACGGGTCCTCCACACACCAGACATGCTCGCTGTTCAACTTTTGTGTCATGCCTATGAAAAACAAGAACTCATTTCTTGTCTTCTTAAAGTATGAATTTTTAAAAGGCTTGAGTACAACTTACCACTATTTCCTACTGAATTGCTTTCTTGTAGACTGTTTTTAATAGTTACCATGTTCCAAGAGAAAAATGCCACGAATAAATTTACCTTTCACTCAAATGTATTCCTCCCACATTTATCCCATGGGAATTTGAGCACAAGTGTAATAATATAACCTTCTGCCTGTTTTTCTTCCTTGAGTTTTGCCTTATAAATCTTTATGTTCTAAGCCTACATCCATCGGTCTAAATTAGCAGAGAATACACTCCCCTTGTCTGTAAGTGGTTCTTGCATTAAAAAAAAAAGTCCTACCAAAACTGCAAAAATAATGTTAACACAATGTGGTGGTATGAATGAGAATGGCCCCCACAGGCTCCTGTATTTGAAAGCTTGGTCCCCGGATGGAGGAACTGTTTGGGAAGGGTGTGGCCCTGTTGGAAAAAGAGTGTCCCCTCAAGAAAGGCAGGTTTGGAGGTTTCAAAAGACCAACTATTCAACTATTGCCAGTTATTCATTCTCTCTCTCTCTCTCTCTCTCTCTCTCTCTCTCTCTCTCTCTCTCTCTCTCTCTCTCTCTCTCTCTCTGTCTCTGTCTCTGTCTCTGTCTCTCTGTCTCCCTCTCTCCACCTCATGGTTGTTATGGTTGTTGTCTCAACATGTATCAACATGTAAGTTCTCAGATCCAGGTCAGGTAACATGCCTGACTGTCTGCTGCCGTACTCCCCAACATCATGCAGGAACTCTGAAGCTTTTTCTTCCATACGTTGCCTTGGCCGTGGGGTTGATTTCACTGCGATAGAAAAGTAACTAAGACACACAATATTTAACTCAAACGCTATGACACTGCAAGAAATTCCTGTGTAAAGGACTGCATGGCGGGCCCTATGCCTCTGATTTCGCTGCATCAAGTGAGTCTCTGCAACCCTTCCTGCTCAGACTTCTCATTTCACGGAGTCACTCTCATGGAACAAAAGCTGCACCATTTGTAGCTGCAAACGGGAAGAAACAGACCACAGAAACCACTCAACTGTGGTGAAAGGAAGCTGTCCCAGATTCAGGTAAGAAAAATGTCTGGCCTCGGGTGGTACCAGCTGGGGAAAAACCTGTTCTCCATCCTTGTCTCGCCACCAAGGCCACCAGCACATGCACACCAGCACACGCGCGCGCTCTCTATATGCGCGCTCCTGCCGTGTGCACAGTCGAGCCTTGGGCTCATTCTTGCGTACACGATACCTGCACCCACAGGAAGGGCAGGCTCTGACCCCATGGCTAAAACTGGCATTTGAGAGCTGCTGGCGAGGAGGTGCTTGGGTCGCAGAGAATGAGATAACAGAAAAGAAAGAAAGAAAAGATTATGTGCAAGTTCCCTGGGGTTTCACCAAATGTCTTTCTATTCCTGGGTGTCTTTCTACTCTATAAAATGCCAGTTTGGGATGACAGCTGGAGATGAAAGTCTCAAGGGGGCCCTGTGGACACTCCTGGGTCAGACAGACAAATCAAAGGGGAGTCAGGACGAGACATGAATGATGGCAGAGAGCCCTCAGGGACCCCAGGAACCCAAGGTCACAGAGTCTGCTAAGTACTATTTCTACGCAGCACTGTGCTGCCCCGGACTCCAAAGGAGATGGCTGTGTAGACTAACTGAAGCTGACCGTGTGGACTCCAAGGGAGATGGCTGTGTAGACTAACTGAAGCTGACCGTGTGGACTCCAAGGGAGATGGCTGTGTAGACTGAAGCTGACCGTGTGGCTAAGTGGGAGTGGAGATCTAACATGACTGAATTAGAAGGAATTATAGAGGAATCACCCCCGCTGTCTGGAAAATGAATATAATAACTCACAAACAACCGCTTCAGTGCAGGTTTTTCAATATTGTTATTCCCCAAGCCTTCAGACAGTCCTCGCCCTTCAATTTCTGAATGGCAATCAGATTGGGGCTTTTTTATAAGCCAAGAAATTTGCTATCAGGACTGGAGAGATGGTTCAGTGGTTAAGAGTATTGGCTGTTTTTCCGAAGGACCCAAGTTTAACTCCCAGCATGGGGGGGGGGGTTACAACTGTTTGTAACTCCAGTTCCAAGACATCCAATGCCCTCTTCTGGCCTCAGGCACTAGGCATGCACCTAGAGCACAGACATTCCCGCAGACAGAACACCCATGCATGTAAAATAATAATTTTTTTAAAAGAAGTTTGCTGTCTATCTGGGAGACAGGCAGTCCTCCTTCCCTTCTCTCCCCTTTGAAGTGATATCCAAACCCCAATGGTTTTCACTGCCTGGGAGGAGGCTGCTTCACACATCTGTAAGCAGTTAATTTTCCCAATGGAAGACGGGCACCACAACTGAAAAAGTTTTAAAAATACACACTAGGAAAGTATTGCTTCAGCAAACGTGGAAGTGGAGGGAAAGGGAATGTGAGCAGTACCGGTTCTGGGTGGTAGACCCAGTCTACACAGGTCACAGTGACCTGTCTCCTGTCATGCAAGAATGAGAGAAATGCAGGGGTGGAGCTCCCGTGCAGAACAGGACCTTGGGAGCAGCCTCCAGCTCCCAGGGGGACGTCAAGGCCTGGGGCAGAGGGCAGCGATTATCCATGACGGCAGGAGCAGAGGCCGACTGTGTGCTACAGTGAGCCTCGTTTTTATATGAATAGTTTAGCTTTTATTCTCTTACAAAAATAAATGGTCCCTGACTCCTTAACTGCTGCCTTTAAGCCCTACTTTGGGCCCATTTGAAAGGGACTCCAGGCTGGCCCCCATATGTATCCACATGGGTGCGCACGCGTGTGCGCGGGCACATGCACGCACACACGTGAACACACACACACACACCAGTTCCAAAGCTAGATGAGGAGCTATGGGAAGCCACGATATTACAGGAGCCAAGGAGGGAACAAGATTGATGGAAGCCAGGATATGGACTTCGGTTGGCCAGCTCCTCCTCTCATTTGTGAGATGTCATGATCAAGTTTGAGAACCTCATGTCCAGAGTCCAAAGAAAGCCAGGTCACTGTAACTAGAGGACTGGGCAAGAGAAGCTGGGACAAGAGAGACAGGAAACGCGGCTGTGCCCACGCCCCACCCTTTCCCTACTCTTGTCTCTGCATGACCACGGTGCCTCTGCTCTGGGGGCAAAACGAATAACTGTGTGTGTCCCCAGCACAGGCACAGCTCAAAATGGGATTTACGCACAGCGTAGATGATCAGGCGCGGAGTGAAATGGAGGAGATATGTGATACTAGCAGCACGTTGGAAGGAATTGCCCGGTAAACCCCGGTCACTGCATGTGACCCTCTGTCAGACAACTGTTAGTCTTCTCCCTTGCAGATGGTTTTCTGTAGTGAGTCCCCAAAAGACAAAGACTGAACCATTCCAGGAGAAAAAAGTGGAAAGCTGTGGGTATGGGGAGTGGAGGTCCAGGGGAGAGACTTGGATGGGAAAGAGATGGGGGAAATCATTAAGGCCATGGGGAAGCGTTCCCATGCTGTGACCACAAGAGGGCGATGCTGCCCCATCACCAGTCCAGACCTGCTGGAAAACAGAAGGGTTCAAGGTTTTCAGTGTCTCCCTGAGAGTGGCCTCGGGGACCACCAGTCAGCACCACTCCAGTAAAAGGCTTTCCCTGACAGTAAGGTAACAGCCTCCTCAGTGAGTCTGGAGCTGATAGAGGCCAAGAGGTCCTGAGTGGAGAGTTTACAGTCCCCCCCCCCCAACCCACTTGATTTGTTTCCCAACTGGAAGGGATGCTGTTAGAAAGGCTTCTCTACACATAGCTGATGGCACCGGCACCAGCAGAGGGTCATCCCAGGTGGCCATGGAGTTCACTTCTAGGGTGTGTGTGTGTGTGTCCATCCACTATAGCTCTTCTCAAGCAGCAAACTGAGGGCATGCTGGAATGATAAGCCACAATGTCAGGGTCCACTTACAGTGAAACCAGGGTAGACAGACCCCTACAGCTAGCCGAGGATCAGAGCTCCAGTATCCACAAGCAAACCCAGGGTCTCCGTCAGCGGCCCAGCACCTGTTGTGTGGCATCAGTGACTGCTTGCCAGCATGCAGACACCCTGACGAATCCTATGCTCTCCTTGGCTTCTCCGTTTTCAGGTCTGCTCCTCAGACACCAAAGCTGCTGACTACAGCCACCCAGATACTGCCTTTTGCCAGACTAGGGTTTAGTGAGTGTTAGTCACAGTGCAGCCTGGTGACATGTCCTGTAAAGATTCTGAACTCTATCTTTCCCGGGTCCTAACCACCTCTGAGGATGGAGCCACCACGAAAGGAGATCCTCCCAAAAGACGGACGGCGATTTGCTCTCACTCTGTAAGCAGCAAAAACCAGGCGAGTACGGAGAGCCAACGGTGCTGGGATCTCTTAATGGCTCCAGCTTTGGAGGCCTCGCCTGCAGGGGTACTGTGTCACTCGAGATGAGCCCAGACATAGCAGTCCTTACAGATAACCATGAGGTCTGGACCCAGGAGACAAGACAAGATCCCAGCAGGGTCTGGGAACGGAAGGAACCCTGTGCTGTCCATCTGTTAAAGAAACAAAAGGAAAAATCTTCTCCTGATGAAGAAAATAGCCTCTGGGCTGGCTGCAGACCTACCTTGTCTGTTGGGCCTGGTCAAAGCCCTGGCCAAGGGGCTGCTCCTCAGAAGGCAGGCTCACCCTAAGCCTCGATGAGGAGTTAAGTAGACCTCCCTTTAGTGGCTTACTGTCCTTTTCCTTCCCCAAATTCCTGACCTCCCAGTACAGCCCTTAGGAGCCACCATGAGGTTTGGCTGAGTCTCCCAGCCTTCTTGCGGCCTAAGACAGGAAGGTACAGCTTTCCTTTTTTCTTTGTTTCTGCCTCCTCCCCGATGCTGGCCAGAACCCAAGTGTGCCTTTGCTGATCCTTTGGCTTCCTTACTGTGTCCCTAGAGCCCATCCCACCTCCTCCACCATGGAGCCGCTGGTTGGAGTACCTGGCTTCCGTGCTGCTTCAAGAACATGACTCCCGCCCAACTCACAGCCCCCTTTTCTCCTCTGTCCTCCTCCAAGCAGCTGCTGAGATTTACAGTCCTGGGCTATTCTACTTTACAGCCTGATAGGGCTGTCCTTGAGCTTCCAGTCTTGAATTGCTTTGTTAATGAGATGAAGATCCATCAGAAGGGTCCCTCGATTTCCCTGTATGGCATCCCCAGCAGGCCAGGGGACAGCTTTAGCATCCCGTGGTCCCAGCTTCAACTAAATGGAGATAAGTCCATGGGATAAGGCCATGATCAGATAGATGGTGGGTTGGGGGCAGGGTCTCTATAGATGCCTTTGGTGGATAGGAATGAGGGGGAAATTCTGGAAGCCAGGCTGCCTCTGACACACCCAGTCTTCCCTTGGAACTGTGTAAAGAAGAGGAAGAATGGCCCCAGGAGCCTAAGAGCGTCGGAGCTTCTGGACCCATGATGTCTGAAGAATGAGGTTTAGTATTGACTTGGAGCAGAACTGATACCCTTGCCTCAGAGGTTTAACTGAGGCACAACTGTTGCTGACTGAAATCATGGGAGCCTATTCCAGCCACTCCTCCCTCCAGGGGCTTGCTAAGGCTCCATGCCCATTTCCTTGAGACTTAGGACTGACTCTGGAGTGGGTCCATTGTGCTGGTGGCATCAGCTGGGAGACCTAAGGTGAGTTAGAGCAAAGACAGAAGGACATCCAGGGGGAAATGGCCCATCCAGGTCCTCCAAGGTCTCGGCACTAGTGTAAAGTGTAAGGAGCCATTAGGACAAGCCAGTCTTGAGCCCACGGTGCAAGCACTCAGTGCCTGCTCTGAGAACAGCCCTGCTGCCCAGTCAGTCACCACAGGAGAGGGACCATCATTTCAGAACACCTGCCACCAGTCTTGAACACATCAGTTCCACGGACTCACAGAAAGTCAAAAACTAGAAGGACGCTGGTAGATGTCAGTTGAGCCAAAACCCAACATTTTGCAACAGAGAAAGGTCTAGTCTACAGCTCCTCGAAACACATCATTGACTGTTTTCTGTGACACCAGAATTTTCCAAATATATATAATATTTGGGGCCAGCAAGATAGCCTAGAGGGGAAAGGTACCAGCTACCAAGCCTGAGAACTTGAATTAAGTTTAAATCAGTCTTAGAACTGTAATAAATGGGTTGTCAGGGCAACTTCAGGGAAGAGGAGCAGGCCCCCATCAGCCAGTCCATGCATACTGGGTCAGATTCCAGAGATCTGCCAAGCACTGTCTGAGGGACTCTCAGACCCTCAACTCGTGGTGAGCTGCTGTTGTTGCTGCTGCTCCTATCTTGGTTTATGTCATGGGCTATCAAAAGTAGCTGACAAAATAGAAAAACATAAACAACAAAACTTAGCACTGAACTGTCAGTGGCCAATATACTAGAAACTAGAAAATCCTGGTTAATTGTAAAACTTATGGTAGCATATACCACCCAATAAGAGTGTCCTCCAAAACCAAGAACCCCAAGTCATTTTCATGTAAGAATAAATAAATGAAGCCGGGCGGTGGTGGCGCGCGCCTTTAATCCCAGCACTCGGGAGGCAGAGGCAGGCGGATCTCTGTGAATTCGAGGCCGGGCTGGACCGACAGCCTCCAAAACAATACAGAGAAACCCTGTCTACCAAAAAAAAAAAAAAGAATAAATAAATGGCTGTCACAATCCAGTAGAGCCTATGGTACTGCTATGTGACTGAATTCATTTTTTAAAACAATAATGAACACATCATAAACATACAAACAAATAATGAGGAGGAGGAGGAGGAGGAGGAGGAAGGTGATAATGAAGATGACATCCTTCACCTATCTTTTGACTTTAGGTGTTATTCCCCTAGGTGGAGTGTGTAGTTTCCCATAAAACTCAGCTTAGGATCCATGTTTATGCCCCCTCCCTGTCACTGAAGCTCAGGACATTTAAAGACAGCAACCAGAGTCCCTGTTCTCTCAGCTCTTGCAGACAAAAAACATGGCTGTAAAGTGATGTAAAATGATCCTTCAAAGATGGTGTACAGCAGCAAGCATCCAGGATATGGGAGAAATGTCTAACACGTGCAAGAACAAATGGTTTTCGTAGGTAGTTTAGAACCCTCTAATTGTCAACAAACAACGGCCATGATGCAGAAAATCTTTCTACACTGTGTATTCAAGGAGGTCCTAAAAGTCTCTGACAGCCACTGCTGAATGATTGGATAAATGACAGGGGTTGTCCTTCTGTATATGTGTTTCTCTTATGGGTTGATGAATAAGACACTGATTGGCCAGTAGCCAGGCAAGCAGTATAGGTGTGGCTACCAGATGAGGAGAATTCTGGGAAGAGGAGGCAGAGAGACACTGCCAGGTAGATGCCTTGCTGCCGAAGGAGTAAGCTACAGCCTTGTGGCATACATAGTCTAATAGAAATGGATTAATAAGTAAGAGAGAGCTAGCCAGTAAGAAGCCTAAGCCATTGGAGAAACCATTTCTATTAATAGAAGCCTCTCATGTGTTTGGGACTAAGGGTGGCGGGACCAGGTAGAACAGGAACCTCCGACTACAGATAAACGGATGGTTGGGATGGGTGGTGGACTGCTGTGGAATAATCCTTCTGTACACTGTGAAGATGTATTGTTCTCACTGTTAATAAAGAGCTGTCTGGACAACAGCCAGGCAGGAAGAGGTTAGGTGGGAGAGCCAAACTGACAGAACGCTGAGAAGGAGGAGGGTGAAGTTGCCAGTCAGATGCAAAGGAAGCAGAAGACGAACATGCCAGGCTGAAAAGAGGTGCCACCATGTGGTAAAAGCGTAGATAAGAAATGAGTCAGTTTAAGTTGAAAGAGCCAGTTAGTAACAAGCTTAAGCTATCAGCTGAGCATTTGTAGTTAATAGTAAGTCTCTGTGTGGTTATTTGGGGGAGCCAGTAGTCCCAGAAAAAAACCTCTGCCTACATTAGACCAACGAAGCCACATTGCTAGGGTTATTTGAAAAGCCGCCTATAGACTGTCACCAATTATACACACAGTCCACCACAGCCAGCCTGCACCCTGGAGCCCTGACTGTGTCCCTATTGTTTCAAATCGTTTCTGCTGCTTTTATCAGAGGGCAACAGCCAACACTCCGATGGGAAGTCAAAAATCCATCGTTTTGAAGCAACTGCATATCCAAATGTTTGGTATCAATAGATACAAGTATTTGCATGCACTCATTGAGTAAATACTTGCTGAGACATCTGCAGTCACAGTGCCTGGGTCTCCTTGGCCCTGGAGAGTCCAGACTGAATAAGAATGATCAGTCAGTCAGCTCCACAAAACCAAGTCACGCTATGAAGCAGAGACAGAAACCCCGTACCTGGCAGCTTCTAGACACCTCCATGTGACACTCCTTCTCTGTTCACAGCACCTGTATAAGCCAGCACTGATCAAGGTGAAGAAACACAAACTCAGAGAGGTCGGACAACTTCCTCAAGTCACGCAGCAACTGCGTGCAGTCCGTCCGTCCCTCTGCCCAGCTCCTTTAGGGGTCTCATGTGGTGGGGGGCAGAGATAGGCAAGACTGGTTCTACCCGCCTCTGGCTGCTCCTTTCAGAAACTGGAGAACTCTTCCAAGTCTCGGTGTCTTTATCCAGCAAACAGAATCACAGTGTCTCTCCTCGGAGCCACACATGGGGACTCCTGGCCTTGAAGCCAGCACACAGTAGTTGCCCTTTGATGGAGGAATGTCCTGTATATATGTTTCTCTTATTGGTTGATGAATAAAACACTGATTGGCCAGTAGGCAGACAGGAAGTATGGGAGGGGCCACCAGGCAAAAGGAAGGCTGGGGAGAGGAAGGCAGAGAGAAGGTGTGACAGAGACGCCATGCTGCCCAAGGAGTAACATGCCGGATTATGGGTAAACCACAGCCTCGTGGGAATACATAGATTAATAGAAATGGGTTAATAATTAAGAGAGAGCTAGCCAGTAAGAAGCCCTAGCCATTGGCCAAACATGTCATACTTAATGTAAGTCTTTGTGTGTTTATTTGGGGCAAGGCCACTGCAGGACAAGGCAGAAAGAAACTGCAGCCACAGTCCTTCAGATGCTAACTGCATGAGTAAAAGGGGCTGCAATGCCTTCCTCCTTTCCTTTGTGGTCCCTCTGTACCAGCACCCTCTAAGACTCCTGAGCATGCATCTGGACTCACTGAAGCCATGCCTCCAAGCCAGAGGGTGTTCTCTGGTATTGGCAAGTTCTTGAATCTCAGTCTGGCCACACAGCACCCACTCGTCGTGGAGAGGGCTGGACAGGCCTACAGTCAATGCTGGCATGAGACAGTTCGGCTCTGGAGATAAAGCCTGCCCATCTTAGAAACATTAAGATGGAATTAGGGGAGGCACTAGAGAACATTCCAAAACGCATCCTCTTCAACCACAGAGTGGGAGGAGACTGGAGTCGTGGCAGGCTTCCTCATCCTCTCAGCCTGGACTCCTTCCTACACAGGAGCTGAGCCGACATCCAACAAACCAGGAGATCCGGGCCTCACCCACACCCCCGATGCTTACAGAACAAGGTTTTCACTGTCTTTTTCCCTCCCTTCCTTCCAGCCAGGGCCCTTTGAAACCACTGTCCTGTACGACTCCTAAGCAACCTATGGGTCTGCTCGCCACTGCACACTGAGTCTAAAGCCAGCCTAGGATACAAGAGACGCTGTATCAAAAAAGTGATAATAGCCAGGCATTGGCGGCACACGACTTTAATCCCAGCACTCGGGAGGCAGAGGCAGGTGGATCTCTGTGAGTTTGAGGCCAGCCTGGTCTACAGAGTGAGTTCCAGGACACCTCCAAAGCAATACAGAAACCCTGTCTCGAAAAAAAACAAAAAAACCAAAAGTGATAATATTCCAATTCTAATTCTACTCAAAGTAAGCCTTCATTTCTTTGTCTGCTAATGGCCCCTCCTGAAAGGGCTATCCCAAAGAACAAATCCACAATCTATGGGCCAAATATAGCTCACTGCCTATGAGCAAAAAGTAGATTTTACATTTTAAGTGGTTGACAAAAAAATCAAGAGAGGGACACCTTGTGACTCAAAGAGTATGGGAAATTCAAATGTCAGGGCCCACAAATAAATATTTGGGGATGTATTCCCAAAACCCAAACCCACAGTGGCATGAATACCATGCCAGCATGTTTTATGTTTCTCAGTCCATGCTGGCCATGGTATTCGCTGAGTGCTCTTCCAGAGGACCCAGGTTCAATTCCCAGCATCCCCATGGCGGCTCACAACTGTCTGTAACTCCAGTTCTGGGGGACGTGACACCCTCAATGCATGTGAACAAAACTCCAATGCACATAAAATAAAAGAAAATGTTTTTGTAGTGATGTAGATCAAACCTGGACAGACCTTACACATGCTAAACAAGCTCCCTGGCTCTGAGCTGCAACCAAAGCTTCTACTAAATCATTTTGAAAATCATTGCAGAATATGCAGTCCAACCCCCACCACCTGTAGAACACATAAGGAATATCTAGTTCTCAAACAACACAACACGGCAAACACAGAATGCATTGTCCCAACCTCACTGACGAGTATTGGAAGAGAGCCCATCTACCCAAATGCTGTCCTCTGCTGTTATCTTTATCAAAATACAGAGTCCAAGGATGTGGAGCGGAAGCAGGAATTAACAGAGGCCTCCTGATTTCATTGCGGTGCGGGACTGAAGGGAGCCGGTCTTAGAAGTCGCTGGATCTGACTCCTCCTGACTCCTCTTGAGTGTGTTCCTCCCATATGGGCAGTCCCCTGCCATTCTCCCTGACACTCCAGTCCTTCCCTTTGATTTTAAACCCTTGGCTGAAATAGTGTGTCCTAACTGTCATATGATGTGACCTTAAAAAAAAAAGAAAGAAAAAACAGTGGAAATGCAAGCCCTGGCTGATTAGATGTTAAAAATCTGGAAAGTAAATCAAGGCATTGTTGAAACACAGTACATCTATCCTGCCCAACCTTGGCATTTATTACCCAGTCAAGGCTGCTTTTGGATTTCCCTAATCAAGGACTGGCTGTTTTAGTCAACGTTGCTCCTCTTGCCTGGGCTCCAGCCTCCCCGGGGTTGCCTGGGATGCATCGGAACAGGTGAGAGAAAGGGTAAAGGCTCAGCTCAGAGCCGTGGGAGCCTGCCCTTGGGACAGAAGGGCCTTTCACTTTCTCCTGCATGTCACGACACCAGCCGAAATTACCTTTAAATGAGGAAGAAAGTCATTATTTCATCAATAGGATTGCGTCAATTGAGGAAAATTTGTCTGCAGTGTAAACAAGCGGAACGTCTTTTCGCTCTATGAAAACAAGGTTAAATTACTTGCAGATCCGGGCGCTGGGGAGAGATGTAGGAAGTGAACCTGAAGTCTGACACATTCAAGGTCTGGGAACCGAAAATAATAGGAATTGTTCTGAGTTTTCCAGTGGAATGGAGCAGAGAGATGGGCACGCCTCCTTGCAGATTCGAGGACTCCTCTGCGCACCGCCACCGCCCCCCCGCGCCGCCCCCTCCCCGTTCTTGTGGGAGTAGGAAGGGGGGATGAGGAGAAGAAAAGGAGGAAGAAGATGACTACCAACGCCATCAGTAGAGTCAGCAACACACCAAGGTAAACGCAGCACAGGCCATCTAGTCTGTCCCCAGCTCATCACTGCTCAGGGCAGCAGGCAGAGCTGCATTAAAATGAGGAGTGTCCAGGTCTCAGAGCCCAGCCTTTGAACAGCCTCTTCCTGGATTCCATCACTCCGTCTGATAACTCCTGTTGAGAGCTTGTCATTGCAGTGGCAGCTCAGTGCACGGCGAGCCCTGACGACTATTTCGGAGCATGCCAGTCTCAGAGGGAGGGGTTCCGAGAGCTGTAGAAGGGCAGGCAGTTTCTGATGCTTCTATGGCCACTGTCTCGGTCTTCTTGGGACCCACATCTCGGTAAGTGCGTCATCCCTGTGTTTTATGCCACAGAATTCCTAAAGCATGCAAGCCAGGCCTACCCTCTGCATGTCCCCACAGCTACAGGGAGAAGAGCCCAGGGTACTCCTCATGTAGTACACAGCTCAGCATGCCTCAGGATTCTTGACTGAAGAGTCTCTACCCATGTACATCCCTGGTCCTCTGCTCCATCCATGCTGACATTTTGACCTCCTGCAATGAGTTTGACGAGGTAAATGTGCTCTCTGGCAAGGTGAAAAGGCCAGGTGTGGACGTCTACATTTCCTTGCTTCCTGAAGAACTTCTCGGTGTTAATGAGGCCTTTGGGGTCTTCTCAGCAGCTCAGGAGACCATGATCACATCAGATAAAACTTGCCAACACTCTCAATTCCTCAGTGGCAACACTAAAACAAAACGCATTTTAACCCTAGACTTCCCAGGCCCCAACCTGATCATAACCCAACGCTAGGATGGAAGCATATGAATGGATAGCTCATAACCAGCTGCCTTCAATGGCCGGATACTTTTTACAGGTTCTCGGTTGAGAATGAGAAAAACTCAGCGTAGGCCCACGTTACTTTAACTGGAATTTGAGGACGCTCAGGCCAAAAGGCCCCTGAGTCTCTGTCCCAGGAGAAACTGAGTCTTGCTGGCCTGTGTATATGCTATGACAACCGGCCATGGGAGTAAAATCCTTGACCTAGGAAAAAGAGAAAACGTTTCAAATGTTTTAAAAGGGAGGGAAACAAATGAAGAAAAGTAAAATGAAGCATGTTTGAACTGGGGAAGAAATAAAAGACCTTGCAAAGTGTCGAGGTGGCAGATGAGAGAAGGGAGCGGAGCAAATAAGAACTGGTGGATTGATTGTCAGTGGGGGACCCAGGTAGACCTGAGAGCGCTGGAGGTGTTGGAGGAAGGGGGTTCATCCAGGCTGAGGATGAGGCCAGTCAGAAGGCTCGACAACGCTAGACAGTCGCCCCTTTGTGCTGGCATTTCTCTAGCTTGACAAATTTACAGCCACACTACCTTCCAAGTGTGTAAGAAAGCAGATATCGGTGCTGTCAAAAGGCCTGGCTGTGGTTTGTACGGCATAATGACAAACGCAGAAAACAAAAGGGAGGGGAGAAGGGACCTCGGAGGCCACAAAAGACCCTTTATAATTACGCCTCCGCCTGTCTCCAGAGCAGCCTCTCCCCACCCCACAGAAGGGCCTGGCGGTTTGGGGTTGCTGTCATCTCTAGACGTGCGGCTACGCGGGGCAGCTGCCTGCAGGCACCCACTAACAACTCTACAGACTGCTCCATGCCACCCCTCTCCGCTCTGAATAGCTACCATCCCCTTAACCTTTCTTCATGGCCCTGATTTGCCAGGCCTTTAATCATCACTGTCACTTCTGCTGCAATCTCCAGTCCCACCACATCCCTCCCCCAGGGTGGAGAAGCAGAGCCAACCGGAATGATGGGCTGCGTGAGTCGTCTCCTCTGTGTTCGTGGGCCTGGCAGCTGTGGGTCTTGGGAAGTCTGGTACGGCAGCCCCAGGCAGTTGCTGCAGCTCATAAAGCAAACGGAGTTCTTCCATGCTCCCTGGTGTGTGTTACCCGGGACCAGGGAGCCATCAAACTCAAGACTCTCATTGACCTGATGCTCTCACCATTTTCCTCTTGCCACTAACCTCCCTACCTGACCCCAGAGCAGACACATGCACGCTCACGCCCTCAGATTCCTGTCTGCATGCAGATACACACGGGACCCCACACTCACACCCGTGTCTGCACCCCACACACACTCACACCCTCACACCCGTGTCTGCACCACACACACACACTCACACCCTCACACCCGTGTCTGCACCACACACACACTGGACCCCTCACTCACAACGGCTTCAGCTTCCTCTCAGGATGTCATGGCTGTGATGTCTTTCCTGTTCATCTTAATAACCCAGCTTAACTTGTCTCAAAACCATATACTGACTGACACAAATACAACTGTACACGGGCCTTTCACAATCGCTATTATTTATTTCCTCTTGACCTCTACCAGGGGGAATAACTTTGTTTTATTCTTTGACAGTTTTACATGTGTGTATAATGCATTTTAATCGCTTGTACCCATTACCCTTTCCCACTCCTGAGAACCTCTCCTTCCCCAAAAGGGGTTATTTTATTAGATAAGGGCCTTCTCTCATTTTCATGTCTTCAGAATTGTTTTGTTTAAAAAAAAAAAACAAGCTTTGTCTTTTGCTCTTGATACTACTCCTTAGCACTCAGCATAGATTTTCTCACTTATTTTTCAATTCTTTATCATCTGGATACGTTAAGTGATGAAATGGCTTATGTAATACAGTCTCCACGCATGAGAAATTTAGACATTTGTGTTTCTGTCTTTTGAACATGATCTCTCTCTCTCTCTCTCTCTCTCTCTCTCTCTCTCTCTCTCTCTCTCTCTCTCTCCAAAGCAACCCTTGAGGCTCTGTCTCCTGAGTACTCCAATCACAGGCATAAATCACCATGTATGTCTTAAGAAATTTTGAAAGGTGGATGATAAAAGGAGTTACGGATTCGAAGCTGTGGCTCCAGGAATTGGAGCAATATCTTCCTTCCCTCTATGTCAGTTATTTTCTTATGCTTTTTAATACGTTGTGTGATGTGTGTCGTAACTCCTCACCTCCTCCCAGGGAAGAACAAAAGTAGCCAACATAATGACTGGGTGGGTGGATGGATGGATGGATGGATAGATGGATGGATGGATGGATGGATGGATGGAGAGATGAATGGTTCAAATGAACTGTATAGTTAGAGAGAGAGGCCAGTGGATTATATTTGACCCATGGGCTGTACTTTGTTTAATAATGACTACTCCATACCATACAGGAACACCTTTCAGCCTTTTTAAGTGTATCAGAATTTGCCTTCAATCGATATGCCATAATTTTTACTTCTATTTGTGTTAGATCATTCTATTCTTTCCCATCATAGTCTATTCTGTTCTATTCTGTCTACCTACCCATCTCCCTCCCTCTATGCATTTGTATTAGAGAGACAATAACTGACCTGACTATGTCACCTCCAGGAAACAATGTCTCTAATCTGCAGATCCTTCCCTAGAAAACCAGTGTGATGGTATTCATTCCCTAGATATTATAATTAAATAAGTCAGCCCTGCCTGTGTCGGGAGCTCCAGGCACATTATGAGCAAATAAGTTAGTTATTCGACAATACCCGCAGTTGTTACCGCAGTTGTCCTCCATACCTCTGCCTTTGGCTCGTCTCTCATTATGAGCTGGTGCTCTGCATTCTTTCAGGGTGTGAAACAAGGCCATCATTTAACGGGACCGATGGATACTTAGCTGTCAGTTGTGGCCTGAACCAAACAGTCTCGATCCCTGTGCAGAGTCACTGTCTGCCCCAGATATCGCAATCCTTGGACCCAAAGTGATTTTCAGAGCAAAGTTGTCCTCAGGTTGGTTTGTTTTTTAAAAGGGTGCTCACTGGGCCCAGTGTGCCATGTGCTAGCAGATCAGATGTACAGTAAATCAAGGAAATAGACCAGAAAATGTGAAAAGGGCTAGTATACGATTTGCCGTGTGGACAATCTTCTATGGTGATAATTGTTTAGTATTTCATGGCCTCCCTTGGAAACTTTGCCGGTTGAAGGCAATGGAAAGCAGGGGTTTCTGTCACTACATGAGTTCACCCTTCCAAGACTCCACAATTAACCAGAAAATAGGGTGGAAGTGTCCCATATATCACTTTTTAATAAAAGAAAGAAAGAGACAGAGAGAGAGACAGAGAGAGAGCTACAGTAAAGGAGGGGAGACAGAAAGAGAGGAAGGGAGAGAGGGAGGGAGGGAGGGAGGGAGGGAGGGAGGGAGGGAGGAAGGGAGGGAGGGAGGAAGGGAGGGAGGGAGGGAGGGAGGGAGGGAGGGAGGAACTGTTGATATGACTCAGCAGTGAGAACGCATTGTTCTTGCAGAAAGTCCCAATTCAATTCCCAGCACCCACGTCAGAGTACTAGGAGTACCTCACAACCTCCTAGAACTCCAGTTCCAGGGTATCTAACAACCTCTTCTGGTCCCTGTGGGCACCAAAACACACGGGTACATACCCACATCCAGACACGTATGCATATGCATAATTAAATATTAGCATTTTTAGCCTTTATAAAAAGACAAAGAAGGCCACAGGTAGCTTCATTTTCCTGGGGAGAGGAGCAGCAGAGATGTGTTAGGAAAAACAAGCCCCGTTCCTTTTTGCTGACCTATTTGGCAACGCCACAATGCACTTGACAGAAAACTCTAGAAAGACTTGATATTAAGTTTGAAAAGTATGAATTCCAATAACAATCAGCGAACAAAGGAGCAATATTTTTAGTCCTTCACAGGCGTCTAGTTATTGCTACCATCAATGCCAAGTGTCTTGCTCCTATTCTTTTTGATTTAAGGTCTCTGTAAAAGGCCTGCTTTGTCAAGCACTATGCACTTATGTTGATTTGGAGAGAAAGAGGACTGGCAAGCGGGAAAATATTACCCTGTACTGAAACACTGGAGGGCCTGGTGATGAAAACACCTCTGGCTTTGTTCTGATTCTGCTGTGCCTCTCTGGTCTGGTTTCCTAACATAGTGTGTTCATTGCTGTGTGCTGGTGATCATACCTCCCTCTAACCTGAACACAGCAAGGCATCCAAAAGTCTGAGCCCACCTCATCAGGACCAGTGGTGACCCGGTCAAAGGACATCTAAGTCAGTACACAAGCCTAGACAGTGACCCCATGGCATAGGGTCTGTCTTCCAGACAATGAGAAAGACACCAGGAGAGTGGAATGTCTTGCTCGGGGATACGCAATGGGAGCCAATCCACTACCCTACCCCAGGGGGCATCTGGCAGTATCTGGAGACATTTTATCAGGACAGATTACGATTCCATCTACTCAGTAGAGGCAACAGATGCTGCTAAACATCCTACGGGGCACAAGACCGCCCCCTGACAAAGACTTACCCAGCCTTCATTAGAGTTAACATGGAGGCCAGCGACACACAAAAGCCCGCAGAGTCGGGCCTCTGGCCACTCACCTAGCCTTACTGTGCACCACTGTCCTCTAAACTCCAAGTGTTCAGACACCTTCAGGGTCTCACTACTCTGTGGGGACATCCCTCAGGGTGCTCAGATCCCACAGCCTGCCAGACAAGGCTTTCTCACCCCCAGATCAGTTCACGAGTTCTTTAACTTTCCCATCAAAATCAAGTCAGTGCCTAACTCTGTCCTCTCTAGGCTTTAGTCTTTCTTTCCCAAAGTGGGATTAAGGTAACTCCCTGGAATTTCTGACCATCCCAAGAGCAGATCCCTGACCCTTGATCTCAAGTGTGTGAAACGATAGGGCTAAGCAGGGTTTGAGGCCTGTGTTGAGCCCCAGCCTCGTGGAGTCTACCTGTGACCTAGGACAAAGACCTTAACCCCTCTGTGACCTTGGACATGCAGCTCCAGTATGAAGATAGCAAACTTCCAGCTCACGGTGGTCGTGTGAGGGCGATGAGAGACCGCGTTAGACAGGGTTTAGAAGCATGCCGTGCCTACGGTGAGCACATTTTTAACGTTTTCTGTATTATCACCTTTTCAATAATTGAAACTTATGAACACAACTGGAGATTATGGTGTTGCTCAAAAGAAGGCAGACGCAGAAAGACAAATATAACATGTGTTCTCTCACAGACTGTGTATGTGCGTGCATGCGCGCATGGTGTGTGTGTGTGTGTGTGTGTGTTATGACTATAGAAATGGGACCGTGATGGAGGAGGGAGGGAGGGAGAGGAACGAAAGAGAAAGTAATGAAATACACTTCACATGAAGGTAGAAGAGGAGGTTTCCTGGGGGCAGAAGGGGACAGGCAAGGCAGAAAATGGCAGTGGGAAAGTGACTAGGACTAAAGTATAATGAGCGACATCTGTATATGAAAATGCCGTAATGGAACCAATCACATTGTGAGACCGTGCAAAATTAATTTTAGAACAGAACTAAAACTTGCCAGAGAAAGGCTCATGTAAAGAGAAGCTTTTTCCTTGAGAGAAGCCTTTCCGCCAGCCTGGTTCTAGATCCGCATCAGTCCCAAATAAACACACAGGAGGCTATATTAATTATGAAGCTGTTGGCCTTGCTTGTTTCTTACTGGCTAGCTCTGACTTAAGTAATTACCCCATAATTGTTAATCTAAGTATGTCTCTTACCAGAGAAGTTTCCGGGCTCCTACCCCATGGCGTTACATGTCGACTCTCCTGTGTTTCTCCTTCCCAGAATCCTCCCAGATTCCTAGTCCCTCCTATCTAGATTCCCTATTGGCCAGACAGTGCTTTATTGGCATAAGACTTCCCCAACAGGCTCACACCTGTGATCCAGCACTCGAGGCTGAGACCAGGGAACTGCAGTAAGTTTGAATCAAGCCTAGGCTACATAGCGAGTTCCAGTTACAGTTGTGAGATGCTGATTCAAAACACAAAACCCAAGCCCGGCAAGATGGCTCAGTGGGCAAAAGTAACTGCTACTTAAACACAACAGCCTGACGTTAGGTCCCTGAAGCCCGAGTAAAGTAGCCAGATGAGATGGTGAACATCTGAAACTCAACACTCTTACACAGATGGGAGCTGTTCAGAAGCTCACAGGCCAGCTACCCTGAAGCACACAACATGACAGAAACAAGAAAGAGAGACCCTGCCTCAAAACAAGGGGGAAGGAGAGAAGCGAATCCCTAAAGTTGTCCTCTGACCTCCGTCTATGCACTTGAACACACATACACTCTCAGACATACACATACACTACTAATAAATAAAATTGATTTTTTAATAGCAAAGGGAAAGAGGGGGAAAGAAGTCTATGATGTAGTCTGGTTGTAGAGCATGTGCATAGAATGCTTGAGACCCTGGATTAAATCCCCAGTGCCAAATATCTTGTCTTTAAAAAAAAAAGATGGCGGGGACAGCAAGATGGCTTAGTAGATAAGGGTGCTTTGATGAATCAGCCTGATGACCAGTTCAGTCCGGGAAACCCAAAAAAGATGGAAGGAGGGGACTGGCCTCAAAGTTGTTCTTTGGCCTCCAAAACCACTCTGTGGCATATGTGTGTGAGTACACACACACACACACACACATACACACACACACACAAATAAATAAATAAATAAATATTGAAGGGAGCATTCTGAGACCTGTGATCCATTAACACGACCCTATCTATCATTTATTCTCTCAGGAGGAATCAGCTCAGATCATTTGCAGCAGGTGAGTCTTCATCAAACACTTCTTATCTACAGGAGAGAGATCAAGAGATTCGGAAAGAGTCATGGGGACCGGGATTTTTTTTTTTTTTTTGTCCCTGATTTCTCCCAGCCCCTAGCTTGGGAGGTGATAACTTGGGTGACTCCTAATCTACAGGACAGGAAGGATCTCTTCTATCTATCTCCATCGACTGCAGGGCTCTGCTGCCACTTTCTGCGTAAGACCTGGAATTACACAACCCTAGCTTCACACAGCAAAACGCTCCAAATAGTCCAGCAAAGTTTCTTGGCAGAGATTAAATGTACTTGGGCAACAGGCTGGAAGAAAAGAAAACTCGGGTCTCAAAAGTTGACCAAACGCAAATAATAACCTAAATAAGTTCAAAATGCTCCAGGACAGATTCCTGCAGCCTTCTGCCCCTAAATCACAATCCTGAGAAAGGACTGCAAAATGTCACCACAGGGCCACACTGGCCAGGCCACAACTCATTTATCTGAGCTCCCCATGCTCCATTTACCTTTTGACAGCCCCCTGCCTCTCTCGGCTATGCTTTCCTTTCCCTCCATTCCCTTACTTTTTTTTTTCTTTAGAGGCTTACTCTTTGCCAACACAGTGATATATTAGTCCTACAAGTTCTGAGACCGCAGGACTCTGGAAAGGGGTGAGGTGTCCCAGACCATGGAATGACAGTGGTCATAGCTCTAGGGGAAGGTCCTGCTTGTTCTGGGTGAGATTTGGGAGAAAGGTCTCATGCAGCCCACACTGGCCTCAAGGCCACTCTTAATGATGATGACCTTACACATGTATGATCCTCCCCCTGGATTCTGCCCCCCCCCCCATTCTACACAAGACCTGGAGTTACAAAACCCAAGCCCATCTCAACAGAGCACACCGAAGATGACAGTGAGATTTCCACTTTCTAAGCACACACCCACACTCAGTTTTGGGGTACTGGACATTGAACCCCAGGCTTTGTGAAAGCTAGAAGCATAATTGGAGTGAAACCCCTCTGTTATGCAGGACGACTAGGGAGAGGTGAGTTAGGAAAGAACCAAAAAAGCTCTCTTCAGCAACATGGAGAGTGACCTGATTCTTGGGTTGTTCCAGCAACAACACAAAATGAACTAGTGTGAATTTCCACCCCCTACAAACCCACACAAACATGAGCAGAAAAATATTTCCACAGGCATACTTGAGCTCATAAAATAAAGAAAAATTCCCTACGTGCAAGAAAAAAGATGGAACTTTTACTAAGGGTAGGGCACATCACCTGATTTGGTGATGGTTCAAGAAGGTATTTCACACACACACACACACACACAGACACACACACACACACACACACAAACACCCCCGGGAGCCCTGACCTGGGACCACATGCATCCCAAGATCAGTGTGACCCAACACAAAGTCATAAACATACTGAAAACAGTGTGGCTTTTTTTTTAACTCCATTGCTCAGTTCCCCAGTGTGAACTTTGTTGAACGTTGGACACACCTGGTAGAGACTGGAGCATTGATGCCCACACAAAAACCACCAGCGATGAACAGATGGCATTGCAGGGCACAGGGGTGGCTGAGGTGGAGAATCCAAGAGTACTAGAGCTCTCAGGTGATAATTACTTTAATTTAAGTCTAGTGACACTTGTTTTTCTCCAGAGTTGCAGATAAAGGAAAATGTCAGTGCAGTACCAAGCACAAGGGTGGTCTACAAACTCTGCTTATCTGGTGTATGGACCAAGGTGCTCCAGAAAAAAAAACAAGCCAATGGGATTCCTGTGCAAGAGACTTACAGGCATCATTGATAGTATAGCTCAAGTACAAAGATAGCCAGGAGACAGAAACCTTCTTCTCTTCCGCCCCCCAACTGATCTGATTATGCCCACTCACTGTAGAGAGAAATGTCCCACTCAAGGTCTCTCAATTTAAATGCTAATCACACCCTTAAAAATCCTTTTGCAGCAATATCTACAGAGGTGTGTGACAAAAAATCTGGGTAACAAGTTGACAAAGATAAAATTAACCATATAACTGACACTTAAATCATTTAAAAAATAATAATAATCAAAGCTAACATAAGATTTAACCCTGTCCTATGCCTGGGCCACCAGGAAGGATAATGAAAACTTCCTGCCATGAAGTCTCTCTATCCCAAGGAGGAGCACAGCTACTTTATAAACTACAGTGAGGAAGGCTACAAAACAAATAAGAGAGTTATTACCTTGTATTGATTACGTATCCTGCCCCGTGACCAAACGCCAGACAAAGGCAACTTAAGGGAGAAAGGGTTGACTTTGGCTCACTTGGTTCATGGCACAGACCAGAGCATGAAGAAAGCTAGTCAGTGCACAGCTGGCTTTTCCCGCCCCCTCCCACCTTTTGATTCAGTCTGGGACTCCTGCCTGTGGAGATGGTGCCACCACTTTAAGGGAGGTTTTCACTCCTCAGGGAAACTTCCGGAACATTCTCACAGGCACACCCAAAGGTAGACCCCATTAATGCCCTAAGCATTTTATAATCCGATCAAGTTGAGGATTGAAATTGGCCATCCCATACCCCATAAATTTTTAAATGAAACCATTATTTAAGAAACTATAGCCGGGTGTTGGTGGCACTTGCCTTTAATCCCAGCACTCGGGAGGCAGAGGCAGGCAGATCTCTGTGAGTTCAAGGCCAGCCTGATCTACAGAGCGAGTTCCAAGACAACCTCCAAAACAATACAGACAGAGAAACCCTGTCTCAAAAAAACCAAAAAACAAGGAAGAAAGGAATTATAGCCTATGTTTTAAAATGTCAAATACAGAAAAAGATTATTTAAAAAAACATAAAGCATAAACAGAATGGTGGTTTAAGGTTAAAAAGAAAGAAAGTTCTAGAGCTTTAGAAAGAAAAGATACAGTCAAGAAATATTAAACAGACAATGAGATGGTATAGCTGGATGATGAGCACACGCATAGCCCTCATGAATCCCCAAGTTCGGATCCTAATTCCACAAAAACAAAAGACCCAGTACAGTAGACAAAATGGAAGAGAGACTTGATAAACTGAAATGAGCCTTTAAAATCATTCAAAAATGCAATATAGAGCAATTAGGACAGGGAAAGTTACAGAGAGAATGTGAACATGAGAAATGGACTGTGAAGCTCCCACACTGTCTAACTGGAAGCTAAAGAGGAGGAGGAGGAGGGGGCCTTCGGAGACTGCCTGACAGCAGTTCACAGCAGCGACACAGCTGTGGAGGTTAACTGTGATTGCCAATTTGATACCGAATTGGAGAGTAACCTCTGGGCTTGCCTCCAAGGGTATCTCCAGAATTCTTTCCTGAGTGTGGGCACTGTCAGTGTCATGAGCTCCCACACTACGCAAGAAGGAGAAGAGAACTGATCATCAACATCCATCTCCCTCTACTTCCTTAGTAGGATGATGTGAGCCACCATGTGGTTGCTGGGAATTGAACTCAGGACCTCTGGAAGAGCAGCCAGTGCTCCCAACCCCTGAGCCATCTCTCCAGCCCCCTCTTCTCTCTCTCTCTCTCTCTCTCTCTCTCTCTCTCTCTCTCTCTCTCTCTCTCTCTCTCTCTCTCTCTCTCTCTCTGCTTCCTGACTGCAGATGTGCAGATGCAGTGTGACTAGCAGCTGGATGCTCCCACCATCATGTCTTTCCTGACACGGTGGACTGTGCCCTCAAACTGTGAGCCACGATAAACCCTTCCTTCTTCCTTGGCTCACCTTCGATAAGCATCCTGTTACAGCAATGGAAAGAGCAGCCAGTGCAGACACATCTTCAAACTGGAGAGATGTGGAATCTGGAGCAAGTAAGAAGCTACAGGTGGGCTCATTTTAGAAACTGCAAAACACAAGCTACTGAAAAAAATCCTAACAGCGCTGTAAGAAAAGAGAAATCACCACCACCAACAGCAATGAAAGTTGACAGCAGAATTACCATTGCTGAAGACCATTCAGCAACACCATTGTGATGAAAAACATCACCCATCCTTGTGAAATGATCAACCAAGATCAAGTATAAATCAGGAGTTTTTTATAAACATCTCATGTTGAGAAGAAGACAAGACTCTTATAAAAGACTCTTCTTATTAAAGAAGGAAATTAAGCTGACAGGAATCGGATAGGAGAGTCATTGATAAAAGAAACGCAACATGCAGTCAATCTTAACAAAAACTGTAAGACAGCAATAATTACCATGCCTGGTTTGGGAACATTTAAAGGCAAAGTGGACATCGAATGCTGAATATCAATAACATGGAGCTGAGAGAGAGTCATTAGAATGAGAGCATCTTTAGCATGTACAGAGTTTGAGTCCTTGGAAAATTATTACAGTGATATGCATAAATTATAAATACTTACATTGGCTCCTGTGCTAATACTCTTCCTTCTTGTACCAGAATCTGGGGCTTCCCACAAGTCAGCAATGCAGGTGTTTTAGACGGGCAAACTAACATAGCTTCAGATTTAAACAAATGCAACATAAAAGAACGCAACACATCTTTGCATCATTAAACAAATATTTGACAGCATAAACAAATGTTAACCCATTTTCAACTACTGCTCCACAATACTGGTCACTTAACCAATTACCAGGTGCTTTGTGCATCCGTCTCTGCTGTGTGCAGCTAAATGTAATCCTAAAGTGCAGTGTGAAGAAGTAAAAACAATATTTGACCTTTCTCTGATTCCTGGCATGTAGCTGAGTGGGATGCAACCTGTGGCAATGGGAGAGCTGGTACCAAGGGTCCCTGGATAGCTCCAGGATGAGTGCTGGTCACCTGAAATAAGAAAGGCATCTTTGTGTGTGGGAGTGACTTCCAATGCCACCCCCTAACCTGCATCCGTCTCCCAGCCGTTTGCACTCCTAAACCCAGAAAACAGAGAGAAGCTAAGGGCTCATTTCTACCATCAATGACCAAACATTTCATCAGTCCTACCTACAAAACAAAAGTCATTAAGAAACCAAGGACCTAAACAAAGGGGTCCAGGGGATTTCAGAGTTTATGAACACATCCATGTACTGGGTCACTATAAACCCAGGAGACCTGAGACGGGAACGAAGAGGCCAGGGCAGGAGGAGGATTGGACAGAAGAAGCAGAACACAGGAGACCAACAGACAGAACCCAGCTCTAGAGACCTTCCAAAAGCCTTCCTGCCACAGAAATTCTATTTGGCAACGCTCATTGCCTTGGCCCTGGGCCTGGAGGGAGGTGGCCACAGGGCAGCCTGTATCTGTGCTGCTAAGGGGCAGGGGTGGGGTGGAGAGGCCACTGGGTCAGCCCCACAAGCCAGGCTCCTCCCACGCATGTGCTTTTGGAAAGCAGACTGAGAAGCAGGCCCTCAGGTGGAGGAGGGGCAGGGTCCTGAGCTGAGGAGCCTCCAGTGCCCTGAGATGACACCACTCAAACTTTTTGGAGTCTCCAGACCAAATGTGACAGACCTTCCTGTCTTCAAAAATGGAAGAGGTGTGGCTCCCAGGTCATCGAGTTTGCCCCCTCACAGACCAAGGAATGACACACCAGCAGCCACAGGAACGTGCTCATTTCTGTAAGGGACAGAGTAGACAGAGCAGCTGCCAACAGCTCTCAACATTCCCACAGCCTGGCTCTCTCCATCATGATGCCTGCCCATTGGAATGGATCCGAACCCTGAGCTTACTTCTGACCCAGGAATGCTGGCCCCTTAGTCACATCCCACCTTCCCTCCAGATGTGTTTCTGTTCTTTTTCCCACCCTGAGTGACCATCCCCCGCCTGCTATTTCCCAAGCTGGCCCTGGGGACACCATGCCAATGGCCCACTGGTGATCTTGTTTTACGTGATACATTTCCAAAAAAGACCAAAAAGTTCTTTCCAGGAAAATGCCATTTTAAAAATTCAGCCCCAGACTCCGTGGCAACATAAGGAAAACAAAGAACTTGGCAGAAGGGGTTTCTGAGTCCGGACATTCTCTCTAAAATACCTTTTCCAAACTGTGTGAATGGGACCGATGCCAGGGGTCAGTTCTGGAACATGCAGGCAAACCCAGACATCAACTGCTGCTGTCTACACAGTTGCCTCTCCTTAGCTAGAATACCCTGGGATGCTCCCTCTGGCTTAAACCAGGAGCCTCTGAAAGAGTCCCCAAAGGAAGCAGCAATCACTGAAGGATCAGGAAATGGTTCCTACCTCTCATTAGAAAGGACTCCTCAGCCTTTCTCTTGTCACCACCACAAAGCTGGGGGCCAGCAGGTCCTACTGTGTTTAGTAGAGAGTGGCTCTTCTCATTATTCAAGTGGAGGGAGACAGGACTCCCCCCTCCCAAGCATGCAATGAGGTCCTAGTTAGGGTAGGCTCTAAAGTATAACTTGTTCCCTTTAAGAAGAAAAGTGGACACGCACACACACACACACACACACACACCACACCACACATACACACACACACATGCATGCACACACACAGACACACACAGGAAGACCCTGCAAGGACACCGAGACAGTGGCTTTCTGGAGACCCAGGAGAGAGGCTTTATAAGAACCAACTCTACCAGCCATTTACCTCAGAATTCCAGAAAGTTCTGTGGTATTTTGTTATGGCAACCCAAAAAAGCTAATACAACTCTATAATCAGTATGGCGATTATTACCATCTCACAGGGTACAACCAGATTCAACAGGCTATGGACTTGCCAACGCAAGTAAGAGTTGAGACACGACAATATGACGTCATAGCATGAGCACATAAGACTGTGTCCAACACTTCTCCGTGCTCTGTTAGTATGTGCATGTTCCACCTCGATGTGTAACAAAATGCCCCACCACCTCGGGACTTGAAGCAACTGCACTTTTATTGCTCACATCAGCAGTTAGGCAAGGCTTGCTGGGCAGAGCTTGTCCCTGCACCACTTCTCAGCTGGAGAAACAGTTTGAAGGTTGGGCCAAAGGTCTCACTCAGTACTCTGGTAACTGGCGCTGACTGTCACCAACAAACTTAGCTGGGGCTGTTGTCCAAAGTTTCATGTGACCTCTGTGTTAGTCAAAGCCTAATTCCAACATGGCGGCTGGTTCATCTGAGAGTGACCAGAGCAGAACCTGTCTCACCTTTCCCAGCGGAAGATGCTGAATGTCACTTTCCGGTGCTGTCTCTTCAAGAGAAGCAAATCACTGTGCTTATTCCATGTTGGAGGGAAGACCACTCAGTGCTACCTTTTCATAGAAAGAATATCATAGAATTGTCTAAAGGATTTCAAAGTCACTGCAGTGCCTGGGTCACGAGCATGGTTGTATATATTTACTTATCAGTAGCACGATACCATGGAAAGCTGAACCTTTGAACCCAGGGTGGGATTCCAAATCTTCTCCACCGTGGTCTATATATGGTGGAGGTCTATAAGACAATGCTGCTGTCAGTCGGGAGCAGCGGACACTACTCATCAGACACTAGCTTCCTGTGATGATGTCCCGGATGCTGGCTTGTCCTGTATCAGAGCTACTGTCTTAAAACAGCAACAATGCCTTCAGCATCCGTCACCCCCTCGCTGATGATGCTGATGAAACTCACTTCAACCCTATGAAGGAAGTAATACACTAAACCCATTTTGAACATGAACAGAAGCTCCCATAAGATAAACGGCTCTCCCCCCCACCCCAATAGTCAGTAAGGGGTGGAGCTAGAACTACATATGCTATGCTCTGGCCAGCTTTGTTTGTATCTTCCCAGCTCATCTTGGGCAGTTTGATATGTCTGGCCCAGTCAGAATGCAACCAAGGAAGAGTATACCACAAATGGGGGGAGGGGAAGGCCCTGGAGGCAGAGCAATCCGCATCCAAATCCCAGTTCCACCATCCGTCGCTTGTACGTGAAAAAATAATGAGGCACACGTTGCCTCAGCGAGAGGATCCTCGGTGAGTTAATACTCGTACCAGCCTTGGCACAGTGCCTAGCATACAGTAGATACTTAATAAATACTAGTTATCTCTGCTGTTGTTATTATCAATAATATTTGTGAAAGATCCACTAGAGAGTCTAGCATATGGTAGGCATTCAAAAAAAAATGATAGCTGTTAATCTCATTGTTTAAGTCCTGGAAGAGCTACAGGAATTCAGAGAAGGGCCAGATAACAAGGTAGTGAAGACAGAAAACAGGCTGCCCAAGCAATTGTGCAAATCTGCAGATCTCAGGCTAATCCTAGAGCTTGGGTATGACTGGCCTTGATTAAGTGGGAATGCCTCCCAACAGAACTCTCATCCTCGTCTGCCTCAATGAGGAGATGACAAGAGCTTCCGGAGCACAGGGGCCTCTGGGGAAAGGAATTTCAAGAAAGAAAATCAGAAACACCCTGTCTGTGTGCCTGCCCAGCATCTCCTGCCGTGGCAACACAAGTCTACGAGTCAACAGCCTGGGCTCCTCTCATCTCGTTGTCCTTTGGGTCAATGGCAAACTTTGAGAATATCAATCTGTGGAAAGTGAGTTAAATGGTTGGAAGTAGTCTGGGCCCTCCGGTCTCAAACCCAGCCCAAAGTCAAGCTGCTGGTGAAGCAGTGAACAGAAGAGGTGGAGATGTGGACCAGTGGTGGAGTACTTACTGGCTTAGCATGAGCAAAGATGTGGGTTTCAACCCCAGCAGCCAAAACTAAATAACAAATAACAGTGTACCCAGTGGGTACAGTGCTTATATCATAAGCATGAAGACTTGAGTTTGAACACCAGCACCCAGAACAACGTGCACACCAGGGGTTCTGACTGGAAATGGATAGGCTGACTCCAACCAGGATGGTGACTCATTTGGTCCAGGATATTGCTGGTCTTCAATTTAAATATTTATATGTAATTCAAATTATATATTATATATTATACATAATATAATATAATTATGTTAATAATTATCTATATATTATATAAATACATACTATATAATCATTTGTATATAATTCAAAATACACACATATATATATATTGAATTAGTCAACAAAATTTATAAATGGAACACATTTATATATATATATATATATACATAACTGTGTGTGCCTTTTAAATATGAAGGAGTAATATATATACACATACATAACTGTGTGTGCCTTTTAAATATGAAGGAGTAATATATATCTATATATATATATATCCCACTTAGATATAGGTAATGAAATCAAAAATCAAAAAAGAAGAAACTGCCAGACAGTGTTGGCACATGCCTTTAATCACAGCACTTGGAAGGCAGAGACAGGCAGATCTCTGTGAGTTCAAGGCCAGCCTGGTCTACAAAGTGAGTTCCAGGACAGCCAGGGCTGTTACACGGAGGAGGAGGAGGAGGAGGAGAAGGAGAAGGAGGAGGAGGAAGAAGAAGAAGAAGAAGAAGAAGAAGAAGAAGAAGAAGAAGAAGAAGAAGAAGAAGAAGAAGAAGAAGGAAATATAGCTCCTTTTTTAAAATCATAATTTCAAAACATTCTTCCAAGTTTGACATTTTGACATGCAAATAAAATATATTAATATCAAAAGGATCCAATCAAAGAAGCCTGCCCGTGATATGTAAACATCATGATCTAAAACAAAGGACTGGGCTTCAAGGTTTGCTTTCTTGAGTTTATGACAAGTGTTGCCACTGTGGAAAGAAGTCGGGGTGGGGAATACCGGAGTACTACAGCCTTTTAGGCCAATGAGGCCCTAAAAAAGTATTTCCTAAGGACAGGAATTCATTCCTTGAACAAAACAAGTATTTGCAAAAGGAAGACTAAACAGAAACGCTGTCACTCAGCATGGTGAGAACACGGCTGAGAACCTACAGCACAGAGTGTGCAAAAAAAAGTTGAATCATTTGTGGCATTTCCTAGGGAAGCCTGTGGGAGCCCAGTTTGAATAATACCACACTGTCTGCTGTATTTATTTATGGTCCCAAAAAGACCTGGATGTGATCGGAGCACTTTGGGGCATGGTGTCCATCAAGGGCACAATGTCAGGAAATGACTCAGCTTTGTGTGTTAGCAAGTATTGAATCATTTATCGAAGACAGGTCAACATCAGTAAGCCCAGCTACAAACTAGGACTCCTGAGATGGTCAGTGTTAATGCTGACCCTGTCTTGAAACTTAAATCCAAGGTGAGAAAATTTGGGTCATTATGGATGCTATGTAATTCACCAAGAAGCCTGAAATTGCTGTTCTAAAAACAGACCATAGCATGACCCTCTAGAGTCACTCCCGTGGCTGAAGTGATAGAGACACCTTTCTACTTAATGAACTAGGTACAAAGTAGTCTTAACACCCAACTGTCAGGATAAACAGAGGCACATCGATGATGCTGGCATCTCTTAATTATAGGATGGAGGAACAATTGAAAACTTACTAAGTATTCCTATCATCCAACAAAAATATTCACCCTAACTTACAAGCAAAAATTGGATGTAAGTGTTGACAGCCTTTTCAGTAAATATGACTACTATCTAACTCTTTTAAGGCATTAGACTCGTCACACATACACACATTGGCTATTTAGTTGGAACTCTTAATGAAATTATATCTCAGGAACTCAGTAAAGAATAACCAGTCAATTTCCCTAGGCTGAAGTCAATTTCCAGAAGTAAAAGAAATTTAAACTTTTCTCCCCAAACTGTGGCATGAAAGAGAGATTTCCACCAAAGATTCTAAGTTTTATGAAAATTGCCTTTCTTGATTAATATTATGTCATATGTGGAGCTCTAAAAATTCAGCTTTCTCAATTAACCTTAAAATTCTCAGAAAGAGAATTTTTTTGAGCCACGGGTTCAGTCCTAAAAACTAAAATTTGCAACCTTAGAATGCCAGAATCCTGCAAAAGTCTCAGGACTGGTTACACTACATGTAAAAACTATCGTACAAAGATTCTATCCATGTTCAACAGTGAGCAGCTGTTCTCCATTAGGAAACTAAATAAAGCTATTGCTCTCAGTTAAAAGATTCAAGGTTGAATTCTGTACAGCACATCTCGGTATGAAATGCAAGACTCGAATTTGACATGTTGGGGCAAAAGAAAAGTGTTGCCTTCCCGCTTCTAAAGTAAAGAAGTAATGAGGTCTGAAAGAAAGAAAATTAATAATTACATATTTCTATTTTTTCAGATGTTACTTTTTTCAATTTCAAACTTAACCTGCAGTCTCCAATAACATACATGTTTGTATAATATGTTCTTATGCCGTGCTCAAGTAAAAATGAAAGGATGCTTGATTACATTTCTGGCAGTTGGTTTTTCTTCAGCCTGATCAAGTTCATTCATTTTCAGTGCCTTTTTGAAATTCGTACGGACTCTGAACTTGCAGCCTCTGCTATGTACTATAAATACACTGTATGTCATTTTCTTTTCTTTTTAAGATTCTGGTATTACAACGGTGCTCTACCAAGCCTGTTTTATGCGGTGCTGCGGATTGAATCCAGGGTTTCTTGAATTCAAGGCAAGCAATCTACCAACTGAGCTATGTCTCCAGCCCCTGTATAGTTTTTTTAAATAAAAGAAGAAAGGAAATCATTGGAAACAAAACATTCTCCGTTAATGATGAAAACATAAAATCCAAAATAGAAAATGTATCATTTGAGAGTACACACACACACACACACACACACACACACACACACACACAAAATTTATAGGGTGTGTAGATGCAGTTTCCAGCTTCCAGTAGTTCAACTTTGAATTTTTCTACTTTACAGTGGTACAAAGAGCAGTGTGGTCTTGGTAGAAACTATGTTTAAAATGCTTGATTTTGAACTTCTTCTGAGTTGGCAATCTATGGTACTGTCCTCTTACCCAATTCTGAGCCATGGCTCCCAATTAACGATGCAATCACAGGAAAGGACAATTCACTCTGCTGTACTGGGTTTCCAAGCTAGGGAATCCAGCAGGTCAGTGTAGTAAACGCATTTCCCACTCACAATGGGTTTATCAGAATGTTGTCCCTTTGCAAGTATGGGGACACCTATATGTGTGATAGGCTTTCAATTAAAATGGAATCCTACTCCACACAATCTTATGGATTTCTCATAAAAGTGTTCTGCAACTACTAGGACTATGGTAGCTCAGTATGATGGCACATGCCTGAAATCCTAGCACTCAGGAAGATTTGCAAGGAAGACTGTGAGTTCCAGGCCAGTGTGATCTACACAGTAAATTCCAAACCAACTTACATTATACAACAAAACCCTGAGGGAGGGAGGGAGGGAGGAAGGGAGGGAGGGAGGGAGGGAGGGAGGGAGGGAGGGAAGGAGGGAGGGAGGGAGGGAGGGAAGCAGGGAGGGAGGCAGGGAGGGAGGCAGGGAGGGAGGGAAGGAAGGAAAGGAAGGAGAGAAAGAGAATTGGAGAAGGGAAACAATGAGATAAATATTAACAGCTACATGTCATTGTAATGTAACTATTTTAGCTTATTTATTATTGTTGTATATTTAAGGACTTTCTCCTGTTTGGGATTACTGGCCCATCCTCTTCCTACCATAGCCGGGTTAGTACCGTCAGTGCCATGCCTGGTACTTGGGTTTCCACTTTGAGCTTCAGTAGACAACTGGACTTGACTTCGCTTTAGACTTGCTAATCTTCTGAAATGGACTCCTTTGTGTGATCAGTTCTTGAGCACAGCAACTCCAGTACTCCCATTTTCTGGACCTCACTTACTATCATTGCTCAGAGGGTGTTTGCTCTGTGAGGTGAAAGATCTCTGGTTGATCCCATGAAGCACTAACAACATTGCTCTGTTACAGAGAGATGATGTCCAAGCTCCAAGGTTCAGACTGACAGCCAGGGCAAGCCAGACATTTTACACACTGCTGCTACTTTCCCCTGACTGTCCCACCCCAACCCCAGGACGTCCAACATTTGCTCTTACAAATGTCTCCCTATGTCACACATGTCTGCGTGTCCATCTGGTTCCAGAAGAGATGGAGGGAGGCAATCTCCTTTGTTTAATGAGGAAGTTGTCAGTCACAGCCGTGGGTATCCCCAGTTTGACCGAGAGGTGGACCCCAGCATTAGGGAGCCTCTGGGTTGATGAAAGAAACCCAGTTTGATGCTCTGATCAAAGGCTGTTACAGAACCTGCTGATGGCGTCAAGTGGGCAGGTCAGCCTGTGAAAACAAGCAAGATCTTGGAGAAGTCACGTGCAAAGTCCAGGACTTTGGGACAACAGCATGGGGACACACAGGGAAAATGCACCTTGTTTGCCTTGTTTGCAGATGGACTAAGGACATCATGAGCTTGCCAGAGGAAAATTCTATGAACGGCTCTGAGAGAGAGAGAGAGAGAGAGAGAGAGAGAGAGAGAGAGAGAGAGAGAGAGAGAGAGAGAGAGAAGGAGGGAGGGAGGCACACACAACTCCCGTGGGAGAGGACTAAACAGCATGTGAGTAAGGGGAGAGGGGATAGGCAAGACACCAGTGACAGACAAACACTAATGTTCACTTCTCCCCCCTTAAAAACCCCAGAGAATGTGATTTTTTGGGGTGTGAGTCTTTGCCTTTAACGGCTAAGCCATCTCTCCAGACCACAAAATGTGACCTTTAAAAGGCAGGCGCCCCTTTCTTCATAAGGAACAAGAAGAGTCAGCTCATCAGCAGAAGAATTTCGGGCCATTTCCAGAAAATTGGAAGCCGACAGAAGGGAATTGGATGACAAGGCAGACAGACTAGGATCCTGGCCTGGGACCGTCCTGAGAAGAGCTGCAGCTGCCTCCCTGGCCAGACGCGGAAGAGAGGCTGCCTCAAGCAGACCACAGAGTGACGAAAAGTGAGAAGTAGGGGATTAATTCAAATCTGGATACACAAGGGCGAAAAGCACTAAATCCCCAGGCCAGCCCTGGAAAGAGTGGGCAGAGGGCAGGGCAGACAAGGGAAGGGGAGGGGCTGAGGCTGCGCTGGGGAAATGTCAGCACCCTGGATAAAAGGAAGAAGAAAAAACCAAACAAAACAAAAAACAAAGAGCCCAATATCCTTGCACCTGGAGAACCTAGCAAGCAAGGTGGTCAGAGCGGTCCAGGGGCCAACAGTAAGGTGGTCAGAGCGGTCCAGGGGCCAACAGTAAGGTGGTCAGAGCGGTCCAGGGGCCAACAGTAAGGTGGTCAGAGCGGTCCAGGGGCCAACAGTAAGCGCGAAGCTCCTACTGACCTTTGGGTCCCAGAGCCTCCCCGAGATCAGACAGCCCTGTTCCCCAGACACTGAGGAAAGCCTGCAACATGAAAGGGAATGAGGGAGAACTAGATCCTCATCTATCATAGCCCCAAGGCAGAAGATGGTGTCTGAAGCTGATAAATCAAAGGAGACCGGGATAAGCACGTCATTTAGATATGCTTTAGAACTAAAACGGGAACAGATAAAACAGGGGGCTCTCAGTAGCAGAGCAGGAGGCAGGGGAGGGGGCGGGAAGGACAGGCAACTGTTGCTTTTCATTACTAGCCCTTTTTGCTATTTGACTTGACATCTTCTTAACTTTTAAATTATCTTTAAGGCAAGGTCACATTGTAAATGCTATTGTCTAAAAAAGAAGAAAAGAAAAAAGAAAGAAGAAATGACTCATTGTAATAATTTATCACTGTACAATCTAGACTTTTTGTTCCTGGAGTTTGTTTCCGGGTAGGGGGTCTTTTTTTCTTTCTTTCTTTCTTTCTTTCTTTTTTTTTTTTTTTAAAGCAACCAGGCCAGATGGAGATTCTCGGCAGTTCATTTGGGAATAACCATACTGGATTGTAAGCGCCTTGTGTTTTAGGGAACAGTTCTGGAGAAGGAGACGGATTAAATTATCCCTGAGTAGCAGGGATGTTTTCCTGTTGTCTGTTTGTTTGACAATGCAATCAGGAGCAAAGATGGAATTAAGGTGGAAAAGATCACGTGGAACTCTTCCTGGAGCACAGACTGCCGTGGTGGGTCGTGCTCCTTCTCCGTTGAATTGGATTGAAACGTGCGCATATGTGCCTGTGTGTCTCAGCTGGAGCCTGTGAAGGTGTTTCCAGTGGGGCTTAATAAAGGTTAATTAGAGAAGCTGTCTAATAGGGCAGGGGCCTGAATGAAATACAAATAAAAGGAGGGGATGCCAGCTAGCTTGTTTGTGCTTTCTCTGTCTCTGTCTCTCTGTGCATCTCTGTCTCTCTCCCTTTCTCTCCCCTTCTCTCCCTCTTTCTTTCCCCTTCTCTCCCTCTTTCTCCCTTTCTCTCTCTCCCTTTGTCTCTTCCTTTCTCTTTCTCTCTCCCTTTGTCTCTCTCTCCCTTTTTCTTTCTCTCCCTTTGTCTCTCTCTCCCTTTTTCTTTCTCTCCCTTTGTCTCTCTCTCCCTTTCTCCATTTCTCTCCCCCTCTCTCTCCCCCTCTCTCTCTGTCTCTCTCTCTCTCTCTCTGTGTGTGTCTCTCTCTCTCTCTCTGCTTCCTACCCACTATGAGGTGAACCACTAAGCTCTCCCAGGCCCCATAACTCTTGCCATGATGGACTGAAGTTTCTGAAAGCATAAGCTAAAATCTTCCCTTTTTTAACTGTTTCTCATGGGTATTCGGTCCCAGAGATGAAAACTCATATGACACACACTGTGTGCCAAGCAAACACCTTTACCCATTGAGCCATCCTACCAGCCCTACGCCAGTGCACTTCAGTATGCTCTGTTACACAGCGAAAACTAACAGATACAAGAACACGGAGGGGCCAGTCGGCCTCCCTCATAAGTGAAAGTTCCTCAAGAACACCTGGCTCCTTCTTGCCAATGGCAAGTGTCCCTCTCTACCTGTCTAATATGTCACACATCTGGTTCCTCTTTTGAATATTCACTTACCATAAAAGGAGAAAAGCTGAGGACCTCTGGTGTTCCTATCAGAAGTGGGTATGTAAACTCAGACTAGCCCACCATGACAGCAGCAGGGTGGCCTGAATTGCAAATCCTGGGCTAGATGGACAAGGGTATACCCAGAGCGACACCAAGGAGGCAAACGTCTTCAGCAACTTGACTCCAATGTCTAGTCTATCTAAGAGCTCTTCACCCAGCACAGGATCCACCGCCCAAAGGCGAGTCCTTGAGTCAGAGTTTATAACTTCCTTCCTCAAAAGGCTCCAAAATAAACAGAATAAACACCAGTTGGTCTCAGCTGGTTGCATGTTGGCCTGCCTGGAGGAGGGGGATGCCAAGGACAGCTTCTGGAGGCTGCTCACAACCCTGCACTTCTAGGAAATAGACAATTATGAACAACATGGATTTTATTATCGTGACATTGCTAAGGTCTTTGCATAAAGCCTATATTTAAAAATATAAACATGTAAGTGAAAAAAAATGTCAGGGGAATAAATATTTGTCTTAAAAGAGACCATCTGTTTCAAATTTTTATTTAAAAAAAAACCAACATGTGTTTTATTTTAAATTTGTATGTGTGCTGTTATCCTTGGGTTAAGTATTAGGTAAATAGACAGAAGCATTCAGAATCCATTTTCCAGCAAATTTTGGTTAGAAATCCTTGCGCACGTGACACAGGAGATAATTTGGGGGCTAATTGGAGCTTTGTGGGAGGCCGGGCCCCTCACAGGCCTCCCCCCCACCCCCTGCAGCCTCTGTTTGGTGGGGCTTTCCTCAACACTCATGTTTGTTTTGGATGAGATGGCGTTTTACACCTCTGAGGACTCAGCCAACACAACACATGGCAAACGGCTTCCAGCCCAGCCCAGATGTGCACCCAGATGCACAGGAGGCCAGGATGGCAGGAACACGGGACTCAAGAGTCTGTAGGAGCCTCTGCTGCAGCCTCCAAGGGCAGTGAGTTTGGATGTAAATACTGTTTGTGGAGAGGGGTCAAGGAGAGCCTTGCAAAGGAGATGGCGGTGAGCTGGTTCCCATGTGTGAACAGGGAAGAGCAAGCAAGGTCATTCCAGAAGGAGGTAGGAAGGGATCGAGGGGATCTGGGGGAAAGGCATCGAGTTCCATCAAGTTCCATGGGGGTAGAGAACAACACATGATGAGGGTGTGGGGGAAGGAAGCAGGAGAGGGGGCTGGGAACAGTGAGCAACTTCTGATCTTTCTAATAGGAATACACAGGCGGGCAGGCGGGCAGGCAGACAGACAGACAGACAGACACACACACACACACACACACACACACACACACACACACACACTGTTATCCATTCCAGGGTAGTATTTGTTCATTTGGACCAGCCATATCCAACCTTTTGATGTTGTAACACTGTGTCTGTCATCTACAAAGTCCATCCTTGAAGCTAAGCTACCAAAAAAAAAATCACAAGAATAACCTCAGAATATTTTGAGCTTATAATTTTATATCAGACTGGCTTCCAAGAACCCCAGCCACAGGGCCCAGGGGGTCACATGACTCAGTTAAGGGTGGGCACCATCTTTTATTGGAGTGAGGGACTAGGTTAATAGCATCTATGAAAGACATTTTCACTTTCTGAGACCATGGGCTTGAAGGCCATACTGAGGCCTCTTGCTCTTGTTGGTGAATGAAGGCTTCCCAGGAAAAGCAGGGAGGAAGGGCAACGAGGGAGAGAGAGGGGATGAAGCAGTTGAGCTCCTCAGCCCAGCTCCACTTCACTAGGGTGTTTCCATTTTTCCTAAGGCCAGTCGGAGCTGGCGCCCTGCCTCTTGCAACTGAGAAATGTTTGGTTAATGTCACTGAAGTCTCAAATTTAAATTGAACTTGCAGCACGAGGCAAACAGCTGTACCTGATGAAGGCAGCAATCCAGCGGTTCCCTTGGGTAAAGAGAGGCAGCTGTCCATCAAAATAGAAGCTCCATTTCCATCAGACAAGGTTGCAGCCAGAGGGATGTCCCACCCAGGGTCTATTTTACAATACCCCCGCCACCTCCTTTGTACTCGAGTATGACAGCAGCTAAGGCCCACCAGTATAGTATAAGCAGGAGTGGTAGGAACCATTTCTCTACAGAGGATTCCCCACACTGTTTAGCCCTTCTACCTAGACATGGGGGTGAGGGACTTGGTGGAAACTTAAGTTACAGGAAGCAAGGACTTAAACCAGAATGGCATGAGAAAAACATTGCTCTCTCACTACAGAGAGAGAGGACACTAAGACGTGTTGGCCCTCTCTTCATTTTAGGCCAGGGTTTACGAGTGGATTGAGCTGCGTGGAGAAGAGAAGGGTTTGCACAGGCTGGCTGCGGGTTCCAGGAAGTCATTAGCCTGATGACTGTAGAAATGTTAGTTAAACAGAAGGTCTGTTATTTTTGTTCCAGAACATAGCTGTCTGTGTTTGTCCCTTCTCTGGCTCTCAAACGTTGTTAGTTCAGCCAGCCCTGGGCCAGATGTCGCCAGCTGTCATGGTCTTTCTCCATCAACCATAACTCAAAGGAAACAGGGTTCCAATAAGAGAGGAACCATTTTTATTTAGAAGACATTTTGTGCTGACTGAGGGTGGGAGGATCTGAGGGAATAAGATACCCAGTGAAGAAGCCCCTGACTCTAGGAACATCTGTCTCACTGAGGGCAGCCACCATCAAAGAGGACCACTTGCGCTGGATAGCTAATGTTAGTAAACAAACAAACAAATAAACACATAAATAGCAAAGGCATGGGTGTGGTGATTTCACTAGACCCACGATAAATGATAAATGGGTGTTTTATTGGTGAACACTTTCACAGAACAATAAAGAAGCACCATAGCCTTTCTTTGCTCTTCCGATTGGATCCGAGACCCAAGAGGAAAAAAGCTCAAGGGAGAAACAAAGCCTTATGTTTTCCTCTTTCTGCTTCCGGGGGCGTACCTGAAGCCATGCCCAAATGGATGTGGCCACTAACACAAATACACTGACAAGGCTAGATGCTACTATAATTTCCCTTCTAGTATAAAGAAGAAGGTTTTAAGCCTGATGCCAAAACTATACACAATGATAACAAATGTCAGGTATAGTCCAGGAAAAGGAAAGGTAAGCACACACAAGTCAAAACCTACTACCAGCGAGAGCAACATAGAGCAATATATACATATTACAAAATAAAATAAAAATTCTTTTGGCATTTGAGCCAGTAGGACAGTTTAGGGGGTTTAATTATCACAGCACATGAGTTTACCCCAACCAATACATCCCCTCCATTATTCTGGAAGATGCTTAAAGTCTCTATTTCTTTGTTCTCCTTTGATGGAGTTACTACATCCATGACTCACCGAATCCTCTCACTTCCTGTATTTATTGAGCACCTACCCCATTAGAGGTCACGTGGTAATGGTTAGTGAGAGTGATGAATTAGGTACAGTACTTTTCACTGATTCAAGATCACTATCTAACGAGCGTGAGGCATATTTCACGTCTGACTGTAACAACCATATGTAACATTAAGAAAAAGTGATTGCCAATTAATCAATGGCATGCCATCAGAAGCTATCCTAATTTCCGAAATTGCAAGGTTTTATATATGTGTGTGTGTGTGTGTGTGTGTGTGTGTGTGTGTGTGTGTGTGTATCTTTAAATGGATGGGAAATATCATTAAGACTTTTGTTTGGTTTTGTTTTGTTATTGTTTGAGACAGGGTTTCTCTGTGTAACTCTGGCTGTCCTGGAACTACACTCTGTAAACTGGCTGGCCTCAAACTCAAGAGAGCCACCTGCTTCTGCCTCCTGAGTGCTGGGGTTAAAGGTGTGCACCATCACCACCTGGGCTCTGGTTTTGTTCTTTGTTTGCCTGTATCATTTGTCTTTGGGGGGACAACTTTCTAAAAAGAAATTCTGTTTACTCATTAGGTAGAGTGCACGTGACATGGCTCACATGTAGCAGCGAGAAGACAACTTTATGGAGTTGGTTCTCTCTGTCTACATTCATGTGGGCTCAAACACAGGGGGTCAAACTTGGGTAGCAAGTATTTTGTCTACTGTCCCATCTTGTCAGCCCTGAAATAACTTTTTGCTGTGTATCCCAGACAGTCCTCAAACTCATGATCTTCCTGCCTCTGCCTTGTGAGTGATGGGCTTACAAACACATACCTGCATGTCCAGCAAGATACATCGTTTCTTACCTCCAGGACACAGAGGACCACATAGGGGAGATCACATGTTATAAATACTCTAACAAAGATGGACGGACGACTCATCCAGGAAGAGATAACCAACTTCCCAAAGGGGACCTTTGAGCTGAATTTTGAGTGAAGAAACAGCCGAAAGGCACTTGCGGGGAGGACCAGTGGGTCTCTGAGATGCCTCCTCCACACCTGCAGAGAGGCATGCATGTAGGCACAGTCATGCACGCACCGGCAGGGACTGTGATGGGTTAGCAAAACCTCAAAGCACTCTAGTGTGCATTCCACTGAGACAGCTTCATTTTCTGGATAGATGGAGACTAATCCTTTAGGTGCCAAGGCACAATTTTAAAGTGGAAAACCCTCCCAAAATATAGCATCGTAAACCCTTGGCATCCGCAAAGGGCACACCGGGGGGTCCTGGTGAAGCTCCAAGTTCACAAACGCAGCGAGGCCTGGACAGACTCCTGCTTGCTCAAGGATCACATTTACAGGAAAAGCCACAACCATCCACTATGAAGCCCACACCACCCTCCTCCCTTCACACGCTCTCTTCACTTCTCGCTTCATGAGCAACTCTGTTATGTAGTCAGAGGCCGATTTTCTCTTTAATCCTGATTCCGCTCTCTCTTCCTCTCTCTACTGCTGGATAAAAGCTGTAGTGTGCCCATGACTTCAAATGCAGTCTTGTGTGGCGATACACTGCGTCACTTGGAGTGACAACACAACAGTCCCCATGTGGTAACCTGAATGCCCACTTTAGTGTAATAATCAAGCTTTATAATTTGATTTCACAGCACAGCTCTGCCTGCCGGTACCACAGCTCCACTGGCTTGTTGTCTGGTAGCCTATGGTAGGAGGGGAAGAATGAATCTGCCTTATGTGTCTTTTGCCTCCCTCTCCTCCCCTGCCCTCTGTCTCACACACACACACACACACACACACACACACACACACACACACTTACATACTCATCCACATGCACACATATGTATGCCCATATGTACATGTACACACATGTTCACTCACACACACACAGTAGGGAAGCAAGCATAATTCTGCCATAGCTCTCACCACATAAATTTCTTTCTTGGTCTATTCTCTTCACCGCCTCCCATTTTATATTCATTTTTAGAAGATTTATTATTATGCGTACAGCATTCTGCCTGTATGTGTCCCTGCAGGCCAGAAGAGGACACCAGATCTCATTACAGATGGTTGTGAGCCGCTATGTGGTTGCTGGGAATGAACTCAGGACCTCTGGAAGAGCAGCCAGTGCTCTTAACCTCTGAGCCATCTCTCCAGCACCCCATTTTATATTCTTAATGTGGATAGGATGGAGCCAAGAGTTCATTTTGGGGTACTGGAGAGATGGCTTAGTGGTTAAGAGCACTGGCTGCTCTTCTAGAGTACCTGGGTTCAATTCCCAACACCCACATGGTGGCTCACAACCATCTATAATGAGATCTGATGCGCTCTTCTGGCCTGCAGGGATACATGCATGTACTGCTCAGACATATATGTAGATAAAACACCCATTGCTGTAAGGTTTTTAAATTTAGTAGCTCACTTTGGGGACTAGAAAAATAAATAAAGAACTTCACCTGCAATCAGGAGGATATGAATTTGATCCCCTCAAACCCATGTTCAAACAACAGTTGGACACAGTGGCCCCTACCTGTAATCTCAGTGATGGGGACAGGCAGAACTCCAGAGCTTGCTGGCCAGCCAGTCTAGACAAACTGGAAGGCTCTGGGTTCAGTATTGAAACCAACTGAGGAAGACATCTGACATGTACCTCTGGTCTACACATATGCATGCATGCACATGGGCATGTATACACACATACACACAAAACAAATCTGCAAAGGATGATCTAATTTTCTCATTTTATACCTGCTGTGTCTTGTAGTTCAAGTCTTTAACTACCCAAGATAATATTGTCATTGTCAACTAAGTGTGTGTCCCAGTTCTGTCCCCACACTGCACACTTCCTATGTGGAAGCCTTAATCCCTACTGTATGGAGAACATGTGCCCACTCTTTCCATATGCCTCTCTACAAGGGAAGAGGAGAGCCAGCCCTTCAGAGCTGTGGGAACGCGAATTTCTACTATGTAATACCTCTACTGTGTGGAGTTTCGTTATGGCAGCCCAAGATGGCCAGAGCCCCTAATGAAATAGTTTAGTAAACAATTTTTCTACATAATATTCCTCTAGATTTTATAACAAGCACACAGAAGAGCAGGGCACTCACACAATATTTAATAAGAGAATGAGTAAATGAAAGGACAGAACAATGAATTCTCATTTAATTTTTTTTACTTATCTATTATCATAAGGGCAGTGTACACACATGTGTTGGAGTCAGAGGACAACTTTGTGAAGTAAGTTTTCTCCTTCCCCCTTATGTGGCTTCTAAACACTGACCTCAGGTCATCCGGCTTTCAAGGCAAATGTCTTTCCCTTCTGAGCCATCTCGTCAGCCCAAACAACACTCCATTTAGCTGTCTAAGTCAAGCTGAATACCACGACCTGCTCTGTATTCTTGTTGTTGAAAATATTCTTGTCTTCTTGTGTCTATTTTAAGTTAAAAACAAAAAGCATAGGAGAAATACATGAACACACCCATGAGCATTAATGTGTTGATTGAACAATGAAGAATCCGGTAGAAGCAAAAGTAGAAGTTTGCCTCACCAGCCTCTCCAAAGCCCATTGTATCAATATATCCATAACAAGAGAGGGCTCAGACACACAGTGTGCTGTTTCTTCCAGATCTATGAGCCTGTGTGAACACAGGAATCCTGGTGTGTGTGTGTGTGTGTGTGTGTGTGTGTGTGTGTGTGTGTGTGCGTGCAGCTTCCTGCATGACTGTGTCAGTACAACTTTCCCCATCCCCATACGTACCCAAGCTGTCTCACTACAATAATGTTTCCAAGTTTCACCTGGCTTCAGGTGATCTGCAGATTCAAAAAAAAATGTAAGATTTTCTTCAAGTTGCATATATGTCTCTGTTTCTGTGAGGGCATGTGCACACATAAGTCCAAGTACCTATAGAATCCAGAAGAGGAGGTCAGATCCTCTGGAGCTGTGACAGGCCATTGTGAACCACCCAATATGGGTGCTGGGAATTGATCTCAGGTCCTCTACTGGAGCCTTAACCACCAAACCACTCCTCCAGCTCCACAATAATAGTCTGTCTGTCTGTTTTACTTTCTTCTTTTCTTGAGAGAGAGAGAGAGAGAGAGAGAGAGAGAGAGAGAGAGAGAGAGAACTCTGCTGCTCCAGCTGTCCTGGAACTTGCTACATAGGCCAGGCTGACCCTGAACTCGCAGAGAGCTGCCTGCCTCTGCCTCTGCATTCTGGGTGTTGGGGTTAAAGGCATACACTACCACATCTGCTTGGAAGGAAAAAGAAATTAAGACAGGTCTCATATAACCCAGGCTGACCTCCAACCCACTATGTAGCAGGGAAGGACTGTGACCTGACCTGGGGTTACAAGTGTGTGTTGTGGTACTCAGTTGTGTCTAGCACTGTGGCTCACACCCAGGGCTTTGGGGAAGTGACACACGCACTGTAGAAACCCCTGCCTCCACGCTGATGCTTTTGCTAGCTTCTGCTACAAGATTGTCCCAGGAGTAGTCAATTTACATGGCACCAAGAAGAATCCCTACCCAGTGGAAAGTTTTAAATCTTTCTAAGTCTCCATTAACAAGTCTCAAGCAATGTTTCTCTGGCTGGCCCAGAACACACTACATAGAGCAGGCCGACATCCAAATGCCATAATTCTCCCTCTGCTTCCTGGGTGTTAGGATTACAGTCATGGGCCACTATGGTCAGCTTCTGGGAACAAAACAAGAACTCAACTTTTAGTTCCCTTGTTGCAGTGGAGGGCTCTTTTTCTGCAACTGCTCTGTTCTAATCACTGTATTTTCCCATCAGCTATTGTCATTTATTGTCTCCAGAAGGTCCGTTTTGTAGTTTCAATTCTTCATCTAGTACCATGTTTCAATGGCTTCCTCCCGGCTGCCCTTGGACTTGTCATCTTGTTTATGTTATCTTTAGATTGACAAATAAGTTTATTTTTTATGTAACCAAACATAGCAAATGCTTTCTCTGGTGTTTCCTTTGCAATTTCCAAGATTAAGGAAATATTCACCTGCATTTCCTTGTGGTGGTATTGCTATTTTTTTTTGTCCTGTTTACAGTTCTAGGGATCGAACCCAGAACTCTTCCACTGAGCTACAGTTCCAATCCTGAAGGTTCTTTTTAAGTGCAGCTCTTTGTTCTGTCTGGAATTATAGATGGGGGGAGAAGAGAATCAACATTCTCTAATAAATGGTCACTAAATCCTACCTCATTTATTGAATAATTTATCTCCCCCTTTCTATTGGCAGTTTCTTTTATTATACACTAAATTGCTATACATATATGTGTGTATGTGCATATATGTGTATCATTGGCAGGCAGTTGTTGGGACTAAAGCATCTATTTCTCATATGCTCAGACAAAATTCTTTCCACCTCCATGATGGAAGGCAGAAGGCAAATGCTTGTGGCAGCCAATACTCTCTCCTTTTCCACTCCAGGTTAACGCTAGCAGCAAATAAGATTCCTGTCTCACCAAAATATCAAATTCACACATGTCAGGGGCATGCAAACTTTAGCTGCATTATCCCAATCCCAAACCACTGTAATACTCAACCCTCAAGAGATGAGCAACTGCTCGTGACCCGAAGTGAACCCTGGCCTGGGCTCCTGGGAGAACTTGCAGTGTGGAGAACTTTCCAGAACCTGCTCTGTCAAATGGGAATGTCAGTGGGTGTCCAGACATGTACAATAGGGACACATTCTGAAATCCCTTCTCTCTGGCTCGTTTCCTAATGATCTTTCAGGCATCCTGGATGTCAACCCCAACCTCCCTGCTGTCATCCACAACAAAAGCCAGACATTTTTGTGCCGGGATGTGACATTTCATTACCTCAAATTAGATGTGACCTGAAAATAAATTTGCCATGCCAGTCAATTATTTCCAGAAAGAACGCCCATAAGCCAACTGTCCTAAAACTAATACGTTATCTCTGATAGGCACCCCGCATTTTTGTCGATTTATAAATAATGACCCAGTACAAGTTACTTCATTCAGTTACCTTGGCACTAACACAGCGTTTGTCTTGGATGGGATCCTGACAGTAGCTTTGCTCAAAGCCAGGCCTTCTCAGGTGTTTTGCCAAGATTTTATTTGGCCATGGCAAGGGCCTGGTTAGACCAATCTTAAATATGCTTAGCTACGGGCATTACTTCAGCCACATTAAATGAGGCTGACTTTGGGGGCCCTGCTGGCTCTTTCCTTTTACACATTAAGCCTCCAGGAAACCTCAGGAGATAGTCCTTGTCCTGCTGGTGGACGATGGTGGACGGCTCACCCTGGTCTGGAGAGTCAGTTGGGACACGTGACTCAAGACTCAAAGGCTAACAAGGAACACTGCCTTCAAGCCATCTAGGGAGTGCAGTTTGAAGTCCTACTACTAAATATTTATGTAAGAACCCCGCTGAGAAATAACACCATTCTGGGAAGATTGCTTGAAGGATAAGCAGTTCTCCGCTCTCCCAGATTTTCTAACACTGATCTCTGGTTCTGCCCGAGCTGCTAAAACACAGGTACCTGGAGTGCATCAGACTGGCCCCAACAGAATTACATTTGCTAAACTGTTTTTGGTAAGATGCCATCAGCATTTTTTTTAATGTCGTTATAAGAAACAGCCCCTGGAAGAGCATCATTATAGTGGACTACCTAAGTTGTTAAGGCATTGTGTATTACATTCCACAGTGTTTTCTTTATTAAGTACCCTCCAGGGCAATTCTGAACTTAGTACTGGAAGTAGTAGTCACCCTTCCAGGCAACTGGTTTAGCAACCTGTGGCATCATTTTCAGAAGTATGCACTAAAGAACACCATGGCAAAGGGTTCTTTAACTGGTGTTTTGTGAAAAGGATGTTTCATACTGAAAAAGTTAAATACCTAAATATATGCTGGGTGGTAGTGCACACCTTTAATTCCAGCACTCAGGAGGCAGAGGCAGGTGGATCTCTGTGAGTTTGAGGTCAGCCTGGCCTACAGACTGAGTTCCAGGGCAGCCAGAGCTGTTACACAGAGAAACCCTGTCTCAAAAAATAAAATAATAATATATACACATAAAAAGTAAATATCTGTAGAACAGCACAAACAGCTCTCTGTAGAACAGCACAAACAGCTCTCTTGTTGTTTGGCATGAGATGTCCCTGAATTGCCAGTGTGTGTATGTTAGATGATGCTACCACATGTAATGTATGCTGAGGTCTGGGGACCGGTTCAGTCTTGATCATGGGTCTAACAAGTGTATATGAAGATAGAGGTTTCTGTCCCACCTGGTCCCATAGCCTCTTTGCCCCAAATAAACACACAGACTTATCTTAAGTATAAAATGTTTGGCTGATGGTTCAGGCTTCTTATTGGATAGCTCTGTCTTAATATTAACCCATTTCTATTAATCTTTGTGTGTGTGTGTGTGTGTGTGTGTGTGTGTGTGTGTGTGTGTGTGTACACAGACATGAGTGCCTGTGTGGTTCCATCAGTACCACCTCCCTGCCCTCTTTAGATCCAAGTCTAAGGAAGATGCCTTAAGGAAACTGCAATCTAATGATACAGGCTGTTCCTTATTAGCACCTCTCTTAATTGACAACAGAAGCCCCCATCTTCAGCGGGCATCTGGCCACCCTGAAGACGTAGTGGCATTTCCCAGACTCCTTTGCAACCAGCAGCAAACATGCAACCAAGTCCCAGCCAGTGAGGCTTTTGTGAACCTGGCAGTTGAAACTTAAGGGAAGTATCCATCCTTAAAGGTTCCCCCTTCTTGACCTAGGCCTTCTTTCTAGCTGTTGGAATATGGCTGTGATGTTCAATGCTCTCGTGGCCATTTTAACCAGTGAAGTGACACCTCAAGGGTGACTCTGGAGAGAGGGGATTTCTCTCCCTTTTCCAAATGAGAATGGTGGGGAAGGGGGTGACAGTCAGTCTGTGCCTGGAATCCTCTGTTGAGGTAAGCTCTGGGCACAGACCCTGTATCTGCATGGTGGAATCGCCTGCACCTATTGGAAATGGGACTCTCAGTCCTGACCGAGGTGTGCTGGATGGAGAAAAGGCCTGCTTTGGGGAAAATGGGGACACTAGGGAGGACCTTTAGTGTCACATGGAGACAGAAATCAAGGCCATAGTTTCCATTTATCATAAGAAGCTGGAACTGGGCAGAAGTCATTTGGAAAAGGACAACCCCCATCTGTATGTTTCTTCCCATGCCAAGGGGACATCAGAGAAACTAGTTGTCCACACCAGGTAGAAAAACAAGTAACAACTGTAACCCTAGCACTTGGCAGGCAGAGGCAGGAGGATCTGGAGTCAGAGGCCAGCCTGCGCTACCAAGTAAGTCCCTGTTTCAAAAAGACTGAATAAATCTCTGTGAGTTGGAGGCCAGCCTGGTCTACAGAGTAAAATCCAGGAAAGCCAGGGCTGTTACACAGTGAAACCCTGTCTCAGAAAATAAAAAAGTAATAAAAGAAAAACAGGCCTGAGTTTAGAAAATGATCCAGGGACTGGAGAGATTGCTCACAGGTTAAAAATCACTCAGTGCTCCTCCAGAAGACCCGGGATCAATTGCCAACACCTACATGATGCCTCACAGCCATTCATAACTCCGGCTCCAGGAGTCTGATGCCTTCTGTGGGTACTGTACACATGTGATACACAGACAGACATGCAAACAAGACATTCATACACACAAAATAAAATTGTAAAAAATAACATCCAGAACAGAACGCCTAGACAATAGAGACATTTCTTTATGAGCTGTCACTCCTGGCAACTGGCACATTTTTAAAACATGAAAAAGAAATGGAGAGACCAGGGTGACCTGATGCTGTCCACAGGACTTGTGGGAAAGCATATGAACAGAGGGAGACTAGGAATTTCCAGATTTAGCATAACTTCTGCACCTTGAACTGAAAGAGCACACAGACTAAAGACAAATATACACCCAGGCACACAGTTGTGAAACCACAGGACATCAAGGGAAATAACAGTATTTTTGAAGATACTCCAGAACTGAGATGGATTTATCTTCAAAGAAATGTTTATGCCATTGCTATCTGCCCTCTCCTCTCGGCAGCGATGACTGTCCGGAGATGAAGGGTCGGTGTCTTAACAGTGCTGAAGGAGAAGCCGATCTGCTCCTCTCCACTCCGCTGCCTCCTGCCTGAAACTGGGGACAAAGGAAAGATATTGACAGGAAAAAAAGAGATTGAGTTAACTAAACACAGATCCACTCTGAAATAAACCCTAAAGGATTCCTTCAGGAAAAACAAAGAGGAAGATGGAAAGCAAGAAGAAACACTATGCTAAAGAAACTTGGGAACACTTGGTAACTAAACAGGTATAGAGTCTAAAAGGAATGATGATGGAAACTGTTGAACAAAACCACAATATAGCTAAATATTAGATGTACCAAATATGAATGGCTGGGGCACAATTTAGCCACATCTTAAATTCTGTATCACTAGATCACTGTATACATCTGTAGGAGTCCGTATTGAGACGTGTGGGTGTGAAAAGTATTGGAGACACTACAAAAATGGGGAGAGATGCTGTATGTAACATCCAAAACCCAAGCCAGGATACAGGATCTCTACATGCATACGTTATTCCCAGGAAAAACATGCAAGTCATGGGCCAGAGGCATGCACAGCATGATAGCCACAATGGTTGCATCCAGATGGGATTGTAAAGTCAGGCAATGAAGATTTCAGCATTATCAAGAATGGGGCTTCTTTCCTGAATAACAAAATCTGAGGCTGGGATTGTAGCTCTGATAGCATACAGTCCCCTGCACCTCATAAGCCAGACAAGATGTCACATGCCTAAAACTAGGGAGATGCAGGCAGAAGGATAGAAGTTCAAGGTCATCCTTGGCTATGATACAAGTCCACAGTCAATCTGGACTATGTGACACTGTCTCAAAAGAACAAGGAGGGGGAGAAGAGGGGAAGAAGAAAGGAGGGGAAAGGCAAATTCTAAGGGAAACATTAGCGCTCTTTGTATCTGGAAGCGAGACATTGTGTTTGTGTAAGACACTAAAGAAGGGAGTAGAAAACTAATCATCCTGTGCATCTACGGCCAGTAGAAGTTTCTAAATGTTTCAGGAGAGCATGCTGAGGATGTAGGACACTCAAGCCACATTCCCACCATGCCTTGGTTACACACTCGAGCACACACGTGTGTACACACACATACACACACTTGCATGCACGTGCACACATACCCACACACATACCTACAGGGCTCAGGCACCCGCAGATGGGACTCAAATCCACTGCACATGCAAGGGCAGAAAATTCATGAGAAGGCATGGATTTGCCAGTGAGGATGTGGTTGGAGGAAGGGGCCCACCCTGCATGCCTCACACTATAGCAATTATCTCCTTTAGTTAGAGCCTTGAAAACAGCTCTTTAAGAAGAGTATTACAGTCTTCACAGAGCTTGCTATTACTATTACTGTGTGCCTGTGGCCTCTCCCCCAGTAATTGCAGAGTTCAGCCTGGAAAGCCCACATTCCCTACTTCCTTTCACTAAGGCCCCTGGCATGCTGTGAAACAACATCCACTTTCCCTGACCCCTCAGAATCCCATCTTCTATCCTTGTCCCTGTCAAGCCTGACACCCAGGCCTGATCAGGTCCACCTGGCTTAAGGTTCGAGTCTTCACAGTGCAGGGCACACTGTTGCCCAGGCTCCACGAATGGCCCTTCACCAGCTGTGTCTACTATAGCCACCACGCTGCCAGTGTCCACTTGTACCTCCATCCAGGCTCAGCGGGAAAGCTGACCACACGATTCCATTTATCATCTCCCCAGCATGAAAGCAAGTATCAACAGAATGGGGAGAAAGGAGAAAATATGGGTAGGGTGTGCTCAGGGCATGCATGGTAAGGACTGCTTGTGTGTATTTTCTCGTTGGTCTCCCCAATAAACTTATATTGTTGATGATGGAGGTTTCTGTCTTGCCAGGTCCTGCTGCCCTTCAGCCTCAAATAAACACACAGATGCTATATTAATTATAAAACTGTTGGCCAATGGCTAGGGCCTCTTACTGACTAACTCTCTCATAATTATTAACCCATAACTACTAGTCTACATATTTCTACATGGCCTTATCTTACCAGAGAGTACCTGGCACATCCTGTCTTCCTGGTCTCTACGTGGCATCTCCTCCTGGAGGCCTCTCTCTCCTTCCTCTCTACCCAGCATTCTCCTCCTCTTCTCCTAACCCTGCCTATCTCCCTGCCTCTACTGGCCAATCAGTGTTTTATTCATCACCCAATAAGAGAAACATATACAGAAGAATATCCCCCATCATATTGTCAGCTCTCTTTGGGGTCTTTCTCTGAATGTATGAGTTGATACAGGCTTCAGGCTCTGAATGTGTGACTTCTAGACCACCTAAGTGGTTGCTTGCAGACTTCTCCAAAGCTGTAGATGCCACAGGATAATCAAGATGTTGTTAATGATAATAACAGCAAATGTTCACTGAGTGCTGAGCATGTATTAGGCCCCTTAATTTGTGTGTGTGTGTGTGTGTGTGTGTCTGTGTGTGTGTGTGTAAGAAGTGGGCTGCATACATGTATGTCATAGCACACATGTGGTAGTCACTGAACAACTTTAAGGAGTTAGTTCTTTCTTTCCAGTTGATATAGGTCCCAGGGACTGAATTCAAGTCACCCACCAGGTTTGAGTGGTAAGTGCCTTTACCCACAGAGTTGTGTGTCCAGCTACTGTGTTATGTATTTAATAGTTACAATACTATATGTAACACATAACACACTTACAGGTAACACATATGTAAGTACAACACAGGACTATGTTTCAATCAAGAAAACTGAAAGCTTTTAGCGGTCATTCAATTTGGCCAATTTAGGGTCTATAAGATGACATGAGTGGGATTTCAACTCAGGTAACCTGGCCCTGAACCCCAAAGTATGACCACAAAATAGGCTAGAACCTGTGTGGCAGAAAACCCCAGGCTAACAGTGACATACACAGACAGGAGTTTATTCCTTTCTGAATCACAAAAAAAAAATGTCAGAAACCAGTGAGGCTAGTCAGTCAGGAGCCTCTGCTATCTGTCTAGCATTCCACCCCGCCTATAAGTACAGGCCTTATCATCCATTCCAAGCTGGCTGTTAGAGTTCCACCCCTGATTCTGTACTGGCAGGAGAGAGGCAAAAGACAGAACATAGCATGGGCTCAAACATCACCTACAGGGCATCAGGAACCTCTAATGGCAACTTGGACCTAATGCTACGTTGGTGAGTTGGGCTGGACCAAGTGTTAACCTGGGAAAAACCACCTTCAAGCCTATATATGACAAGTCAAATCAATAGCCTCTGTGCCCCCCATTCCCTCCTTCTACAAGTCCACCTGGGAAAACACACAAGTTTCTGGAAGAGATGGGAAAGAGATTTAAGAAAGAAGTGCCCTGACTTATTTAACTTAAGGCTCAGGAAGCGCAGCCCTGCTCTTTGGTGAGCCTTCCAGCAAAGGCAGCAGTATTTTTGTGTGTCACCACCACCTACCTCCTTTTGTCCCCTCCCACCTCCTCATTAAGACAACACCAGCCTCCTGGGAATTATTCAGATGAATTCATGGGGCCCGCGAGGCTGAGAGGCACAGCTGTTTCTAAAGCCAGGGCCTCTGCTCTGTGGTGATGGTAGTGTTCTAAGTCACTTGTTGGTGGAGGGAAGCCCTCAGGGTCTGAGGGAAGATGACTTCATGATGACTCACCTTTTGGTGACACAAGAACCGCAAGGCTGTTCACGGGCCTTTCAAATTGGCTGACATGTGCAGACTGTGGATCTGCATCTATTAACTGTGTCCTGCCTGGAGAAGTCACCCTAGCCCACGGGCTGGAGCCCAGCTGATCTCATAAGGGGCTTGCTTCCTCTTAGCCCAAAGCCTCCTACAGACACAGAAGCAGGAAGCTGACCACCAAGACCATTGATCCCTCTAACATGGGGACTCACTCCAGTAAAGAAGCTTCAAAGGTTATCTATTCCTCTTTGTGTGTCCCTGTGTGTTCAATCTTATCATAGCTGAAACAGACCTTGATTAGGCTTTTTAGTAGTTGGGGTTGTGGGAGTGATTAATCAGTCCATTCAACTCTTCCCTTGTCCTTCACACAAAAATAGAGGATTCGGGTTGAATGATGGTTGAAGTGGAAATGAAAAAGAGAGAAATGGCCGGGCGGTGGTGGTGCATGCCTTTAATCCCAGCACTCGGGAGGCAGAGGCAGGCAGATCTCTGTGAGTTCAAGACAGCCTCCAAAACCATACAGAGAAGCCCTGTCTCGTAAAAACCGAGAGAGAGAGAGAGAGAGAGAGAGAGAGAGAGAGAGAGAGAGAGAGAGAGAGAGAGAGAGAAATGTCCTAATGGTGTCATAAATCTTAAAAATTAATGATGGGGAAGAACAGGCCCATCCTTCAGAGGAGGTAAAAATTGCCCTACACTTGCTCTTAAGAACATTACAGTGAATGCCTTTAATCTTGGGGGTCAGAGGCAGGCTGATCTGTGTATTCAAAGCCAGCCTGATCTATGTCACAAATTCCAGGTTCACCACCGCTATACAGTGAGACTCTATATTTTTGTCTATGCTGCAAGCTCCGGGTTAGCCAGCGCTACACAGTGAGACCCTATATTTTTTTAAGTGTTCTCATATGGACTTCACTTTCAGTGCTCTTTGGAATGAAGTCACTGACCTCTCTATGAATCTAATTAAATCACCGAGTCCATTCTCCAGGAAAAACAAAAACACATACAAGAATCTAATTACAGTTTCTGGAAATCCGCAGGCTCCAGAAACCCAGTTATGAGTCCCAAGAGCCCAAGTCTAGGTTACAGTCAGGACAGACAGACTGCCTTGACCCCTTCCTGGTGATGAAGAGACAGGGGTGCCCTAAGGACCTACAGAAAGCCACATTGTCTAGGCTCCTGGGATACGGTTGAGTCAGAGTATGGTACTACTGTGAGTTTGTAAGCCTTGCCAGGCTTGAAGAATTGAAACTCCTAAGTTCTCTCAGTACTCCCAGTTTTCATTCTCTCCCTTCCCTTCCCTTAACATTAAAGACCATTTCAATATATTTAACAGAAACAGCAATGATGACAAAGGGAATTGAACTTGCTTGGCTTGACATCATGACATTCCTTCAGGCTTAGAGCTTCAATACAGGGGGGGGAAAGCAGGAAAGTGAGAGTAGAAGGTTTAGACTGCAGCCAGCATGGCAAAGCTTGAGCCAACACGCTCTAATCCTCGCTCTTGCTGAATTCACAGACACTGGTGCAGAGAAGCGAGGAGACAGTTACATCGGTAGATATCTCTGTGTGACTAGGTCATCTGCCGTCAGTCAATACAGGTTCAGCATCTGACATGCTAGAGAAGCCAAGCAAGCATGGCTCTTTTGGAGAATGTAGATGGATGCAGTAACCTCAGTCCCCCAGGTGAGAAGGAGGTGGACTATTGTGGAACAAGCTTTGCACACTGCAAACATGCATGGTTTTCATTGTTAATACAAAGCTGATTGGTCAATGGCTGGGCAGGAAGAGACTTGGCAAGACAGCCTAACACAGAGAGAATGCTGGGAGGAAGAAAGGCAGAGTCTGGGGTCGCCAGTCAAAGAATGAGTCAGACACACAAAATGGGATAGAGGTAAAAGCCATGAGCCTCAGGGCAGCACACAGATTAGTAGAAATGGGTAAGTTGTGAGAGCTAGTTAGCTACAAGCCTGAGCTACTGGCCAAGCATTTGTAATTAATATAAGCCTCAGTGAGTTATTTGGTGGAATGGAAACTTCAGCCAACAGTGGACTGTCCATCCTTGGGGCCTTGAGCATAAGCTGTAAGGTCTGCACAGACAGGATGCTAAGCACCAGTGCAGATATTTCAGATCTGCTCACAGAGATGTAGACTCTTTGGAGAGATGGAAGGCTAAAATGGAGATCTTAGTTGCTGAAAAGAACAAAAGGAGAGATTTTCAAACAGCGACCAAACATGGAACAGAAAGCACCTGAGAGAAGGTGTGGTCTGCCTGGAATTCGGGAGGGAAGGATGGTGCAGTTGGCATTCTGAACAAAGAGCTGTTTCTGAATCCCATCTCCACTTCCTGGAGTCCAGTCGGGAGCCACCTGAGACACTACAGACATTTGCAACCGGCTTTGCCCAGTGCCTAGTATCACCATTCAGAATCAGCACTGGCTGGACTCACACACCCAGCCAGGGAAGCAACTACCACCCAAAGAGAAATACCACAGCCTAGACTTTCCCCACATGCAATTCTTTCCAGAAAGGAAATCTGCCAAGAGGCAAGAGCTACTGAGAACAGGGCTGGGAGATGGCATATTGGAGCCATGTGGGAAAAGTTGATTTTTTTTGTCAGTGCCCACACCCAAAGATAGCAGGGGAATCAAACACATGGGCAAAGGGTCTCTTACTCCCAACCCCAGGCGTCTAGGGGGGAAGCATGTCTGTCTCCTCTAAAACTCAAAGGGCACACTGGCCCATGCAAGTCCCCCTGGGAGGACCTGTAAACAGCCAGCCTCTCCCCAACCCTTCCTACCACCTTTGGTCATTCCTACTCCCCACACACAGCAAATTAGCCTGAGTGTCAATTCAAATTGCAGGGCAAGGAAATGCAAGCCAGCAAACCAGCTCAGCGCTCTCTGGGAGTTCCCTCCTCCCTTGGAGAGCTCAACTCACACTAGCCTCTCCACGCTGGAGCCTGGGGCAGCCTGATTTCCCCTTAGGTTGTCACAGACCAATTTTCTAAACTGCATGAAAACAGAAAACTAAATCCACCAAAGCCCGGAGTCTCAGGGAACAGCTTGGCAGGCCCGAGCAACGTGCTAACAATTTCATGCTGTTTTAAGACTTTCTAACTAAGCAACAAGTACCAACAACCAGATGTGCCCTGAAACAAAAAGAAAAAAAAAGAAGAAAGAAAAAGAAAGGAAGGAAGGAAGGAAGGAAGGAAGGAAGGAAGGAAGGAAGGAAGGAAGGAAGGAAGGGAGAGAGAGAGGAAGGAAGGAAGGAAGGGAGGGAGAGAGGGAGGCAGGGAGGAAAGGAAGGAAGGAAGGAGGGAAGGAAGGAAAGAAAGAAAGAGAAAAAAGAAGGAAAGGCTCTAGGGACAGATTTGTAAAACAGGAAAAACACTCATCAAGAAGCAAAATCACCAAGCATACTGGCCTGGGGCTGGTACAGGGCTGGCCAACAGAGGCCATAATGGAGCATTCATCCAATGGGAGACTCCTGTCACTGCTTTCTTTGGGCCAGCCACACCAAAACCCCTGCTCACATCTCACAGACTGAATAGGACAAAGACAAAGGGGCAGGTGTACTCTTACGGTAATATGTTGTGGTCTGAAATGAAGAAGAGGCCAGGAGTTGATTCCATTTATGTCTGCATATATGTGAAGCGCTTCCCTGTAGATACAGAGGTCACAGTGTTGGAAAGGTGAAGAAATATCATCCCCACTCATAGGTCAGGTGATAGTCAGCAAGAAAGAGCATGAAGACAGTCTGGTCGTGTCTAAGGCAGATGGGCCCAGGGTGTGCACACACAACATGGAGGTGCCTGGGCTCAGCATGGACACCCATTAGTCAAGAGTCACACACCTTTGAAGGAAAGCCTCGCACTTGGGCCTGTGGCCCACTAAAGAAGTTTTCTTTCTAGCAAAATGAGGTTACCTCCATACCTCTGTCACTAGGACCCAGCTTAATCCTGACAGGACTTCAGTGAGATCCAGTAGAGACCAAGACCTGAGCTTGGGGTTGTCCCCATGGACCATCCCCATGAAGTAGGGTGGCCATTACTAACCCAGGATGAAAAGGCATCCATCCATCATGTTGCCTTCCATGTATACCCCACAGTTTATCTTACCACTGACTGCAATGAACAAATGTCCTGAAATTACTGTGAAATATTACAGTCTGATTACATCTAGGGATTGAACTTTGTGATCTGATAAAAATGAATATTTAAGTTTTAATATTTTATAACGTTCTATTTTGAAGATTTCAGGGATTATCTGATTGGGTTTTCATTGTATATATTTCCCTTTTTATTTTTAATGTACTTTTTTAAAAAGCTTTTTTTTAAAAAAAGGTAGCTAGGAGGAGCTGGTCCTTTCCTAGCCTGAGAGGTCACTCCAGGTCAGCAGTCTTCCCCTCGGGGAGTCCCTACTCCCTAGTAAAAGCCCATTAGCTCAGGCTTAATGCTGTCCTAAAGCCAGTGGGCCCTCTTTATTAGGGCTGTGTTTGTCACCTGTTAACTTGTTTATTGGACCAGAACGAGGGTGGAGGTCACAAGTAGGTGGGAATAGCACACCTCAGGCCTGAGCTTCCCCTTGGCCATTATTTTCCCAGAATGACCTCTAGGAGGGCGGGCTCCCGGGTTACAAAGTCCCCCCTGAGCTAACCCGTGACAGGCCAGGACAAAAAGACTGCAAACAGGCTCCTAATTAATGGGTTTGCTTAGAGCTGGTTCTCTGTTTAGGGACCTCATCCCAATAATTGCAGGCTCCATAATCATTAGTCAGTCCCTGGGCATCTTCCTGAGTACCCACCACAAGCCCAGCCCTGTTCCAGCAACTGAGAGGAGAAAAGAGCGGGAACGGAAACTAAGACACATGAAGAGCCCAGTCGGCTTGTGTGAGAGCACAGACCCACAACCATCAGACGAAGAGACACTGAGTCTCGGGGAAATGAACCGGCTCCCTGTTGCCGGTTTGGGAGAGCCAAGCCCTGAACCAGCGCCTAAACACCTCTGGAACTTTGGTTTTTTGTTCCCCAGCAGACGGCAGGCAAATACTTCAAAACCCTGTGCAGAAGCTAACTGCACAAGGCACACACTGCTGTAGACATCTAGAGAGGGGAGGGGACACAGGGCTGAGGTCTCCACGGGAGACTTCTCAAAGGAAACTAGACGATACATGGACCGGGGCTGAGGGGTGGGGGAGAAATATACACATTTGACAAATTATACTCAGGCACTTTTCTCCAATCGTAAGCTCCAGGTTGGAATGGACTGTGGAATTTGTGCCTCACTTGGGGCCAATAAATATTTAGTTAAATGTTCAAGGAGGATGTGCAGATACAGATGTGCGTGCGCGCACACATATGTGCAGGCAGACCCACCTCCAGGCTCCAAACGGTGCCTGGACTGAACCCAGTAAAAGTAGGCTTCAGCACAGGGTGAAGTATTGGCATCAGGCATCACCAGGATTAGAACGGGGGCCAAACCAAGAGAAGGAGATGTGTAGCCAAGCAGTCCTGTGACCACCCTGGACCGAGAAGGTTGGCAGCTCCTAGGGAACGTCTCATCCAAGTGCCCAATTTAGACCCTACCCAGAACATGAGAAATGCCAGAGTGGAAGAAAGGCCAAGCAATGTTGAAGAATAGAGGCTGATCAAGAGCTGGAGCCTGATCCTTTCCCAGAGATCCAGCCCTGCCTCCCCTCTGAGCTGGCCATCTTCCACCCTGTTCCATATACACAGGTGTTCAGACACCTGACTCATCCCAACCCCACACAGATTCACTCTCGAGCCTCCTGGGCACTGGCCACATCAACATCTTATGGCCCTTGCACCAACACTGAACTGGCCAAAGGTGACAGCTAGCCCATAATCTAGCCCCAGCCCATACCGCCATTAGGATATATGTGTCAGACGGAGAAGAAACCTGTGTGTGTAAAGCTATCCTCTCCTAGAACCGGAGAGAATAGCTTTATACATAGAGGTAAACTCTCTGACCCAAGCCTGTTCCCTATGGCTCTCAAGACCTGCCATGCAACCTTTATGGCAGTACACAATGTGTGTGACTTCACTGTGTTTCCACTTTAGATTTCAAAGTGGATTGTGGCCTGGAAAGCCAGGACAACTCTTCCTCTAACATTCCGGCTTCTCAAAATGTAAGACGACAGGCTAGACGCTAATGGTCAGACTCTGGCCAAAAAATTGACAAACCAAACTCCAAAGAGCCAGCAAGGCCCAGCAAGGCCCAGCCAGACCCAGCTCTATTGAATGCTCGATGCAGTTCAGAAGCCCGGGCCTCAGTGCTGTCTGAATGAGGACTCTAAGCTGCAGGGCCCTTGCAAGTGAGAGTATAGAAGACCACCCCATGCTGAAAGTTGTTCCCTCCCTGTGCCTGGCTTCTCTCCCAATCTTCCAGAGCCCCTTGCTGTTCCCGCTCTCCACTAAATGGCCGGGGAGGCAAAACAAAAAAAGCCCATTTATCATTTTAATTATCCATGAAATATTGACGTTTCTCCCACACTGAATGGAGGGTGCTCGGGGGAGATGGTTCTGGCAAGACCAGCACTCCACAATGAAACCCACCAGGAGAAGGATGAGGGAGGACTCCAAGGCAAAGAAGGATACAGGAGAGCATGCCTTCTTCCAGGCTTGTATTCCAGAAGAAACACAAAGCCAAGCCTGTGACCTCAATTTAAATTGTAGTGATTTATCACCCTGGGAAGACAGCGGTGTAAAGAGAGAAGAGACTCCAATAGGAGATAGTCTAAGCAAGGAAGTCGCAACCATGCCTGCAGGGTCTGAATCACCCATGGGCCTCACACAAGAGCACACATGGACACGAAAGCACCCAGAGGAAACAGGCTATGGCATCTGAACTCCGGCATCTTGTACCTTCCTTCTCATGAGTGAGCCCAGGGACAGTTTCTGATCAACCAGTACCTTGCAGAACATCCCCAGACATGTAAATGGCAGAATGCAGATTGGATGGATGGATGGATGGATGGATGGATGGATGGATGGATGGATGGATGGATGGGTGGGTGGATGGGTGGGTAAATAAATGGATGGGATACATAGACAGATGATAGATACATAGGCAGATAGATACATAGATAGGTAGATATATAGATAGATACATAGATACACAGGTAGATACGTAAACAATAAATAGATAGACAATGATATATATAGATGATAGATAGATACATAGATATATAAATAGATACATAGATAGGTACATATATAATAAATAGATAGATAATAGATATAGATAGATGATAGATACATAGATATATAAATAGATACATAGATAGGTACATATATAATAAATAGATAGATAATAGATATAAATAGATGATAGATACATAGATATATAAATAGATACATAGGTAGATAGGTGCATAGATAGGTAGATACATAGATAATAAATAGATAGATAATAGATATAGATAGATGATTAGATAGATAGATACATAGATTGATAAATATATGATAGATGATAGATACATATATAAATAGATACACAGGTAGATACATAGATATACTGGTAGATACATAGATAATAAATAGATAGATGATAGATTAGATAGATGATTAGGTAGAAGATAGATAGATAGATAGATAGATAGATAGATAGATAGATCTCATCTTGCACAACTTTCCAGCAGCTCTCTCTTTCTTACTCCATGCCCTTCCCACTGGGAGTCTATTAGGGGATGAGCTATTCCAAGCCAAATGAAGAGGAGACCACTCTTTTTATCAGAACACATTTCGGTGCAGCAGCCTCTACTGAAAGCCAGGCCTGCGGGGCTCAGACACGGTGTTGCACTTCAGGGAAATGCCAACTCTGTAACTGGTGAGCCCAGCTTTGCTGTCCACCCTCATGTTTTCCACATGTCTGATCTACCATCACTCCACATAATCAGCTCTCCCTCCCTCCCTCCCTCTCTCTCTCTCTCTCTCTGTGTCTCTCTCTGTGTGTCTCTCTCTGTGTGTCTCTCTCTGTGTGTCTCTCTCTGTGTGTCTCTCTGTGTGTCTCTCTCTGTGTCTCTGTGTCTCTCTCTCTGTCTCTGTGTCTCTCTGTCTCTGTCTCTGTCTCTGTCTCTGTCTCTGTCTCTCTCTCTCTCTCTCTCTCTCTCTCTCTCTCTCTCTCTCTCTCTCTCTCTTCTCCTCTCTCTCGGGTATAGACAGCCTGAACTGAATGGCTGAAGAAGAGTGTACCTCTGAGGAGTTCTCTGGAAGCCAAGTCCTGTCAGGGGAAAGTGCAAGGACATTGTCCACAAGATACAGCTGCAGACATACATACACACTCATGCTGGAGGACTCAAGGTGGCAGATCTCCTGGAGGCAAGGCTCCACACAAACACATGGACCTCACCTCAGGTGACAAGAGACAACAAAGGCCTGGAGGAAACTCTCCTCAAAAATGGGTTTTCCAAGACTGAGAGTTCCAGGCTTTCTGTAGAAGACAGTTATGAGCCGGTTACATGCCTTTAATCCCAGCACTCGGGAGGCAGAGGCAGGCAGATCTCTGTGAGTTCGAGGCCAGCCTGGTCTGCAGAGAGAATTCCAGGACAGCCTTCAAAACAACACAGAGAAACCCTGTCTGGAAAAACCAAAGAAGAAAAGAAGAAGAAGAAGAAGAAGAAGAAGAAGAAGAAGAAGAAGAAGAAGAAGAAGAAGAAGAAGAAGAAGAAGAAGAAGAAGAAGAAGAAGAAGAAGAAGAAGAAGAAGAAGACAGTTATGACATAAAACTCAGGATACACAGTTACAGTAGAATTGTGAATAATCCTCTGGTGTAAGTATGTCCCAAATTTTATAGATCACACTTGGGCCAAAAAAAAAAAGTATTTACTATTTATCTGAAATTCATACTTAACTAGATTATTTGTTGTTTATTTGCTAAACTGGGAACCCTACTTTGGAACCACTCTGTCCTACTGGAAGCAGAAAGATTCAAGATCCTACAATCTACTCACCCCTGGGGCCCCTCCCTCCTCTCAGTCTGAGCTCACCACCTTGAACACCCTTGTTTCCATTCTTCCTGATTCCTTAGTTACTCAGAGCTCCAGAGGCCCAGGAGTAATCCAGGACTTTCGTCCCTTAAGTCGGCTGCAGAAAGGTTAAAATTTTCTCCTTTTTTATATTTATTTGCATATGCATTCTGTGTACATGGGTGTTTTGTCTGTGTTTGCATCTGCGCACCAGAAGAGGACATCAGATCCCGTAAGAATTCCATGAAATTACAGTTATAGCCAGTTGTGAGCCTCCATGTGGGTACTGGGAATCTAACTTGGGACCTCAGGAAGAACAACCAGCAATTTCACTGAGCCATCTTTCCAGACCCAAGGTTAAATTTTTTTCTTTTTGTTTTAGAGAACTAAAGGTATACACGAACATTTGAATTCATATAAAAATGTAAGTATAGCTGCAATCACGTATAAGAAGATTGAATATCAATGCCCCCAGACCAGGTCTGCAGGCTTGCAGCACTGTTTTTAAGCCAGTGTTCCTTTAACAAAGCTGGGCCAACATTCTCAGCAGAGGCTAGAGCTGGCACCACATTCAAATCACCTAGAAATCTTTTTGCTCCTATCCCAGACCAATTAATTCAGACTTTCTAAGAACAGGGCTCAAGTGTCAGGCTATTTAAAGACTCCCCAGGTAATTTTAACTTGAAGCCTGCCCTGGGGTATCTATACACTTTGGAGTCACCTGAAAAAAAACAAATATATATATACATATATATATATATATATATATATATATATATATATGGATGCTTGCATTACCCTTGGCGATCCTGAATTCATTGGTATGAGATTGTGGCCTGGGTATGTGGGGGCATATTAAAATTTTCCAGGTGATTTTAATACGCCACAAAGTTTGAGAGGCACAGCTCCTGGAACTTCAATATGCTTCTGATCTCCCAGGGACCCTGCTAAAAATGCAGATGGTGACTCAGTAAGCCCGGGGTGGGGCCTTTGAGTCTGCCATTTAACAAGTCTCAGGTGAGACCTCACTTTGGCTCAGGTGATCCTACATCAGAGGATCCCAAGCCTGGAAGCCGGATGTCTGTCAAAATTACCTGGGGAGCCTTAAAAAAAATCTACCTTGGACTGGGATTGCTCCACTCCCCCCCCCCAAAGATGCTGATGTAACTAAGAGGGCCCAGACATCAGGATCATAAAAGGCCTCCAGGTGGTTCTATTGCCATAGCCAAGGTTAAGAACCTTGGCTGGAGACCAACACCCAAGTGTCATTTTACAAGTGGCCCTCTGACTCACCCAGCTGGAAGAAGGTGCTTTCTCCCCCCTGCCCTTCCTCCCACTTTGGGCTGAACGAAGCCTGTGGTTCTTAGTCACACTGCAGAAGAGAGAGGATTGCCGTAATACCCCAATGCTATGAGTAGCCAGATCCACCCAGCCTGCCTCGCTCTGATTACCAACTGTGCTTGCTCAATTAGGATTCGCCAGCGGAGCCATGAACCACAGAAAAGGCATTGTCACAGAGAGAAGAGACTCTGGGCTTGACAGGCACTATCAATCACAAACACCGAGCATTTTCACCACTCGGCATTTCTAAAGTCTGTTCACACGAAACCTTTCCTTCTCCTACCTCATCCCTTTGAAATGGAGTTGGAGTCACACGCTGGACAAGAAGTGACATGCAGAGAATGAAAGGGAGAATGTGGAATTTAGAAAATTATTACTCTATTTGGGGCGTACTTACCATGAAACTGTTCATGAGTCTTGTTTTCTAAGGGTGACCGTAAACACCGCCTCCTTAGCCGCTTTTATCCTCGGACAGGGCCTGTATCTTTTGTTGGACGGTGGATCTTGCTTATGGATCCATGTCTTGATTGTACATGGAGTTTGTGTACAGCACGAACTCTAAGGTGCAGAATCTGCAGGTCGCTGAAGTGTCACAGTCTACTGAAATGGGTCTGGAACCAATAAGGTACACATCAAACTCAAGTGCATTTAATTTTCATTGCTACCTGGAGGGAAGTCTCGCATGGCTCTACATGCACGAAATTAAACATGAAAGCCTGTCTAAAGTGTAGAAATGATACTTAAAATGACCCGCAAATAGGGTAAAACATGGAAGCCCAGCCCGTGGTCGCATTCTTGATCATATTTCTTTCCATAGTGGAGATGACACCCAACCCCTAAGAAAATCACAAGCGGCCTGAACACATGGCAGATCTGAAGGAGAACTAAAGGCTTTCTTTCTGTCATGCACCAGCAGGGCTTCTAGCTCCAGTTACCCCGGAATCTCTTCCAAGTGGGAAAAAAATCGCATTCTGACCTTATGTGGAAGAAAAAAATAAGGAAGGCAAATGAAATGAAGCAAGTCCCTCCTCAATCTCAGCCCTTTCCTTCCCACCCCCACTCCACCCCAACTCTGTTCCTTGGCCAGTGAGATAATGGAAGGTTCTGCTCCTGCAGCTGACACAGGCTGGGGGGCAGACACCCACTCTGGGCACTTCCAGCCAACACTGACCTTTCAATCATGGAAACATTCCCCAGACCGACACTAATCGGGGGGGGGCACATCTGGCGTTTGGACTGTGTCCAGATGGGAGTTTGTGTTAGTCAAGTCAGCATGATAACCCTCGGGGGAGGCTGGGGAGGAGAGAATGTACCCCTCCTGAGAGCAATCACCGTCTTTGGTTTGTGTGTGAGACATGATCACGCTGTGGCCTGGGAGCCATAGAACACAGACCACCTAGTCCCTGTTCACCCCACTCTCCCATTCCCGGCAACCAAACACACGAATGCGCGCGTGCGCGCACACACACACACACACACACACACTAATGACGCTTGATAAACATGTGTGGAGTTTCACAACCAGTCAGAGCTAGTCTAAAACGCAGGGTTCCCAGACCCACAGCAGTTCACCTCCTCTGTCCCCAGACACTCTCTCCAAGTGTAGTGAATTCCCTTAAGATAACAGGCAAGCCAAGGTGATGAAAGGAATCCAGCTGTTTCTTCTTGTTTATAACTTCCTTCGGTTTGCAAATGTTTGGGGTGATTCTCCAAAGCAGCGATGAAGCCCTTGGTCACTTCCATCTCTCTCTCTCTTTCCATCGACCCCATTTCTCCTTTGGATGCGCAAGACTTCCCAACTGGTTTCTGAATTTTTATCAGAAGTAACTATGGCTCCCTGGCTCCCATTCCTAGGGCAGTGGACCACAATTAGGACGAAGACACTCTGATAGCAAAGGTCCTACCTACCACACTGACCACGAATGACCTTGGGCATCTCTCAGCCTCTGCCTCAGCTTAGTCTGACACCTGTTAAAGCTATGAACAACTCTGCTAAAGAGGTAATCAAGCCAACCAAAGCCAGGATGAAAGGGATCACGCCCCCATCCACACACTGTCTGCAGCTGTTAGAAGCAAGTTCTTCCCTTGGCCCCCGCAGCACCCTACCAAACTGTCTATCCCAGCAATCCTCTTCTACCTCCAGGCCCACATTACAGAGATCTGAAGCTCGCCTGCTCAAATCACAAAGCAGCTAGTGGGGGTCTTCTGAGGTAAACCGTTGATAATTAGAGAGCTGGCCATCCTCTTCCCTTCATTTCCATGGAGAAAGCGGGAGACAACCCAAGTAACAGGAGGACAATGGTCAAGGGTCAAAGATAAATTCCAGCCTGTATGCTTACTACGTAGCTTGCATGGTTGCTGGGGCTACTTCCTTCTGTTTGAGCCTCCATTCAAAAGGCATCTATCATCCCCGTCTAGTCAATTCTGTCCTTCAAGAATGGCTGGAAAAGCAACATATCTCTGCTCCAATTCTCCTACTCACCAGATAACCATGTCCATTCATATCCTGCGGTGTCCACAGACAGGGCAGTAGTAACCGGGACAGACAAATGGCCACCCTTGCCACTTTAGGGACCAGTTAAACAGCTCTACCACCACCACCACCACCCTCAGGAAGTCGTTTCTAACACTCTCTAAGCTCTGTGGTCTCCTAGAAGCAGCTCACTGACACTGTCACTCTGTCTGAGGCACTCGGCTGGTGCCAGCATTTTTTTTCCCCTCTTCCACCAGCGACTTGGTACAAAGCCATTCCAGGTCCTGTGCCAAAGCGGTAATTCACAACACTCATCAGAATCTGCGCCCATCAACTGATTCAGCATTCCCTCTCCCTAGCAGAGGCAGCAGCCCTGACACCCTCACATCCAGCCTCCCAGGTCACTTATTTACATCATATGTGCGATCTGGGTCTCAGAGCCTGGTTCCCTGTGCACAAACATGTAAATGACTCAGCCTTCTTCAAGAGGCCACCAACCCATCCCACGTCTTGATAGCCAAGCCAGAAAGCCTCTTAGAGAAGACTAAGGATGGGAGAGGGGGTGTTTGTAGTGTTCCCGTGGAAACCATAGGGCCAACTTCCAAGCAAGAAAGACTAGCTGTCCTTGGGGCGCAGCTTGGCCAGAGTGTCCACAGAAGCCAAGGGAGAGCCTGGCCTGGGGCAGCTGTAGACATAAGCCTGGGATCACCACGGACCTCAGACCACACTGGCTCCTGCCGTCTCCTGTGTGAGACCTTGTCCCACACGGAGAGCTGACCCACCACAGACACCCCATCTGGCCTCCGGAGCGGTTTCTTCAGCACAGCTCCAGAGCCAAATTAAACGTTCGTTCTAAGTCTACAGACAAAAAGGGTTTTGACTGAGTTCTGTGTTTTAGAGAGTGAGTGAAATTCCATTAACATTTTAGGGGTGGGCGAGGAGGATGACAAATAACAACTTGTCTGAATGTTTTACATTTCTCCTGCTGCCTCGGGAAGGTTCACCATGAGGTCATCCACGATAAGGAGCAAGACCTCCCAGCCGGACTGTCCCTCAGCCCCAAGAGGACACTGCACAGAGATAAACTGACTTGGAAGCTGCCTTGCCCTAGAGAAGCGCAGCAGGCAGGAGGTTTACAGGGAGAGGGTTCCGCATATCTAGGAGGGAAAACCATGACCACATTCGGGATCACAGTTTCTCACAGCTCAACATTCACAGGCTGGGGAAGAAATCGCTAGCTCACCAAAAAAGACATATAGTCAAGCCAGGCATGAAAAGTATATGCCTATAATACCACCTCTCAGAGGGCTGAGGCAGGATTGTGAGTTCAGGTCAATCCAGACTATATAGAAATATCCTATCTCAAAAAAACAAACAAACAAACAACAACAACAACAACAGGACAGTAAACTCAAGAAACAAAACAAAAGCAAAAACAAGGCTTGGCCCTGTAAGACACTTAGTGCGGAGATAATAAATCTAATAATAGACATGGAGGTCTATGCCAAGTTTACTGTGACACTCACATAATCGTCATAGCAGCCTTAAAAGACTAAAACTGGCATATGCCTATTTTACAGATAGGAAAGCCAAGATGCCAGCTCAGGACGCATAGTAAATTAAGGGAATAGAATCCAAACCAAGGTCTCTATCACAAAGTGCAACTCCTGTTCACACAGTAGACTAGCTAACCTTAAAAGAAATAATTATATCCGCTAAATCCATTAACAGTTAGCGACTAACCAATTAAAAGTGTGTGAGTGTGTGTGTGTGTGTGTGTGTGTGTATGTGTGTGTGTGTGTGTGGTCTTGGGAAGAGCTGTAAGCTTCCAGAAGATGGCCTTGGCTTCATTTTTGATGAGGCAATCATTCATAAACTTGAAAAGTGATGTGAATCTGACCAGCATCTTCAGTAGACACATCACAGTGGTCATCATCAACGTGCTGGAATAAACTCTGCCCTTCAAGACACTCACTTCTCCCAGCAGAACACAGCCATGCATGATGGGCTGTGCTGAGACTCTAATGGAGGCCTCTGGTGCCCCATGTATTTAGTCTAACACCAACACATAATCGCTCCACTTCTTGGAGGAGTCAGACACTGGGTCCTTCAGGATATAAGGCCAGAGGGAGATAGGGACGATCTCAGGCACTTAATCTTGCCCAGAAATGTCCTCAGTCTTCCTCTCCCCACCTTCCTCACTCATCAGCATTAGTGCAAAAGATTTCAAGACATCTCAGAAGATGGGCATAGAGGTGAAATTTTGACTTTCAGACAATTTTTTATACATTTTATTTAAATTAGAAACCATCTTATTTTACATATCAACCCCAGTTCCCTCTGCCTCCCATCCTCCCATGCCTCCCAACAACTCTCCCACACACTCCCCAGAAAGAGTGAAGGATCATCAAAGTCTGTCACATCATTTGGGGTAGGGCCCCCCAACTGACACCCACATTCAAGGGGTCTGGTTCTGTCCTCTGCTGGTTTCCCAGCTGTCAGTCCGTGAGCTCCCCCTTTCAGTCAATTGTTTTCTGGTCACTCTCCTCTTGGTCTAGCCTGGCTGAATCCTTCATGTACAGAGGGCAGGAGTGGGATAGTGGAGCTCAAAGTCTATGCAGAATATTTATAGCAAGGTGGAGAAAAGAAAGACAAAATGAGAAGCCAGAAGAGGAGACACAGTTGTACACTTAGGGAACCTAAGGAGTCCCCGAAGTCCAGAAGGACCAGCTCAGTAAAAGTTTTCAGAGGCGATAAAGGTAACTCGCTGTCAATTGAGGCAGATATTGCTGAAGAAACAAGTGAAATTAATTCCTTTCTCAAGCCACCATATAGGTGAATGGCTACCAGATGGTCAGACAGAAGTACCTGTCCACAAGCTGCTGGAAAGAAAACAAAAACAAGAAAGAATAAGATTGAGGTGGTGCACGCCTTTAATCCCAGCACTAAGGAGGCAGAGGCAGGTGGATCTCTGTGAGTTCGAGACCAGCCTGGTCTACAGAGCGAGTTCCAGGACAGCCAGGGCTACACAGAGAAACCCTGACTTGAAAGACAAAAATAATAAAGAAAGAAAGAGAGGGAGGGAAGGAGGGAGGAAGGAAGGAAGGAAGGAGGAGGAGGGAGGAAGGAAGGAAGGAGGAAGAAGGAGGGAGGGAGGAAGGAAGGAAGGAAGGAAGGGAGGGAGGGAGGGAGGGAGGGAGGGAGGGAGGGAGGGAGGGAGGGAGAGAGGGAGGAAGAAGGACAGAAGGAAGGAGATCCTCCTGAGAGCAGGTGGGCATACCTGTACACTGACCATGAAACAAGACCACACATGGTAGAAAGAGCTGTGGGGACAATCAGTTGGAGCTACTCCTTAGGCTGCTGGAGCTCCAGGATGAACCACCTTCCAAGACAAGCCATCAGTACCAACAGAGGCCAAAATGGAAAAGCAGAGATCCAGGAGGCTCTAAGAAAACCTAACTCACATCCTAGACAAGTCACTTGACCAAAGGACAATAATGTTTTCTTGTACACTTCTCCAGCACTTCTGCTGGGGGCTTTTCCAGTGTCTGGGGCAGCTGAACCAGCTGTCTACGATTCTTGCCTCTTTTACCCTTAATCGTGGGCTGGACCTAGTGACACACATCCAATGAATGGGATATGGGGGATGGGGGAAGATAGCCTATCACTTCTGTTTAAAAAAGAAAACAACTAAAACTCAACTGGGACTCCTGTCTCTGTCTCAGGCTTGTCCCTTTCAAATTCATTCTCCTGTAATCATCTTTCCTGGAGCTTGATGTAGTATTCTTCCTAAAGTGTGTGTGCGTGTGCGTGTGCGTGTGCGTGTGTGTGTGTGTGTATGAGAGAGACAGAGACAGAGACAGACACATACAAAGAGAGAGAGACACACACACACAAAGAGAGAGAGAGACATACACACACAGAGAGACAGAGAGAAACAGAGACAGACACATACAAAGAGAGAGAGACAGAGACACACACACAAAGAGAGAGAGAGAGAGAGAGAGAGAGAGAGAGAGAGAGAGAGAGAGAGAGAGAGAGAGAGAGAGAGAGAGAGAGAGAGAGAGAGCTCCAGGAATAAGAGAGAGCTCAGTTAGCCTAGTCATGCCATAGTTCCATCCCCTCCCGATCAATCTCCTGCCAGCCACAAATTAGCATTACACAGGCATTACAGGGCAGCGCCCCAGGATGAGTAGAAGCTGCTAATCTTTCTGAAGGGGCAAGCTGGTACAATAGTGAGAGGCACTGCCTCCCCCACAGGGGGATTCTTTGGGATCACTTCCAGCTCTTTCGTGAGCTGTCCAAGTCATCAACCACAGATGTTGCCATGCCTGGGTCTCACTCTGTGGAGAAGCCCAAAGAGCACCAAGTTTTTGTTTTCGTTTTTGTTTTGTTTTGTTTTGTTTTGTGAATGGCTGCATGGTACATGCTCCTGAGATGTCAGTTTATCTCCAGTCATTGATCTTGTGGGGTTGAATATTTTCTCAGAGTTTCCACCTGGTCTTCCCTATTTTTACTAGTTATCATTAATGAATGGTCCCACTGGGATCCAGCCAGAGCGTGACATTATCTGGGACCAGGGTGGAGTTCTAACCTGTGGCATCCACTCGGGAGATTTGGGTTAGCAAAATCCAAGGGGTATTTTTGTCCTTTGTTTTGGTCAGGTCTTTGTTTGTTTGTTTCCTTGTTTGGTTAAGGGATTATCCTTTTGAAGTCACATTGAAATTCCCAATCCCAAAAGAAAGCAGCCTGGCTGGGATCCCTGGGATCCCTAAACTCACAGCCTTTCCTTCCTGCTGCAGTCCCCAGGGGTATTGCTGTGGCCTCCTCCCAGCCTTTGCTCAGCTGCCTTGCCCCATCCTGCAGCTGGCTCGGGAGACAAGGGCAGCTTGCAAGCGGTGAAGCCTCTTATCAAAATCCACTTCCTGCCCCGCCTCTCCTGACCCTGCATACCACAGCCCTTCCCCAGCTAGCTGGGCCACCAATGCAGAAACCACAATACTAGCAACCTTTTCATGAAGATCTCCAAAGACAAGGTTCCCTGAGAGCCCAGATTCTTCTCCTTCCATACTGTCCTCTTCTCCGGGGGACCTCACAGGCTGTTCACATAGTCTAGCCACTGAAAAATACGAGGAAAGGTAGTTAAAACCAGAAGGAAGGAGAAAACTGGGAAGTTAGAGGATTTCTGCTAGACAGGTGACTTGCCCGTCTCCACTAAGACCTGACTGTGCTAATCTTCAACAAAGATCTAGGCAGAGACAGAGTTAAAAGACAGGCCACTTACAGCTGTGGGTGTCTATGCATTTGTCTAAGTCATCCCTGTGTGGAGTGCTATGTAGGCTGGACGTCTCTAGCTGGGTTTGTGTACTGAAGGGCTGAGGACCAAGGGCCAGGGGCCTAGCACTAGACCTGCCCAGCTGTGTTCAGCAGACCTGTGTTCCAGGCCCCCATTCCCTTTCTACACCTGGAGCACCCTGGTTCTAACCTTCTCCAGGCCTGTGCCTATGCTGGCCTCTCTGCCTCCTGCCCCAGCTTGCTGTGTGGTCCCAGCCCTCTGCCACAGAAGAGCCAGGGAGGGAGGGATGGGCCTACATGTTTACAGTCAAGCATAACTGAACCTTTATTTTAAATAAATAAAACTTTTTAGCCCGTTTTTTACTTCCCTTTCCTTTCAAAGAGCAGTTTTCTCCCTCCTCCTCCTCCTCCTCCTCTTCCTCCTCCTCCTCCTCCCCCCTCATGGGTGAACCTTTATCTTTGGGGCCACCCAGTGAGGGGCCATCAGAAGGAGGAGGAGTGGAGTCCAGGCAGGACCCCCACCCCCATGCTGAGTATCTCCTCAGGCAAGAAAGTCTCTCCCTCTTCCTCTTCCTTTTCCTCTCCCACAGAGTTCTGGGGTGTGAATTTGTGGATTTGGGATGCTCATGCCTCAGGACCAGAGACTAAACAGGAAACCCAGGTTCCACAGCAGCGTGCTGTCCATCCGTTCTCCCAGCTATACCCAGTCTCCCCCCATCCCACTACAAAACTGCCATCTGTCTGCCCGTCACTTTGGCTGTCATTTCTCTGTCTCCCTATTAGGCACATATCCATCTGCCCTCCCCCGGGACAATTGGCTCTGAATCTCCCTTTGCATTGTCATAATCCATCTCCCCCGTGAGATGTTCCATCTGCCTGTCACTCCACTGGGCTGTCATTCCAATCCTCTTGATCATCTTTTTTTTTTTTTTTTTTTTTTTTTTTTTGCCCATCTGTCTTACCCCACTGGGCATATTTTTGCCCATCTGGCTTCCTGACTGGGGTGAGCAATGGTAGGTCTCTGAGGTATGGGAACAATTGGGATCTGTCCTGGTCTTGATCCCAGCAACGTTATTAGTAGCAGCCATTAATTAGATGTCAGCTGTGCACTATACACTTTACAGACGTCACATCTCTTGAATCTCCCCATTTACCCATGCACAAAACCAAGACGCAGAAGGGATGCCAGCCCTTCTCATGGCAGGAGCAGGGTGCCAAGCAGTTCTACCCATGGGGAATGAAGGTGAGCACACGGCCTCCCTCCCTACCCTCCCCCCTTTTAGCCCAGGAAGAGGGGTTCCCTCTCCTGTGGTTTCTCTGCACATTTAATTTACACTCTGCTGGATATTTTCAGACTGAAGAAGTTCCCTCCCTTCCCTGGCTCTGCACACATACATACATACATACATACACACACACACACACACACACACACACACACACACACTCGAAGGAAGAAAAAGCACCCAGATGTGAGAGCAATTTGAAGGTCTTTGGGGGTGGGGGTGACGTTAAATAAACATCCAATGGTATTCTTTCTGCAAAGTGATCCATTTTCATGGCACCCAGGAGTTCGTCCAAGGGTCTCTGGATCACTGGGGAAAAGTGTGGCGTGTGTTTTGGCTCCACGGTCCTTCCATTGACCACAAAGAACTAATTCTTCCAATTAATGAAATCAGCACCACTGGTGGAGATGTGCTGACAAATTATTTTCCAGACAAATCTATTTACACCAACAGTGAGGTTGATTGGCCTGAGGATTTGGGGGCTATGAGGTGGGGGGGGATCTCCCTCAAGCCAGAGACACTGAGGTCATTCATGGTGGCTGGGATGTTGGCCACTGCCTCTAGGGACATGTCTCACTGCCCGGAGCCATGGAGGCTGGGCTGGGTTGTGTGTTAAAGGGACTGACTCTCAATGCGCTTCTGTATGGCCCTGCCGGGTCCTCAGCACCCCACCCCCTACTACCCCAGGCAAGTCTCCTTCAGGGCTTGGTCTGAAGGGCTTATTCAGCCTTTAGGATTCCCTGATGGGAAGTTAAAAAAAGATACAGACTGATGCTTCTGTGGGCTTGTGGAAAAGCGCGGGGGTGGGGGGGGTGGGGGGGGGCCTGGAGACGGGAAGGGAAACCTAAAGCCACAGGGAAGAGCATAGCCAAAAGAAGAGGGGTCAGGCTAGAAGCCCTGGAGGATCAGATGGAGCCTGGGGGGGATGTCTCTGGAGAATGAGAACAAGAGAGGGAGTGTAGGAGGCCAAAAGGAGGCCCCAGACAGAGGGAAAGACCCCAACTGAGAGGCAGATAAGTCAAAAGAAATATGCGACTCTAGCTCTCTGGTGATATTTCTTGTAAGTTGATATTAGCAACATTTTGCATCCCCTGAACAAACTGGGCAGCTATTAAAAATAAAACTTAAAAAAAGAAAAAGAAAAAAGATCCAGAGTGTTCTAAATGCCCAGGCCTGGGTTGAACCAGGACATGTTCACAGGATTGGTCCAACCCCTAGGCAATATTGGATCCCTTTTCTCATCACTAGAAAATGAGGCCTGTTGCTATGGACAGTCCCAGAGGAGGGCGGAAAGAGCAGGTTCTTACTCAATGCCAGTGAAGAGACAACCATCGGGGGCCCCTGAGGTAAGTTACACCTGTTAAGTACCTCTATGGTTGCTGTTTGCTAGACCCTGAATAAATCCAGATGCTACAATCTGCTGGTTACAAGGTAGATCTTAAGGAGCCAAAACCCCAAACACATCCTTAACTAAGCATTTTGTGCTAGTGGGACAGTGAATCTGGACTATCAGTTTGATGGGATTTAGACTTACCTAGAAGGTTCACTGAAGAAAATGCACTCGGGACAGCAAGCTCAGCAGTAGCATAAGGCACTCTTTGCTTCCGGACTGCAAATGCAAAGGAACCAGCTTCCTCCTGCTTCTACTGCCATGACCATACCCTCAAGCTATGAGCCAGACAAAACCTTCCTTAAGTTTCCTGGAGCAATGAGAAAAGTAACCAATACAAATACCACCACCATCTTTCTGAAGCTCTACTTCTGCACTTAGATTGCATCTGTGGAGCCCTTTGTACCAAATAAAGATGCACACCTTGGAGACTTGCAGGAGAGCAGGATGCTCTGGAGCCCAGGAGCACTGAGTGCATGGTCAGCATTAACCACCTTGGCATCACAGTGGCACATATTGTGGCCAGCTGCCAACAAACCTCAATGTCCCTTCTTTTTCCTTTTCCTTTTTTGAGACAGGGTCTCTCACCAGAGTTTGTACTAAGGGCCTTGTGCTTTCAAGGCATACACTTTACCAACTAAGCTATCTCACCAGAGATAGAGAGAGAGAAGTGTGTATGTAAGTAAGTATGTATGTATATGTATTGAATTCCTATATTCCAAGAAATGGAAATAAAAATGTAAACAAAAACATATCTGTTGTCATAACGACTATAATACACAGAGATAGTACCCATAATACTCAGTGAGTGTCCAGTGAATTTTAACTAATATGGTGCCTCATCGCTTCCACCACATTTCTGTAATGCCATACTCTGCTTCATGCTTCTATAAAGGTACATAGGGCTGGGCGTTGGTGGCGGACGCCTTTAATCCCAGCACTCAGGAGGCAGAGGCAGGTGGATCTCTGTGAGTTCGAGGCCATCCTGGTCTACAGAGCTAGTTCCAGGACAGCCTCCAAAACAACACAGAGAAACCCTGTCTGGAAAAAAGAAAAAAAAAAAGTACACTGGTGTTTGAGTTACTTTTCTCAAATATGTGACAAAGCAACTAAAGGTTTATATTGGCTCATGTGGTGAGGGAAGCCATGGCTCAGCTGGCAACATTGTGTCTGCAGGAGCCTGCTGCAGCTGGTACCATTGTGTCTGCAGTCAGGAAGCGCTAAGAGACCGATGCTGGTCCTCAGTTCCACTTTCTCTTACAAAGTCCAGGACCAGAAACCATGGGACTGTGCTGCCCCCATTTAAGATGGATCTTTCTGTATCAATCAACATGATCGACACAATCTCCCTCACCGGCTTGCTCACAGGTTTTCCTAGGCAGTTCTAAATCCACTCAGGATGACAAGGAGTAATTTTAATATTTTATGTTAATCAGTCATTCACTGTGTATGTGTGTGTACGTGTTGGGCTCGTGCACACACTCGCGCACACACATCGCATTCAGATCAGTTCTCTCCTTTCATCATGTGGGTCTGCAGGATTGAACTCAGATCTTCAGGCTTGGCAGCAAGCACATTTACCACCACGCCATACCTGACATTCAGTATTAACTGTCGCCTGGTACAAAGCCTGGAATATGAAGCATGTACTTCATAAGTGAGTGTTTAATTAAATTATCCAAAGAGCAATTTTTTATTGCACTGAAAGTCAAAATTAGTTTCTATAAAGCCCACAGCTACCCAATGTGACACAGACTTCCCAATATTCTATTTTATGTCCATCTTCTTATAATCATCATTTATACATTTAACCAGTGATTGTTGCTGTTTTTTTTTCTAATAATTGCTGGCTAAAGATCCTGTCCCTTCTATATTATTTCTATGCTGTGCTTTCCTTGTACCCTGTCCCTGTCCCTGTCCCCATCCCCTTCCCTGTCTTTGTCCCTTATTCACCTCTAAACACTCTGTACTTCCTTTTGGCGTCTTTAAAAATAATCTCAATATAGTCATAATGGGTATTTATTCTATTTTTAACTTGTACATATAAAAATTCCTTTTTGCTTTTTGGTGCAATGTCTCATGTAGCCCAGGTTAACCCTAAAGCTTACTACAAAACCAAGGATGACTTCCTGCCTCTACCTGAGACTACAGGTGCTGTGACATTAAACATACTAACCCACACCTGATTTAACAACTATGCATAGTTAGCCATGTCATTAACATTCTCCTTTTAAAAGTCTCATTCTGAAGTCAGGCAATAATGGTTCACACCTTGCATCCCACCACTCAGGAGGCAGAGACAGGCAGATCTCTACATTTGAAGCCAGCCTGATCTACAGAGCAAGCTCCAGGACAGCCAAGGCTACACAGAGAAACCTCGTCTCCAACCCCCCCCCCAAAAAAACTCTCTTCTATGTCCCTGCATTGCCTAGGATTTCTAGTCAGGATGACGTGATTCTGTCACAACTAGGTAGAAATATAGTTATATTTGCCCAATTCTGTCTTCTCAATCCTATACCCCAGGGATTCCTCACAAACAGACTCAGCTCTCCCACTGACTAAGCTTCTCAATGCTACCTCTCTTAAAAAGGCTGCCTTGAGCTGGCTGAACAGTTCACTTTCCTAGGATTTATGAAGTCCTGGGTTCAATCTCCAGTCCAATGAACAACCTCTTTCTAGTTAAATCCTAGTAGATAGCGAAATAAATACATAAATGGAGTTTGTTCAAGATTGATGATCTTTCTAGAGTCTAGCTGCCTTGTGCTCTGATGGTCCCTGACATGTAATATTGTTTCCTTCAGAGTCAATTATGCTAATTTTTATTACTATCAATAAACATTTTAATTACACTATTTTTTAAAATTCTCCATCAATAAGCACTTTTAATTTCCTTTCCAAGCCCCATGCAGTGACCTGGTATGACGCAGATGGGATTCTAATATTGTCTCGTTCCCATGGCTCTCTCTCCCATGCATAATTTGTATGTCTCCATCTTTTCCTTATCCAGAGCAACATATTATTGCTTGGTGCAACCAAGTTCCCTCCACCACAGCAGAAAAAACAAAAAAGACTTTCCCCTCATCTTGCCCCCTCACCCTAGTTTTAAGAAAGGAAGGAAGACAATTGAAACTATTTGTTTGGATTTTAAGGAACTAGAGAGAGAGAGAGAGAGCCAGAACCAAGGGCAGGTGGGAATGTGATCTACATGGGAAATCTCTTAGAAGACACCTGTCCCTCAGTGGTCTTTGTCTCTGAGGCCCGGGAAGGGACAGCCTCAAGAGAGCAGCTCCCTGTTAGAAAGCAGGCCAGCAAGGACAGGGAGCTTTGTCTGGGGAGTGGCGGGGAGGGAGGACAACTGGTGAACTCTGAAGCATAAGGAGCAGGGGCAAAGATTCTAGTTTGCACTAGACGTCTGGAAACTCTATATTGCCCCAAGTATCAGTTACTTCCCAGACTTGACCCTGCCCGGCTTGGATGGCCACAGCAGCAAGGCAGGCCTCTCCTGTGAAATGCTTGCTGTACCTCTGGATGAATGAACCCTAAGAAAATGTGCATCACAGTCTCCTAGAAAAGGAAATTTTACCTGGGAGAAGGACACAAGAATCATCAAGATAGGACATCAGGATGACAAAAATACCATGTATGCCCTGGCCCAGGAACGGATGTGGTTGAAACAGTCCCCACCAAACAGCTGCTGTGGGCCTCTTTTCCAGAGAGCTTACCCTATATGCTGTTTTACTATCAAGCATACTTGATAATGAAGCATCAAAATATGAGAAACCTTCAGGTCTTCATTCTTTTTATATCAATGGGGAATTTCAGATTCACAGGACCATAACATATCTGGGTAAGGGTCTCTCTCTGAATTCACTCAGAGCCTGCCATCACTCTGAACCTCTCCCCAAGCCTTCATTGTAGACTCAGCATTCAGTATGAACCTACCAATGCACTTACCACAAAGCTAAGCGCTTGGGATAGGCGTGGCACAAAACTTGGTGCTAAATTGAAGGACTTCATTTTTTTTTTGATAGGGAACATTGAAGTATGAATTACTAAGAATAACAGCTACCGCATACTGAATCTTTTGATGTGGGCAAGGGGGAGGGAGGGTGTTACTAGGGATTAACACAGGCACATGACCACACAGACTTTGCAAGAGGTAGGTAAAGCCCCCTACCTCTGAGCATGTTATATCCCTAGCTCTTAGTTTTTGTTTTGCACCAAAGGAACTCACTCTACAGCCCAAGGAGGTCTTGAACTTGCGGTGCACCTGGCTTAGTCTTCTGACTAGGTAGGGTTGCAGTTTGCATGTTTTGGAAAAGCATTAGACAAGTGCTCATGGTAGCTGGCCTCCCAGAAAGCCACCAAAGATCCCTACCCCCTGGTATTCATGTGCTCCTATGGAGCCCTTCTACACTGATTAACGCTGACATGTGTAACTAATAGGATTTGTGAAGATGAGGATGTGTAACTTCTGAAGCCGGGATGTAAATGACAGGACGGCTTCTACCTTGCTCTCTCCTTTGCCTCATTCACTCTAGAGGAACAGGGCTTCTGTGTGGTAAAGACTCTGCAGAAGCCTTGCCTGTGGGGTGGTCCTGTGGGGGGAGGAACTGAAACCTCTTTGTTACAAATGTGAGCTTGTCTCCCACGGGCTCCTGTTTTGAACATGTTTTCCATTCCGTTCGGGAAGATGCGGTACTTCTGGGAAGTGGGGTCCAGCTGGTGGAAGCAGGCCTTCTGGGAAGGTTCTACTCCCCCCCTCGGACCCCCACGCTGGCTTTTCTCTACTTCCTGGTCCACAATGATGTGAACAAGCCCCCACCACAACCTCCCGCCATTGCAAACTGGGCTGCTCAGCCAAGTCTTCCCTACCACGATGGGAGAAAACCCTCTGAAACTAAACCAAAGTAAATATTGGGTCATTTTTACCAGGTATTTTAGCCACAGTGATGTGAAGGCTATCCAGCTCCGCCCCCTGCTTGCAGCCAGGCGAGGAGGCCGATTTAGAATCAGAGACTTGCCTTGTAAAGCCTGTAGCCCTTTCCAAGATCTAACCTGCAGCTCCATGAGAAATCTCAAACCCAGACTACCCGGCTAAGCTGCTCCCAGATTCCTGACCCATAGAAACTGCATGACACAGTGTTTATTGCTAGTTTAGACCACTAAATTGTAGGGTAATTTGTTATGCAGCCCTGGATAATGAATGCAGTTCCCTGCCAAATAAACCCTGCACCAGTAGGGTTGGGTGTCTATTACTGTCCTAACCCTATAGATGAGGGAAAACTTCGAAGCCCGTGTGTCCTTCAAGTCCACATAATAAAATGGTTTTAGTAGATGTCAACGAGGGAACCACAGTGGGAGAAGTCGGAAACTAGAGTTGAGGAGGGGATGAGGGAAGGGTGCCTAGAGGAGGGAAAACCTGAGGTGAAAATGACGGGAAAACAGTGACCAGCTAGAAGATGGATTCCAGAAGCCTGGGGTGTCCGAAATTTGGAAGAACCAAAGCCTTGCGCCACGCCCGGGGGGGGGGGGGGGGGGGGGCGGGAAGATGGTGGCTGTAACCCACAGTTTACTTCGCCACCACAGGATCCCCAGATTCACTGTAACTACCTCTTCCGCACACTGTGGCCCCGTCCCCCACTCCAGACTAACCCACATTCGACAACGCCACCTGTTGTTATCTAGGACAGTGCCTCACAGACCCAGTTCCCCCACAAACCCGAGGGGGGTTCTGCAGGAAACCATTCGACCTCATCCCTCACCTCCTTTCTTCTGCAGCACATTTGTCTCTCTCCTCTCTTTAGCCCGGCTCCCAGAACGCACATGGGGCAATTCAGGAGACCAAGCTTATTGCCGGTCTTTGGGACGACAGCCTTGCAGATGCACTGGTGGACGGCAATCGGAAAAGCATAGTGTGGAGGGTCAGTAGTTGCTGTAATAACTATACCCAAATGCTACTAACCATGACTGGAGTCCAGGTCTACAGCCGTCTGGATAGCCACTTGCTCTGGCCTCCTGCAACCCTCACACCTGGACATCAATTTTTTATTTTGAGTCAACAACTCAAGTGGAGATGTAGAAAGGAAATTTACCCGATTTCCTGATGGCCACCACTGGGATAGCTTAGCAACTGTGCAAACTGGCAGAAATGAGAATTGCCGACCCTCGGGAAACCAGCATGATGCCAAGGCATAGGGGCACACACCTATCATCCCCGCACTCAGGAAGCTGGGACAGAAGACTCAGGAGTTCAAGCCAAGCCTGGGTTGCAAAGGAAGAGTCTGTCTCGAAAGAAAATAAAAGAGGCTAGCATGAAGTGCTTCTTCGCTATAGTTGTAAAAGTAACCACACAAATGCATCATAGAGATTTCTGGCTCAGTGGTCATTGTAAAAGGGGAAGATATTGAAGAGTGCTGGCCTAAGGTGAGCTTTAAAATAAAAGAGGGAACAGAACATGCAGTGTGCACTCATCTGGCTTTCTGCGGCGCAGCGGGAGGGGGAGGGGCCACTTGAAGGTTTACGGCTGAGACTCAACAGCCTTGCCACCCCCTAGGGCTGTATTTAGTAACTTGCACTCTACTCCATTAACTGCGCTTGGGTTCCAAGCCCTCCTCCCAGCCCTCCCAGCTCCGACCCGCCCCCACCTCCGAACTGAGCCGAGAGCCCTTAGAAGGTAATGAGAACGCTGAGAGCTTGGAGTCCTGGAAGAGCTTGGAAAGGAAAGCTCCGAGAGTCTCTCCCTGCGAGGCCCTATCCTTGCTGATAACGCTGAGAGCAGAGCGAGCTGACAAGTGATTGGAAACAGGAGTTCCCAGACCCTTTAACCCTTCCCTGCCTTGGCCCAGTGTGCAGACTCCCAGAAGGCTTTCAGATCCACTGCTTTGCAGTTGCCCCGACCTTTCTGTCTAGCTCCCTTTGTCCTGGTGGGTCCCTCTAAGCTGTCTTCCTGCCTTGAACAGCGTCGCCACCCCCCCCCCACCCCGTTACACTCTGCTCCTCCGACAGTCCGGCTACGCCTCAAGTCAGAAACTCACCCTCGGTCCAGACTGTCTGTCCCAAGCTCACTTAACCAGCCAACCAGGTGGCACTAGTCCTGCTTTGTACTTGGGGGTGAGGAGGGGATCCTGGAAAGAGAGACCTCAGGTTCAGTTCCAGTGACCTATACCAGAGCTGCTATCCCTCCCTGCTGCCTGTGGAGGTCTGCAAGCCAGATCTTCCTTTGCTGAGTTGTCCCAAAGACCCTCCACACACCCAGTGTTGCTGGTACACAGCCAAGCATCCTAAAGGACTAGGGATCTGTCTCCCTGAAGTGACCCACACAGCTGAAGCTGAGAGCCAAACAGTTCTGTTTACCGTAGGAAGGCTTTAGGGAGAAGCCCAGCTTACTAGCCACAGTAATTAAAAGAAGCTTCCTCCGGTGGAACGGAATTCAGATAAACTGCCATTATCATGCAAAGCAGCTTTGCACCTAAACACGAAGTTAAATGAAATCTTTAATCTCCACTGGCTACTTCTGACCCCTTCCCTCCTCCTCTGAGCCCTTTCTCCTCAACACCTGCCTACTTCAAGATTCCATGAAAACAAATAGCCAATGCGCTTACAGAGCTCACCAAAACTTGGGGGTGGCGGTGAGGGTAGGGTCTGGTTGCTGTGTCTTTCTTGGGTGTCAGCTCCCTGTGGCTCAGACAATCCTGACCGAGGAAGCCGAGTGCCACCCATGGGGTGATGCTGGTGGTGGTGTCTCTGGCCGGAGCAATGGTAGCCATGGCGAGAAATGGAGTAGACAAGGCTTTGAGAAGTGGCGGCTACCCTGTACCACCCACTGACCCAGGCCTGTCTTTAGGACACTGGGGCTCATTTACAACCTGAATCTTGTCCTGAAAATCGTTGGCTGGCCAGGTCCCTGGGCAGTGCACTGCAGCTCTAACAGGCTTGGATGAAAGACCTTGGTGTTCAACCACAGGTAGTTAAGAATAGACAACAAGGCATGGTGGCGCATGCCTTTAATCCCAGCATCCGGGAGGCAGAGGCAGGTGGATCTCTGTGAGTTTGAGGCCAGCCTGGTCTACAGAGCAAGTTCCAGACAGCCAAGGATACACAGAGAAACCCTGTCTTGCAAAGCCAAAAAAAAAAAAAAAAAAAAAAAAAGACAGCAAATTGGCATGCCTGTGGGTGTCCCCATGTCTCAGGCTGCGCTGGACACTGCTGGTAACTTCAGGAGGAATGCTAAGCTTGTTTAGTGGGACAGAGCCTGCTGAGAAACGTCCACAGCTGTGGAGCTGAGGTTGTCTGCTGTAGGCAAACAGAGGTGAGAGTTAAGGATGAGTGAGATGAACGGCGTGCCCTGGCAGGGGTGACAGAGAGCAAGCAAGTAGCAGGAGTGCCTTGTGCAGGACAGGAAAAGAGGAAATTACATGCAGAATACCATGAGTGCGTTCCCCCCTTAATTTTCACCTTGTAAAATTTCCCACCAGAGGAAAACCGTGATGGGGAGATGGAGGGGCTTCCTCAAAGCCACACACCCCCATGATTGGCAGAGGCCAGCCAGCCTTCCTGAAAAATAGATGCTTTTTTTCTGCGAAACCAAAGACCAGCAGCTGGAGTGATCATGTCGGGAGGGGGAGGGTTAACCATTCAAGGGCATTATTCTTCATCTTATTGCAAAGTCAAACTCTCTCTTGTTCCTCCTGCAGCCAGAATAGATGAGGGACCCAACCTTGAAGATGCAGGGCAAGAGAGATGAACTTGAGGAGGCCTTAGGGCAGAGGAGTCCTGGAGGAAATTTCTTTAAAAAACAAAAACCAAAACAAAACAAAACAAAAAAGCATGATGGGGGAAGGGACGTCTGTAAGTCATATAACAAACACCAGACCTCTCCCTTTTATACCTCATTCCTTGGGTGGGGGCCAGCAGAGGAGCCATGTCTTTTGGGAAATGGTGAAACTCAAATCACCGTGAACCCTGCACTTTCTCTGTGAGCTGGGTGGACTTGCTGAGCCTGGAGAACAAACACGCGCACCTTCTTTAGCGGAAGCTCTATTTCTGGAAATATGATTCTCTGGATTCGGGAAACCCTTGTTTCTTGGGAGAGTTCCTATTTCTTGGCACTGAGGTTTATTTTTGTTGTCATTGGTTTTGTTTTGTTTGCTTCAAAAGGTAGGAGCCTGTGGGGCGGTGCCAATAAATCTTAGGAATAAATGTGTAAACTGGGCATGGTTACAGCAGTACATTACCCAGGTCTAGGGGATGCCCAAACTTTTCAGTCCCGAGCCCTTAGCTGGCTCTCTCAGTCTAAACCTGTGGCAGCCACCCTACTCTGAAGCCAGGTGTTTCCAGGGATCATCCTCTAGGAGAGAGGTCCAACTGTCTTGACATCTCGTAGACAATACAGGAGGGAAGAGGCCTGAGTGCCAAGGCTAATGTGATAGATGCGGGTTAAGGCACTGGGATTTGGAACAAGAACTGTGACAGAGCTCTTTGTCTTTCTTACAGGAAAAAAAAAAAAAACCAGAAAAACGTTTTAAAAGACAGTCTCAGTCGTCTCCAGAAGCCCACTAGAAGCAGATGGCATGTCAACAGGTCCCACAGGCCCTAGACCTGGGGGGCTTATTGGAACGTAATTACTCTAAGTGCTGGCTATTAGGATGAAAAGGCAGGAATGCAATTATGGAAGGAGCAGTGAGCTTTCATTGATTAACCTGTTCTGTCTGATCCCATTCCCCACAGGGCTGAGTTTAGGAGGCCCTGTGTCCTGCCCTGTGCCCTTGGGCTATGAGGAAAGAAAACAGCCACTGTGGACAGTGAATATGAAAACTAAGGTTCACAAGGCCCATGGACCCCTGAGACTGCCTAGGAAATACAAAATGTGCATCTTTTCCTTTTATTTTTGTGTGTATGAGTGAGTGTCTTATGTATGTATGTATGTATATCATTTGGGTGCCTGGTGGTGCCTGTGGAGATCAGAAAAACGTGTCAGGTCCCCTGGAACTGGAGTTACAGACTTGTGAGTCACCAACCATGTGAGTGCCAGGAACAGAACCCTGGTCCTCTTCAGGAGCAGTGAGTGCCTTAGTGACTGAGCCATCCTCCCACCACCTCCCAAAACGTGAACTTTCCAAGAGGCTCTCCACGCTTACCACTTGCCCCCAAAGAGTTAAAAAAAAAAAAAAGCAAACCAACAACCAGATTAGCTGGAATAACTATTGAGAAGCTTTGCTAGGAGAAACTTCTAGAAGTCTCTTCACTCCAAGTGGTCGCCATCCGCTCGGGTCAATTCCAGATCTACAAATTTCAAGCAAATTGTTAGGCACCACGTTTCTTTCATTTATAAAAAGAAAAGTTTTAAAACACCTGCCTACATCCTGGGGTTGTAGGAGAAGTCAATGACATTAAAAACTGCAGATCTCCTCACCCAACAGCTATCCCTTAGCAAATTTCCAATAAATGGGAACCATGTTGACAACAATCAGCAGCTCTGCTCCTGACAAAGTGTAATTCACACTCGTACTCCACAGGTGTACCTCTACCTGTGTGTAGAGGCCAGAGATCAATAGCCAGGTGTTTTCCACACTCACTCTCCTTCAGATTTTTTTTTTGGCCAGATACCTCAGAGAACCTGGAGCTCATCACCAGTTAGCCAGCAAGCACCTAGGATCATCCTGTCTCCTCCGCTCCCACACTGAGATTGCAAGAGTGTGTTGCCACACCCAGTTTTTGCTTGTATGCAAGGAATGAAACCCAGGTTCTCATGTGTGCACCCATGGCAAGCACTTTCACCAACTGAGCCATCTCTGGGTTTGAATCTGAACCATCACCAACTGTCACCGCAGGAAAAGTTTCTGGCACTTTTAGTCACCAAAACCTTATTGCTTGTTGAGATAACACAACCAAGATGCTTAGCTCAGATGGGCTCCTGCATCCCAACAGTCTCTAGAAGGACTCATCTGAGGCCTTGAATCAGCTGAATGAACAGGGAAAGACTAAGAAAGCAAAACTCTCTCTTCTATCTCTCTTATGTCCCCCCATACCCTAGGAGGTCTCCTCCCTCAAAACCCACAGGCCTTCAGGAGTCCAGGCCCTTATACTTCAGTCTTCTTTCTCCAATGTACTCCCTGCAGCCCCAGACCCTGCCTCTAAGACAAAGCTTCCTCCAGTCCAAGGTCAGTTGGGTGCATCCCAACTTCACCAGGGACTTCCAGAGCCAAGAGCCATGGGAGGATCATTATTCCTCTGTTCCCAGGCAGGAATGAACACCCTAATGCGGAGAGGAGGAGCTGGGTCTCGGCTGTACAGTCCCTGTTTATTCATCAATCATTCATTTATTCATTAATCATTCATCCTCCCCGCCCCCATCAATCATTTATCCGCTTACTTATTCATTCAGTTTGTACCTGTCTCTTGCTTTGGTGGCCACAGATGTTGGTCTGTTCTTGCTTTGATCTGTCCTCGTCCCCGTGGCTGCTGCACCATAGAAACTTTCTGATGTACCTTGTAGCGTACCTGGCTGAAAGAGGCTCCCTCCTTCCGTGGGGCCCCAATTAACCAAAGAGACAACGGAGAGCTGCCACACCCACCCAACCACAAGGCGCTTTCTGGCTTTCTGTTGCAAGATGCAAGGTTCATTCAGTATAGCGGATGGCGGGAGAGATGAGGGGATTGCAGAGGAGCGCCTGTTGCCACAGTGAGGATAATGGTGAGGCGTGCCTCCCTGCGCATCAGCTCCGGTTATTTATAAAACCCTTACTCTGGTTTTCCTGGTAGGTAAGAGGCTACAGAAGAATCTAAATTCCTAGGTCCGGCTGTGAGGCCTGAGTCCAGAGAACACAGTACAGTGGAGCCCAGAGCTTCAGTTTTAGTACCTAAGCTCTTGGTTCTCTGACAAGTTGCCCAGATTCCATGCACCCCGCTGAACCTGGCCCCCAACAGTCCATTACCAGCCAACAGCCAGCAACCTTTTAGTACAGGTCAGACACATTCTGCCCATTCGGAAGCCCACCCTGACTTTCCATCCGCTCACACAGAAGCCAAGGCCCGCTTGATACGGTCTCCCTTGTCCCCTGCTCATCTCCTCTCAGCAGCCCTGTCATCATCCTCCCTTACCTAGACAGATACACTCTTGCCTTGGGGCTTATTTGGGAGGCCTTCCCCCGGGAACACTCAGCCCTGGGTTACTTCTGGAAATGGTTTGCTCTCTCACCTTTAAATTTTGGCTCAGTTGACACCTTTTCCCAAGAGCCCACCTTGCCCCACCACACTTACAACAGCAAGCCACAGGCACACATGTGGGACACTCTCGGCCCCCCAATTCCTTGACACTCATCGCCTTCACCGTGCAATTCTCTCATGCCTTCTGTCTCTGCCTGCTAGAGTGTAAGTCCAGGAGTGCAGAGAACCGAATCCGTCTCCCTCTCAGATATGCCGGAAGCCTGCGTGTATGAACGCCTGGTTACATCATAGGCTCTGGTCAGTCATTCCACGCATGGAATGGAAGACAGGCACTGAGAAGCCCTGAGTTGCTGAGTTTTGGGGTTTCCTCCGGTAGAATTTAGGAAGCCCACAGTAGCCTCTGTCTCTCAACTATGCTAAAGAGAAAGGAGCCAGGCAAGTTGTCTGCTGCCAGCCCCTCTCTGGGAGGGAAGGTAGGCAGTAGTGTGGGCGGGGATTGTGTTAACTCAAGATGCCAGTTCCATGCTGCTCTGGGGCTGGCCAGCACTCTGGATGTCATTAGCTGATTTGTTCTGCTCTGCAGAATGTACTTTTCATATTTAGGCAGAAAAAACAGCTTTCGATCCTCGTGCCCTTTCTTCTGTGAGCTGTAGCACATGGCCTGCTTATGAATTAATCCTCTAAAGAGCATGTTCATTATTCTAATTTAATTGTGTTTCATTTCAGAAAATAACTAAACCCAGCGCGGAATAAACTCCAACACTGATCGGTTTTCAAGAAGTTAACCTAAGACAAAATACTGCTAGAGGGCTGCAGCAATTTGGAATCATTAAAGGGAACCCATGTAAATAATAAAAACAAAACTAAAATGCAGAATTAAATTAAGGAATAGGAAATTAAATTTGTGAATCTAATCTGAAATTGAGGCCTCATATGCATAGGCTTGCCCTGACTTGGCGATCAGGAGCACTCATGTGGGAGATCCTACACAGGGTCGGAGGGCAGAGACGTGATGTCTCCTCCTGAGTGACAGTGCCATTGGGAAGACCCTATAGGATCCCCTCCAGCAAGCATGACAGCTGCATTGCAGCAGCAATGTCTGGGTGACCTATGCAGAGCTCCAGGTACTCGGGAAGGTAGATCACTTGCAGCTCAGATCGCACTGTTACCAGGAGGAGGATGCTAGAAATAAGATGAATAAGCTCAATGTGGTCTTGGGACCGAGCTGCTGGATGCAGGGAAGCCTCTCCAGCCCTGCTCTACCTTGGCCCCTGGCATCTTCCTACAGGTGACCCAGTTCAATTGAAATCAAACGATTCGCCTTTTTCTGGGCAGTGGTGCCCAAACAGGGTTCTGACCTCTCAATAGGCACTGAGGAGATCTTAGCTCTCAATAGAAGAAACCCATGCTCCTGCAGGCAGTCTTCCTGGGGCAGTCATCACAACAGGTCAGGCCTTCAGCAGCAGGAGAGAGTGGTAGGGTACAGAGAGAACAGGCTTCTAAATGTTATGGTGTACTGAAGACAGAAGTTTCTGTTCTGCCTGGTCCCACAGCCATTTAGTCCCAAATAAATACACTGAGGCTTATATTAATTATAGACTGTTTGACCGATGGCTCAGGCTTCTTACTGGCTATCTCTCTCTTAATTATTAATCCATTTCTACTAAACTATGTATTTCCATGAGGCTGTGGCGTACCCATAATGCGACAGCATGTTACTCCTTTAGTGGCTACATGGTCTCTCTGTCTCTCTCTGTGTCTCTGTCTCTGTCTCTGTCTCTCTCTGTCTCTGTCTCTGTCTCTGTCTCTGTCTCTCTCTCTCTCTCTCTCTCTCTCTCTCTCTCTCTCTCTCTCTTCCTGCCTTCCTCAGCCCTGCCTATACTTCCTGCCTGGCTACTAAGCAATCAGCATTTATTCATTGACCAATAGGAGAAACATATATACACAGAATACAGAAGGGCATCCCCCATCATCTCCTCTTCTCTGTCTAAATAAAAAGAAAGGTTTTAACTTTAACATAGCTAAATTATATATAACAAAACAGTTATCAAGCAAGAACTATAGTCAACAAAATTTAATCCATTAACATTTGGTAAAATTTAAAGAGATATTCTATTATCTATCCTATCTTTGTGTGTCCAAAGTTTTATATGTGACTTATCTTTTATGATAACTAAGGCAAACCATGACCATAACCATCTGTCTTCAACTCCATCAAAGACCTCAGGAGTATAATATATAAACTCTAGAACTGACAGAGCTAGCATGTGGCTCAGGCTTCATCACAGATTTTTTTAAAGGTTTATTTATTTGTTATGTATACAGTGTTCTGCCTACATGTATCCCTGCAGGCCAGAAGAGGACACCAGATCTCATTACAGATGGTTGTGAGCCACCATGTGGGTGCTGGGAATTGAACTCAGGACCTTTGGAAGAGCAGGCAGTGCTCTTAACCTCTGAGCCATCTCTCCAGCCCCCATCACAGATTTTTCCAGGAGTATTTAGGCCCTCAGTCTAGAACAGTCACCCTCACCCCAACCATAAAATCATTTTGTTGTTACTTTATAACTGTAATTTTGCAACTGTTAAGAAAATATCTGATATGCAGAAGGGGTCACGACCCACAGGATGAGAACCACTCTAGAGTGTTTCTCTCTCTTTCCAGTCTTCCAAGTCAAACAGACCAGTCTGGAGTTACAGGTCTTCCTCCAGCTTGGAACTGGAAGTTGGACAGTCTCCAGCTTCCCAAGTTTCAGTCTTTCCTTGTGTGACAATTGTGACTCTTGCCTCTTCCATAGTCATTAAGAATGAATGGAGCAAAGTTGTGGCACAGAGTTAGCCCATGGACTTATCCACACATACTCTGCATGCACACACCTGTACACACGTGCATATGATGGGCTCATTTTTTTCCCACAGAAGGCCTTAGGCGGTGTTTTCCGTGAATAACAAGTACAGGGAAAGGCCAGTCAATTTCTTTCTTTGATTCCCAAAAGTCAACAACTAAACAGATAACCTATCTAAGGGTTTGGGGAAAGCTTTCTATTACCATTTTCATTTTAGGTCAACCTCGATAAATTTACACCTCAGAATAGAGGCTTTGTTTTGTGACAAGAAAGAATACAAACCAGAGAAGGATAAAAGGAAAAAAAGGAGGAAGAGGGGAGAAAAAAAGAAGGAAAAGGGGAGGGAAGGACAGAGTCACTTTTCTTTTATCGTGTGTGTGTGTGTGTGTGTGTATCTGTGTATTTGTGTGTGTGCTTGTTTGTGTGTCTGTGTGTGTGTTTGTATCTGTGTATGTCTCTGTGTGTATCTTTGTGTATGTGTGTGTATCTGTGTGTGTTTGTTTGTTTGTGTCTGTATGTATATATAAGTCTGTGTGTATGTGTGTGTGTGTATATATATAAGCCTGTGTGTGTGTATGTGTGTGTGTGTGTGTGTGTGTGTACATGTATATAACTGATCATGTGGAATGTAGAGGTTGACATCAGGTGTCTTCCTCAATTACTTCTGTACTCTGTATTCTGAGGCAGGGCCTCTCACTGGGACCTGTGGCTCACCAACTCCACTAGACTGGTTGGCCAACAAGCTCCAGGGCTCCTCCTGTCTCTGCCTGGCTGGTGCAATGAAATTGAAGGAACGTGCTGGCACACCCAGCTTTATGTGAGTGCTGAGGCTTGGCATAGACCCTCATACTTATGCAGCAAGTACTTTTCCCCCTCAACCATCAATTCAGGACCCTGGAGTCGCTTTTCCTTGTTTACTTTGCATGCTAAAGTCTTGACCAAGGAACTGATGAACATAATTTAGGTTGCCCAAATGTTGATTCCTCCATTGATTTACAGCTGTCACACTTTAAACTGTCAGCCATGGGGATAAGAAATGTGAAAAAGAATTAAAAGTCCTCCTAAATTCCTTGGCCATCTCTTCCGAGCTCAGTCTTGTTCATTCCTCTGCCTGTTATGGATTGAAGCACCATGATGTTCAGCCAATCTCAGAACAAAACAAAAACACCAGAGAAACCATGAATGTGGATCCCAAAACCCTCTTTCTCTGAAAGAGGAAGTGGGAAAGAGTGAGTGGGGGGTCAAACCCTGGCCTAAGACATCAAGGAGAAGAAGGGAGGGACCTAGAGGGAGGACCTAGGTATAGGGAGGTAGACTTACACCTAGATCCAGAGGTGAACATTGGAAGACCACCCCAAAGGTTGGTTTAAGAATACATCACTGATATCCCAGCATGGTGACAGCACTCACAGCGTCCTAGCATTCAGTGGGCTGAAGTAAGAGGACTGCAAGCTGAGGGCTAATCTGAGCTACATACTGTTACTGGAGTTTCCTTGTCCCACCAGGTCTGTAGCCAACCTTCAGCCCCAGATGCTATGTCAATTATTAAAGTGTTGGCCGATGGCTAGGGCTTCTTACTGGCTACCTCTCTCATAATTACTAACACATAACTACTAATCTACTCATTTCTACATGGCCTTATCTTACCAGAGAATGCCTGGCACATCCTATCCTCCCAGTCTCTACATGGTATCTCTCTCCAGTGGGCTCTCTCCCCCTACCTTAAGAATTCTCCTCAGTCTCCTAGTCCCGCATATCTTCTTGCTCTATTAGCCAAACAGTGTTTCATTCATCAACCAATAAGAGAAACATATATATACAGAAGGACATCCCCCATCAACATAGTAAGACCCTGCAGAGATGGGGTGGGTATGGAATCCCTATTGACACATATTTAATCTGTAAAATAGCCACGTGAGAAGGCATTGCTCCCATTCTACAGCTGAGAAAATCAAGGTGGGAGAGCCCCAGCACAGTGGCTGCCACAGTGGAGTTAGAACACAGTTAGCATTCACGTTGAGCCTCTTACCCACCATGTGGCACTTCCTGGTTGTCCCTAGCTCCCCCTGATCGCAAACCTGTCCATAGGGACCCTAAACACAGGCCACATGGAAAAGTGCCTTCCCAAAGCTTTCATTGAGTCACATCTGGAAAACAGCCTGCTCTTTCCAAAATGCTTTACTGCCTTCCTCTCTGGGTCCTAGGGAGCAGAGTAGCTGAGTGGGCACGGTCATCCTTGCCTTTAGGGCAAAGGCTGTGGCCTGGGTTCTGTGGGCTGTATGGCTTATCAACAAGACCGTGCTTGATTGTGTTTCACGGATCAGCTACTCACCGCCTGTGATGGTAACACCGGCTTGGCATCCAGTAGGACGTTCTAGGAGGAAACAGCCTTGCCAGGGCACAGGTACCAGCTTAAATGCCAGGGCACAGTTTTAAGATGCACATCTGCAGAGATGAAAACAGAAGTGGTTTTTCCCCGTGTATCTGTATTATTAGATTTGACCTCCCATCGAAACAGCAAAGAAAGAGTGGAAAATTAAAGGTGATTTGATATTAGCCTCCCATTCATATTAGAAAAAAGTAACCACTCTTGCGGTTTTCCTCACAGAGGTGTCTTTATTCATTTGACATGCCTTTAATAACTAATTCTAGTTGTCTGGTTGCCAAGAAAGATTTCCTACGGGCTGACTTGAAAGTGACTCGGAACTCTTTGCATGCCCGGCTTCAAATGATCCCAGAACAGCAAACATTCAGCTTGCCTCCAGACTTCTGAAGTGTGGGAATAACATGAAAGACGGAATAGGAATGGTTCTGCGGGCTGCTGTGAGAGAGTGTCTGGCAGGGACCGGAGCTCCATGGACCAGGCATAGTGAGATTTGGAAATAATCTCATGAATTTGATCCGGGGACTCGACCAAACCAAATGATTTATTTCAAGAAAATAAATTTACTTTGGGGCCAGAACAATCCAGGTCAGCCATAAATGGACTGTGCTTTTCTTTTTTCTGTGTAGACCTGGGGAGGGCAGAGAAACAGAGGGAAAGGTACTCTTATGGCTCTCACAGAACCCATCATAAATAACCACAGCAGTGATATTTGTTCAGCTACAAATGCCAAGCTGGGCAGATGCACACTGATCTCATTTGGCCCCTCGCAGCAACCTTATCCATTAGGTGACAGCCATTGTTCCCATTTCACAGATGACAAACAGCCTCTGAGACTGTAAGTTGCTGTTCTGCAGGCACATTTCTGTAGCCGTGGTCTCTTACTGGTTCATGGGGTAATTCTCTCTTCCTCCCAGGCGCAGGTGAGAGGGCATTTCCAATGTTTCCTTGAAGTTATGTACAGCCAGAAGATTCAATACTGCTCCAAAGATAGATGGAAACAAGGCCCCATAAAGCCTCCCTACCTACAATTCTCTTTCCCCACTCAGCGGTTGAATGGAGGGGGTCCCCAGGGTCAAAGAGAGGCTAGGATCTGGATGCAGGAATACGGGATCTTCACTAACTGTCTTAAGTAGAGCCCTCCTTCATAGACCTGCATCAATGGGTGATTTGCCACAAAAACAATCACGGACTGTTTGAAAACCCCTGAAGCATGGTTGCTGTTTCCAGCTGAAGGCTAAACTAATAAAATCTAAATGCTATTTCTGAATGCAAGGATTCTAAGTTCATGCTTCTCCTTGTTTAGTTTTGTTTTGGCTGTCTCTACTAGCTATGCAATTGCATTCCTGTTTTGTCTTTTTTTTTTTTTTAATTCTGGTTAAGGTTATGCATACTATCTCATGGCTAATCCACCCTCATGATAGATAGGGCTCTGTAGCTAAGTTGTCCCTTGTGTAGACTCATCTAATAAGTGACCAGGGTCTCCAACTTTGACCCTCCCTTCCTCAGCCAGTGCTCTGGTCTAGGTTTCATTGTTCCTAGCCTGGTTTTCTCATGGTACCTTCCAAATTTATCTTGTCCCTGCCTGGCCATCATGCCATTGCCTTCAAAAGAACCTTCCTGAAATAACCTTGGTCCCTGCATCTTCTCACTAGTCCCCTGTGTAGGAAGTCTATCAATAGGAAACATACAGATACCCTTTGACAAGTGATTTCGTGTCTGTGAATTCATAGACATTGGTGCAAAATGATTGACACACAGTGACATTCACTACACCGCTGTTCTCAAGTAGCAGACGACCGCAAACACTAAACACCCATGGTAGAACTTTATTAATTGCACTGTGGAGCTCAATGCATTATACTCAGGACATCTAACATCTGAGGTTAAGTAAACCAGGTGAGCTACAATCGGGCATATAACATACTAAAGGAGTGACAGATATCGGATCATATAGTCATATGTTTGCAAAGACTGTCTCTCTCCAATGCACAACAAACTGGGGACAGCAGATGCTTCCGGGAAGGGAAGTGGATGCCTAGGGATCAGAGGACACTTGTTTGAAGAGTTCACTCTATGCAGGTTATGACTTTAAAACACTGAAATAAAACCCTGCTTCCCAGTGCTTACTTGGTAAAACCCAAATCCCTTAGAGTGAAAGAGCTCCACATTCTGGCTCCAACATGTTTATCCTGCTGCTCTCTCAGTCGGCACCATTCTCTGAACATTCCTTATGCCTGCTCTCTTCTCTGGGCCTTTGTTCCGGTCTCTCCCCTCCCCTGGAAAGTCCCATCCAGGATCAGCAGAAACTAATCTCTTCCAGTTACCTCTTTGTAACCGTGTGTGATGGCTCTTTATTCTGTTCTCTGCCTGAAGAGTGGGTGTCTTTCTTTCCTACAAGATGGCATGATGTCTTACACAAACTGCTCCGAATATGCCTGCGTCTTGAGCCAATTGTAATGCTACCTATCTCAGTGACTGCTCCTGGGGGGTGGGGGTGGCTAGAAACAGGGAGAGGAAAGGGCACATGCGTTTCTCTTTGAGAAGGATGGGTTCCCCAGTCTGCCCCATCAAGACGAAGACAAGCTAAAGAGTACAGCCCAGCCTGGGACATCCCGGAAGAGCGGGCATCTCCCTGTGCTCCACCTCCCAGGCCACCCCTTTAGGCCAAAGACCGGTCAAGCCAGTGCCATTTGTCCTGCCAAAAACCCAGCACAGACACGAGTCAGGTGGACTGCTGGTGTTTCCTGGGGAGAAAGACATCCATTGCCCTGGACCACAGTCTGGGGTTTAAACTCAGTTGTCACAATTATTTGAAGCCTATTAAGTTTATTTATGTTCCAAAGCAGGTCCACTAGAGAAGGACCATCATAGTCGTAAATATCAGGCCTGCTGTTCTCCAGACACAGCTGGCCTATGGCCCCTCCCCTTCCCCTTCCAGACTCTGCAAGGCTTTTGCTAAGGGGCAACACACGCTTCTGCACTTTGGTGGGCTGAGGATGTGTTCAAGTGAGGTCCAAATACCCTGGAAGGCAGTGACAGTCTCCCCCCTGACCTGCCCCTGTCATATACAAAAGATTCAGGAACCACGCCTTACAGGCTTTCTCCTAAGACATCCATGGTGTCCTGGCTGGCCATTGGAACCCACAGAACTAGTGTGTCTTCCAGTTCAGGACTAGCTGTCCTGATTTTGTGTCTGCTGAAGATGCCTCAGAGTTCTTGGCTGGATAACTGTTTCATCATTTTACCCTTCCTCCCAGTATTTCCCAAAGTATATCCCTTGTGTGGCAACCTTGTAGGATTTAAAAAAAAGAGAGAGAGATCTTGTGGTCCAAAAGTTTTCAAAACACTGACTCCTAGACCATCCTCAGAGGATAGTCAAATTTCACATTTGCATATCAAAGGCCTCAAGTCCTACAATGAAGAGACATGTTCCCAGCTTTCTCAAACATGTTTTCTCCTTTTTTAGTGACATTTACAAATGTCCCTTGGCAGGAGTGTTACACAGGACACATTTGGACAAAAGCTGCCTTTAGAATCCTGTGTATCCCCATGGCTGCCTGAGGCCTGACTTAGCATGGGATGGGGATCATTTCTCTAACTCTCTCCTGTCAACACACACACCTTCTAGTTCTCAAGTGTTGAGCAGCCCAGGAGTAGACTCTCTCTCTCTCTCTCTCTCTCTCTCTCTCTCTCTCTCTCTCTCTCTCTCTCTCTCTCTCTCTCTCTCTCTCTCTCCTGTCTCTCTCTGTATGTGTGTGTGTCTGTCTGTCTGTCTCTCTCTCTCTCCCTCTCTCTCTGTGTATCTCTCTCTCTCTCTCTCTCTCTCTCTCTCTCTCTCTCTCTCTCTCTCTCTCTCTCTCTCTCTCTCTCTCTCTCTCTGCTGGCTCTTTCCTTCTCTGCTTTGTCCTGGGAAGAAACTAGCAGAAGGAAGGCACAACCGCCTTGACATTGACCCTCGGAGCCCATCCTCCACCCGCCTAGAGTTTGACCCTCTCAGTCCCTGACCACTGCTTCCTTTAATTCTTACTGTCTGTGCAGGCTAGTTTTATGTTAACTTGACACAAGTTCACATCATGTGAGAGGAGGGAATCTCAGTTGAGAAATGCCTCCATAAGATTGGGCTGTAGGCAACACTGTAGGTCATTTTCTTAATTAGGGATTGAACGGGCAAGGGACAGCCCACTGTGGTGCCTTCCCTGGGCCAGTGGTCCTATAAGAATGCAGACTGAGCAAGCCAGGAGAACAAGCCAGAAGGCAGCGGCACCACCACCCCCCATGGCTTCTGCATCAGCTCCTGCCTCCATCCAGGTTCCTGCCCTGCTTCAATTCCTGGCTTGACTCCTCCAGTGATGGACAGTGACATGGAAGCCGATGCGGAATAAACTCTTCCCTCTCCAGCTTGCTTTTGCTCGTGGTGTTGTTTCATCACAGCAAGAGAAGCCTAACTAAGACACTGTCCCTTGTCTCATTTTTAAGGAACAAGATGGGAAAGTTTGCTGTGTGTTCTGATTCCTAAACTTTCCTCCATCTTCAGGGAGCCCCACTCAATAATCAGAGCAAGCACTGTTGCCTTAGGGTAGTGGTTGTCAGCGTGGTTCCAGAATCAGAAGCAGCAACCTAAAACTTGAGAGAACTGCAAACTCTCAGACCCCCTCCTGAACTGGACTCCCTTGGGGTAGGGCTGGCAATGCCCGTTCCGATCAGCTGTCCAGTGACTCCCAAGCAAACCCACAAGATCTTAGCCAGCGCTTTCTCCGAACAGGTTCTTTTACACCCCATTGTTGGTTTCTTACTTATGTCACAGCTAATCCCTAAAGAGTATGCACAGGAGATATTAGCATACTCAGACGCTTGTGTGGTTAGTCCAGTGTGCTAGTAAAGTGCCCCTGCTCCAGGATCTTCAAGGCTCCTCCTATAACTTCCCGTGGGTCTCATGAGACCCTCCTTGACCAGCTCCAAATAGCCACCTCCTCCTTCTCAGCTTTGTTTTTTTTCCTCTTCACACTTATCACCATGTGACTCCCATCCTACTTCCAAGTTGATATGTTTGTTTTCTCTCTGCCCCCCCCCCATACATTTGTTGAGAAGACAAGTGGGGACTATGGCTATGATGGGACACAAGTTTCTCTCTGAGACTCCTGGAAGCCAAAGTGACACGAGGATCCCTTTATTCAAAACTTGGGGGGGGGGGAATCAGATACACCACCCGGGAGACACGGGTTCCTCCTATTTGCTTGGGAAGCCTCTGGTATAGAGGTGAGAATGAGGAACATAGATCCAGACTCTTGGCCGAGGTTGGAGCAACTCTGGAAACCTACACTGATTCTGTTCCCACTGTTCCCAACCAAAGACGAGCCTCCTCGCAGGGGAGAAATGAACAGACTCTGGCCCACACAAATAATAGGAAAATGTGTGTTTATTTGCAGCCTGGGTTTAATCTATGGAATCAATCTGCATATGTGGATTCAACTGATGTGGATCAAAATGTCTTGTGGGTGGGTGGGGAAGGGGGTGAGGGGGAGTGGAGGGGGGGGTGTATGTGCTGAATATATGCTGACCTTTGTTCTTGTCCCAAGCAATACAGTGTGACAACTATTCATTCTGTATTTACTTTGTGCCAGGAATTATAAGCAATCTAGAGTTGATTTAAAGTGTATGCCAGGATCTGTATAGGTTATACACAACACACTGGTTTACAAAAAGGATTTGCACATCTGTAGATTTTGGTGTCTGGAATCCTCTGGAGTCAGTACTCTGGGATACTGAGAAGAACATCACTCAGCTTGGTAGGTGAAATGCAGTGGGCTATGAGGAGGGAGATGGTGGAGGGGTCCACCATGCCGGGTTTTCGTTCAACTGCCGGGAAGGGTAGCCCATACCTCAGGAGAATATCTAGCACTGATAAATTTATAAAGTATTTGACCTTTAATCAATCCTAATATTTTCAATCCACAGAGCCTGCTTAAACGCCTGCAGTCCTGCCCCTGGACCCCTATTCATCACAATTACTGCTCCAACTGTCGGAGGCAGGGCATGAAACAGCGCACGCTGACGTCCAATATTTTATCACTAATAAAGAGAAACATCCCAAGTATTTGCACAGTTCTGATGCTTTCCAGCCTTGAGCCCAGGAAAAGGGGGAGCATGGTGATTTATGCTTACTGCCCGGCACTGTTAATTGGCCTCCTCAGCCGGGGCCCTTGAGCATGGCTTTTCTTTTCCCTTCTAGCCACAGGCCACAGTGTGCAGAACTCAGATCCCTGAGCACCCAGTAGGGCTTTCATACACACTTGGGAGGTGGTGTGAAAACACTACAGAGGACGGTTTTCCATGACCAAGCTTTGGCAAGTGATTGCCTACACTGGTGACTTTGTAAACAGACAAAATGTTTATGAGAAATCTTGTTCCAGTTGTTGCCAAGGCTACAGTCCTTCCAGAGTTCCCAGGCTTCCAATCTCCCTCTGACCCCACCCCTAAGCAGTAGGGTGGCCACCCAACCCCACTTTCTTCTCAGCTCAAAGTTGCTCCCTCTCCGCCTTCCGGCTCCAAGAAGAAAACTGTGTTTCCAGACGCAGTGTTCAGAAGACCCACCCAGGATGAATTACATGGCACCCAAACATCTGGATGGAATGTATACTGAATAAGCAGGTGTTTCTCCTTTGGGACAGCAGGTGCCTTGGCAGAGCCTTGAGTCTCAAACTAGAAGAGAAGGGCTCCTTCTGTTCCAAAAGAGATGTTCAGCAAGCCCTTTAATTTCATTGTGACAAAGAGCTCCACATTCCACACCACCAACACCTTCCAGAAGAGACTCTCCAGGTGTTATAGTACGCAGAGTGAGGGGCACCTTGGAGGATCCCACAGCAGTGAGAGACAAGTGCACCATGCAGGCAGGACTTAGGTGGGAAGGTTAATTGGGGGAAGGGAAGGGAGTAGGGAAGGGAGGGGTGAGTAGGGAGAGAGGACAGACAGACAGGCACCTGCCTGCCTCTTCAAGAGGAACAGTGGAAAGAAAGAGAATGGGCGGAGGAAGGGTTCATCTCTTAAAGGGACCGCTTGCTCCTGTGTAGAGCCAGGGTACTGTTTGCCCCGCATGGAGTGGTGATGCATTCTGCCAAGTCCCCCAAGGGGCGGGGCCAAGGTGTGCCTGGATGCTATCATCAGGGAAGAAGAATGTCTACACACGCTTCTACTTAGCCCTAGGCCTAATACCGAAGGGGAGTTGGGCTGTAGGGATCCATGACAACCTGGAACTCTAACCAGCGCCTGATTCTCCTTCCCCAGCCCATCTTCTGCCTAGCAGGAGACAGGAGGTGCATCCCATCACATCAGTAAAGGCAGGTTGAAGTCTTCACGGCAGATGTGGGGACAGGAGACTGCGACTGTCGTGAGGGGCAGGAGCCACAGAGACCAGAGGCAAAGAGAGAGTAAGCAGCTTCACCCACTGTCTTTCTGCTCCTTCCACCCTCCCTGTGTTCTTCCAGGGTCTGGGCAGAAGACTGAGTACACTGCCCGGGCTGCCGTGTGACACTCAACACAAGCCTTCAGACCCCTCCTCTGCGCTTCAGTCTCTGCCTCCAGCCCCCCAGTCCCTGGTGTGACACTTGACACACCCCCGGTTCTCCTCGCCACTTCCTCACTCTCCGTGCAACACAAAAACACTCCCCCTTCAACATGGTTTTTATTTGTCTGCTTGGTTTCTTGTTGGGGACGGGTGGGTTATACACCAAGGCATGCCACAGCACACGAGTGGATGTCAGATGGCAACTTTATCCTGTGAGCCTCAGGGATAAACTCAGATGTTGGGGTTCGGTGGCAGGTGTGTTTGACCGATGAACCATTCCGTCTGCTCCAACACTCCTCAGTCCTGTCCTCAATATCCCCACCTAATGAAAGGACTAGACACTCACCCAACCCCCAGCTTTGGCAGCCTTGACAGGCTGCAGAAAAGACCCAGAAAGAGGTAGGCCTCTGACTCAGCAGCATGTGCTGAGCTTCCTGATCTTGCCCGACCTCCTAGTCACTAGGAGGTCAGATACCCTCCATGTGGCAAGGTACTAACCAGAAGTCAGCTGGCGGGCTCTAGATGTACTTTAGCTAACAGCAGCTTAACAGGGGCATATAGAGCATAGCAACCACCCTGGGAGGGCCTATAGGCCATAGCAACCAGTTGACCAATCAACACAGGACAGGCCACCCAAGCCCGGAAATGCACCAATCCTGAGACTGTTGCAGGCCCCTAGGCACTCCCCTTGCTCTACCCAACAAATCCACAGCCCCTTCAGGTCCTTCTCACCCCACCAGCTGTGTCAGACTGTTGGAGGAACTGAGTTAATACAGTTAACTCGTTAAATAATAAAAAGACTCTTTGCCTTTGCATCGGAACAGGTCTCTTGGTGATTTGGGGGTTCAGAGCATTGGGGCACAACACTTCCTGAGTATAGCCTGAAGAGCACTCCTCCAGTCACCGCCCCTCGCTCTCCTAGCCCTGGGTGTAACACTGACTGCACCCCTTCAGTGTCTCTCTCGGCCTCCAGTCCCTGAGTACAATACTAAACTCGCTGTCCAGTCCTGTCCTCAACTTCCCCAGCTCCTGATGATAGCATAGGCCTCTCCCACCCCACCTTCGCGGTTCCTCCAGCCCCGGATGTAACAGGAACACACCCCCACTCATCTCCCGGACTGTACACTGAGTCCTTTGCCCCGACTCCTCCACCGTAGGCTCAACCCTAGGCTCAACACGCACACATTCTCCTGACTCTCATCTCTGCCCCAGGCTTGGCTGTAGCATCAGCCCTCCCCCAGTGTCCTGCATCTCCCCTCCCCTGTTCATTCTCCCACTCTTTGGATGTGGCGCTTCAGTACACACCCTTGCTTGGCACCCCCATAACCTGTATCTGTCATAACAAACGAGTTTCTCAGGGTCGCTCTTCTTGGGAACAGCTTTTCCCTGTAGTATCTCCAGGAGATTCTTGGCCTCTTACAGGGATCTTTTGCCCCAACTCAGCACAAACAAGCAGGGGGTGGGAAATGGGTTAAGAGGGAAGACAGGGATGACTACAATTGGCTCTCCACCGATTGTTGGAGTTTGATGCCCAGAGCAATATTTTCCTTCAACCTCAATGCCTCTGTCAGTGAAACTAAACTGCAAGCTGGTACCAAGTGGCCATGGGAAACGTCTGGTACCCATGCCAGCCGGGCCGTGGTTAGGACCAGTTGAACTGAGATGGCTCATTGAAGAAAGTGCTTGCCTTGCGTGGGTGATGACCTGTGTTTGGATCCCCAGAAACCACCTAAAAGGTTAAGTTTGTTGGCACCTATTTGTAACCCTAGTGATGGCCAGATGGGAAGCAGTGACAGGCAGGTTCCTGGGAGCTCTCTGGTCAGCTGGCTTAGCCTGCTTGGTAAAGTTCCAGGCCAATGAGTTACTATCTTAAATGAAAGTTGCAAGGCCGAGTAATGATACAGGGGTTATGACGCCCAAAGTTTGTCCTCTGACCACCAGACATATGGACACACACACACACACACACACACACACACACACACACACACACACACAAATAAATAACCACAACATGAAAAGTATCTATCCCTTGGTAGTCCTTTGGGAATTTTTTCTTTCTTGAATTTCTGGGAAGTTTGAAGTGTTAAGCAATGTCCCCAAGGCCCTGAGTTTTCCACATGAAGGATCCCACCCCTGAAACCACACAGCAGCCCCTGACAGTGAAGGCTTCCTTTCAGATTGGGGGTTTGCCAGGTAAGGAAGGACTCAGACACAAGAGCTGAAGTGCAGGTGATCCAATCCTCCTCCCCCAAGTAGCCCAGCTTTTTAGCTCCATGGGTTACAAGTTTATGGGGATTCTGGATCTATGGTTTCCTATGGTCGCTTTTACAGATCTTGTTAATTTATTACCCGTGGTTACACTTTTAATGGAAATCATGAAGAAATGGCAAAGGAAACATGAGCTAATTTTTTTCCAGTGACACATTTCACTGCTATTTAAATAGCCGTTTTGCCAAACCAAACACAGCGCTTACAGCCAGCGGTGACACATAAAGGGGATCACTGTGGCCGACTGGGCCTGCGGGCCTCCAGAGCAGGCGAGACTTTCTCTCAGCTTCCCCAGGGGACAGATGCCAGAGGGGGTGGAGTGGGAGGAGCTGGACCCCAGAGTCAGTGACCACAGCTCCCACCCCCTCCTCAGTGTCCACCCCCCACCCTCCGAGAGGTTCTGGGGTGACTGTGACCCCTCCCCCTTGCACTGTGGCTTGTGCAACCTTCACTGCGGCGTGATTTGCCCACGCCTGTAACTGGGAACATTGCTGGGTTGTGTAAAGCCAGAGAGACTGTGGGGAGAGCCTGGCCAGCTTCGTTCCAGTTCTGCGGTGGCAGCGGCAGTGCTGCTGTGACCCACACTTGCACAGGGCTCCTTTGTTGGGTAAACCCAGAGCCTCTGGGTTTCTCTGGCTCAAAACAACCTCCAGCTCAGACCTCGGATGCTCTCCCACCCCAGATTAGGGGAGTGGGTGTGACGTCATCAATCACTTATTCACTTTTCAAAGGAGCCAGTTGAGATCATGTCTCTTTAGTGAGAGGGACTCCGGCACTTGTAGTGCTGGAGCAGGGAGGACAGATCCATAGAGCTCCTGGCCATGACTGGCTTAAAAAAAAATAAGGTGACATTGATATGTATTTTAACAGCAACCGCTTAGAAACCAGAACACAGAGGGACCAAGAGATGCCAAGGGACTGATACATCAGACTTTGGAGACCTTGGCTCTGTTGTCTGACTTCAGGGGTTCCTCCAGAACCCAGGGGCAACCCACATTCTCCCCAGGAAGGAAAGGAGCCCTAAGAAGGGGACACAGAATAAGCAAACAATTTGCTGGCTTGCCGGGGGTAGGGGGCATCCAAGCCAACGAAATGGCGAGTGGATGTCTGCCCCACTCGGGCTGCCGGACAAGGCTGGCTGTGTCTTGGAGGTGAGCTGTGTCTCCACCTCCTGCCGAACGCCCAGGTGGGCAGAGTAGAGAGCAGCTAAATGCCAGAATTTGGACAGCAGGCACGCTGCCACAATCAGGGGAAATGACTCTCGCCCCCCCCCCTTCCCAAGGACAGCCCCACCTCGGGGAGCGCGTCAGAGACGTTAACTGTCATTCCCTCTTTGCCAAAAAGTATATTAAATCCACTGACCACATTTTTCCAAACCCAAGTGCGGAGGACATTAGATCAACGCACAGGCTTGGGCTCTAGCATGCCAGGCACCCCACACGCTTCATTTCGCATTATTAATATTTAAACCAAAGCAGCTGTGCTTAGCCCTCTTAGAGCCCAGAGCCTCCCCAAAGCCCCCATGGTGACTTTTCTCTGAGGCCAAATGCACCAGCTCCTAAGCCCAATGTTGACCTGCATGCCTTTGGGCTTCTGGAGTGAATTTCCCCAATAGCCAGCCACTCCTTGGTGACATCTCTGAGATACTTTTGAGCTAGGGGGGCCTGGTGGTAGATCCTGATCAGGCATGGCTGAAAGTCCTCAAGGGAACAAGCAGGTGAGAGCCTCTGGGCTTTACCTCCTTCGTGATAAGAGTGACTCCCACAGCACACCACGAATTTATACCTCAGAGCCTGGAGCTCTCCCTGTAGACGCTTGCAAGTTCAGGCCTTATCTCTAAGTCTGGCTCCTAGACACTAGCTGTAGTCTGTACACTGTAAATGGATTTGAGAGAAAGATGGAAGGGAGGGAGGGAAGGAGAGACAGAGAGAGGAGGAGGAAAGAGAGAGAGGCAGAGAGAGAGAGAGAGAGAGAGAGAGAGAGAGAGAGAGAGAGAGAGAGAGAGAGAGAGAGAGAGAGAGAGAGAGAGGGAAAGAGAGCACAGGCCTTCGAAGCTTGCCTCAACACACCACCTGCCTGGCTTTCTCCAGAGTCCTGTGCTGTAGACATGAGGGTGCTGTCTATCCCAGACACAATTCTCCCACAAACCCCTTGCTGCTCCTCTCTGCCCCTACACTCTCAGCATGTTGCTGTAACCTGCACAGTGACGGCGTTCCCTCTTTCTCAGACACTTTAGGCCCCGATTCTGTGTGGATCTTATTAGATCGCAAACCTTTGTTTCCATACCTATGAAAACAACGTTTGTTGCTTTCTTTCTGTGTATGTGGTACTTTCAGTAACACAAAGCACGAAATTTGCACAACAGCCCTCTGAGGTGAGGACTATAGTCATCTCCATTCCACAGAAGCAAACCTGAGACTTTCTGACAACGAATCGTTATGTCTTGATTGATGTTTCCATTGCTGTGATGAAACACCACGACCAAAAGCAACTATGTGGAAAAGAGTGTGTGTATATATATATATATATATCCCAGCTTGCAGTTTGTAGTCCATCACTGAGGAAAGTCAGGATAGGAACCCAAACAGGAGGCAGGAGCTCATGCAGAGGCCATGGAGGGTGCTGTTTGCTGGCTTGTTCCTCATGACTTGCTCAATCTGCTTTCTTACGGAACCCAGGACCACCAGCCCAGGGATGGCCCCACCCACAAAAGTCTGAGCTCTTTTTCCATCAACCACCGATTAAGAAAACGTCCTACAGATCCAGCCTACAGCCTGATCTGATGCAGGCATTTCTCAGTTGAGGCTCCCTCATCTCAGAGGACTCCAGTTTGTGTGCAGTTTGTCCAGCCAGGACAGTTTGTCAAAGATAAACAGCTAGAGACTGTATGTTTTCCCCAGTAATCCAGGCTCAGATACAAACTTCAGTTCCTCCCCGATTTAATTTACCTGTGACTCTTTTTTCCCCCACCCACAAATTGGAGAAAACAGTAACACTAATCTTAATTTCATTCTTCGAATGATCAGTTCAGCCCCGCCTGAGCTGGATTAGAAATGGACAGAGGTTATGGCTAAAGGAAAGTTGAAAATACTAAACAAAGGCATAAGGTATCTAATCCAACTCCTGCTGCCTTTACAGACACACATGCACAGATGTCTGGGACACTAAGGGGCCAAGACAGCAGTGACGATAATGGCATGTTGTTGACTAGTGGAGAGTCTTGTAGGACTCCTAAGCACCACCCCGTGGATAACCCCGTTTATCCCTCTCAGCTGTCATAAGTCAAGCATTGTTGTCATGGCCCTGTTTGGGATATCTAGAGTTATACAGCAGACCACTGCAAAACTTAATGACTTAGGACAATAATTAATAACTTTATTTTGTTCATAAATCCACGGCTGGAGTTGGGTAAACCTGTGGTTTTATCTTGCTTGTACAAATAAAGCCTGTCTGAAGATCAGAGGATGGAGCTTGCCACTAGCTAACCATAGAGGTCTGGAGGTCTGTACAGACAGACAGGAAGTGAGATGACTGGGTGGAGAGAGGCTGCTGAGACTCTAAGGAGGTGAAGGTGGCTGTGGTTTGCTCCATCTTCTCTCTGATCTCTCAGCATTTTCCTCTATATCTGACTCTGGGTTTTTATTATGGAGACCAATGAAGAACTCCATTTACATAGACCCTCCTCTCTGCTCCCTTCTGCTTTTTCAGTGAGGGCTGAGCCACTGCTGAAGACTGACACACTCCTCCCAAGGCATTCACCTGCCTGCTCACCAATGTCTGCTGAGCTTGCACAGTCCCTACTTTCTCACTGTCTGGTGGCCAAGTTCTGACTAGGTGAGGGAGAGAAAATGAGAGTGTGCCAGCAGAAGCCCTCTATGGCCTAGTCTGTGAAGTCCCTCAGTGCTGTTTCTAGCACATGCAGTGTAGTGATGTAATTCACAAAGACGTAGCTAGATTCAAGCGGAGGTTGGATTTCTCAGTGGGAGATGGCCAGGCTCTGGGCATGGCACCGGGCACGCTGCTGTAGTCTTGTTTTGAAAACTATACCCAGAAGAATGTGGAGGCTGAGAAGGCGTAGTGCTGACATGGGAGACTTCTCTGAGCGACCTAACTCAAGCTCGAACCCAGGTCCTTCCTTCTTCTCTGTATATAGTGCTTCCCAGTCTTACCACTTGGTGGGTGTTTCAGAGAGGCCCAGCTGTCCCCCCACAAGGAGAGTGAGGTACTACTTTACTACTTGCCAAGCTGACCTAGGAGACAAGGGCCACCAGGAGTCGGAGCTGGGGAACCCTACTGTACAGGAATGAAGTGAAAAGGAAAATGACAAATCTTGGGATGTATAACTCCAGATGACAACGGGAGCTGAGAAGACCATGGGTAAATGGGGGTGGGGGTGGGGAGGGACACAGACGACAGGAGATGTGGGGGGGCTTTGGGAAGATGCCAGTGTGGTGCCAGCTTCGGGAAGTAAAGAGGAAGATTTGTGGCAGGGGCAAAGGGCAGTCCTAGGGGGCAACAGGAGACAGTGAGAGGCGTCCAGTTGTCAGGGAAGAGTTCAGTCTAGAGAAGTTACACCTGAGCGCTGAGGTCCATCGAGCCCTGTGTGTGCTGTGCAAGTAAATCACACAGATGTGATCCGAATCTGTGCTTCTGAACAGAATTCAGTCACAGGCGATGGAAAGACCCCAATTTCTGAGGCCTCCCAGTGTCTTGTCTCTGAACCAGGACTAGGGTTCAAGTGGAAGACACTACAGTCCAGACTCTCCTGTGGGATGCTTTTTATCCTCTCCTTTTCTGGAAGGTCTCCTGCCACCTCCCAGCATTCCTATGTCAATAGTACTTTAGCTGCAGCTATAAGGAGGGCGAGAGAGAGAGCAACAAGCCTCAAGTCTCTCAGGTCTGTGCCTTCCCTTTGAGAAGACCCTGAGCTTGACTGGGGGCTTAACTTGTCCCCTCCTCTTCTGGCAGCCCAAGCACCCTCCAGTTTAATCCTGCCTAGACCGGATTGGAGAAGGAGGCTGGGAATCCATAGAAGTCATAACCCTGAGCTTCACGGAGTTTGCAAGACCAGGTGCACATCTGGGTCCCACCCTTTCTCAAGGAGAGCCAGAGACATGAAGTGGAGGCTCTACGGGGTCAAGGAGGAAGCAGAGGGGGACAGAAGACAAAGGGAAAGATAAAGGGGTGAGGGGTCACTTCAGTGGGAGCAGGTCCAGATGTGAAAGGATGTTAGACCCGGGATGGTCATGCCATAACCAGTCAGTGACCGGAGACAGGAAGTGTCCATGGGCAGACAAAGTTTACTGACTACAGAAGTAGGGTTCGGGCAGGTGTTAGGAGAGCTGGGTTTCATTTGAAAAGGAATGACAGCCGCTTTCCAGGAGACCCAGCGTACAATTCTCAAACAACTCACTATCAGGGTCTTCCCTTGGGAAATCCATTCCAGTCTTCCCTGCCCTCAGACCTGTACCAGAGAGGATGCTGGAGCCGAGCAATCCCTCTTCTCTTCCAGCCCCAACATTTATCTTTGGGTTATTTTCACTCCTGAGAACAAAGAAGCTTTCTATTCAGCAAGTGGCAGGAACCCACACCTCTGACAAGCCATAGATCACCCTCAGGGAGGGCAGGAGGGGTTTGTTGGGCATGTGGGACTGCAGCCTGTTTCTTCTTCCCCACCTAGACCCTCTGAAGCAGTGTCTGGCCTGTGGCTTGAGGCTTGTGGCAGGGTCCCAGGCAGAGAGCAGAAATTTAGGACGCATTGGTTCTAAAAGCTGGGAACCAAAATGGAACGGGACAGATGGGGATGGGGAATGGATGTCTCCAAGTTCCAGAAAGGCAGTACCATCAAGGATAATAGGAGCCCTGAGTGATAGACTCTCTGGGTGCAATCACCAGTACAGGAAAGACAGATCCTAAATTCCCGGGACAAGCACTCTAGCTGAATTTACTTCCTTCAACAAATGCATTTCCATGCACTGTAGTGTTTACTTGTGTACACGTGTGTGTGTGTGCGCACACACGCACGCGTGTGCGTGCACCTTTGCATATATGTGTTTATACACACACACACTTATAGGGATATGTAAGGATATATAGCGAAAGATGCAAACAAATAAGTTATCCTATTTTTACACATTTGGTAAGAAATTGAACACATTGATCCACTTTTACTTAGGCATATAATTTAAAAGTCATTCTGGATTTGTAAACATAGAATAAGGTCACCTCTCTACTGACTGAACCAATAGACAGCTATTGGCAGGCATATGAGTAATTTTCCATCTTTCTAAAAAATAACTTACTTAATTTTATTTGATGTGCATTGATGTGAAGGTGTCAGATCCCCTGGAACTGGAATTACAGACAGTTGTAAGCTGCCATGCAGGTGCTGGGAATTGAACCTGGATCCTCTGGAAGAGCAGCCAAAAAAGTGCTCTTAATTGCTGAGCCATCTCTCCAGCCCCTCTCCCCTTCACACACACACCTCTTTTTTGGGGTGCAGCACAAGCTCATGTAACTAATTCTTTTTGTGAGTATTTATGAACACCAGTAGGAGCATTCATACAAGTACTTCCAGGCAGTCTAAGAGGCACGTGGGCAGTTTCTTTGATGATATTTGTTAAATTACTCTGTCTAGAAAAAACTTAACACAGACCTTAATGGTGTTTTAAAGAGCCAGCTCCTCCCCATCTTGACTAATGCACTGTGCTAGACAACTTTTCGACCCACGTTGAGAGTTGAGAACAGCAGCGTTTCCGTGTGACTAGATGTTGTCTTTCATGCATCACAAATAAGGTTGAGAGACTTTCTGGGGCATTGAAAGGTTGTTTGTACTTAAGGAAGCTCTGAAGATACACAAATCCCTGGATCATAAACTTTAACTCTGATTCAGCAAGCCCCAAGCTAGTACCAAAAAAAAAAAAAAAAAAAAAACTCAGCTGGGTGTGGTGGCGTACACCTTTAATCCCAGCACTGGGGAGGCAGAGGCAGGTAGATCTGTATGAGTTCCACGCTTAAGCCTGGTCTATAGAATGAGTGAGTGAGTTCCAGGGCAGCCAGAGCTACTACATAGAGAAACCCTGTCTCAAAACAACAACAAAAGTGCTCATTGGGGTAGGTTAGTATTCATAATCAGAACATGGAGTGCATAATCAGTAAAAGAGTCAACTGGTAAAATATATTTTGACTAAAATATTAAATGTCAGCTCATGCCGGGCGGTGGTGGTGCACGCCTTTAATCCCAGCACTTGGGAGGCAGAGGCAGGTGGATCTCTGTGAATTCGAGACCAGCCTGGTCTACAAAAGATAGTTCCAGGACAGGCTCCAAAGCTACACAGAGAAACCCTGTCTTTATTTTAAAAAAAAAGTCAGCTCATTATAAGAATGGGAAAACAAAATAAAATAGTAGAAGATATTTGTTTGGTTATAAGCACAAAGAACTTACAAGCAGAACATGCTGTGAATGCCCTACCCATCAACAAGAAAAACGAGAAAAATTAACAACCTCATTATTTTAGACAGCCAAAATATAAAGGGATGTTTGCAAACAAAGATAGATGAATGGCTGGTACCCATATGAAAACATGTCTATTTCACAACTTTTCAGTAAATGGCAAATTAAAACCACAATAATAATAATTAAAAAAGAAGCACCAGCAGTACACTGGTAAAAGTTTAACAACTGACTCTACAGGGAGCAAATGTCTTTAAAAGCCCTATTTTGTGGTACTTACTCTTCACAGTATCTCCTGACACCAAGGTGACACCACTGAACGCAGAAGCTGGGAATAAATGTACAAGAGCAACCCTCAGAAGACGCAAAGTCTGGCTCCAGTGTGTCACAGAAACTGCCACACATCCATGAGGGCTGAAAGGAAAGGTTAGCTGGCCGTGCCAAGTGCTGGCAAGACGGCAAACTGCTTCAGGGAGCACGGCCTGTCACGAACTGGAAAAGCTGCATCCTGCACACATCTGCCCCGATGGTGCTAGGTACCCTGAGGATATGAGTGTCTGTATGATTTCACTTCGTGTCTACTGGACCACAGGGTGCCTAGGCGTGAGATCAAGCCAGATTGTGAGGGGCTTTCTGGAAAACATTAACATTTGCGTTGGTAAACTGAGTGAGGTAGATATAGATGAACTTCACCTGATCAAATGAAGGAGCGAGGAGAAGAAAGAGCCCGAGTAAAGGGAGACCCTCTCTGCACTATAGCCTGGAGCTAGAACACCAACCCTGCCCACTCAGAGTGTCTCTTTCTGGCCTTTGAACATACTGAGGCTGCACAGCCAGGGTCCTGGATCTGCTCGCCAGCTGCAGAGGGCAGAGCTTACCAGCCTCCTCCCGGCAGAGTTACGGGGCCCAGTTCCACATATAGAATTATATATGCTATCGGTTCCCTCTGGAGAACTCTAACACAGCATGTGGCCACCATGTCCACCAGGCAAATGGATATACACATCAAACAGCAGTTCTTATTTGTGATGGTCAAAGGCTGGAAACAACACACGTATCTCTCAAGAGCAATGCGAAGGAATACACAGGGCTGGATTTCTGCCAAGGAACGCTACACAGTTACACAAAGGATAAACTGTAGCAAGCAATGACAAGGATGAAGCCCACAGAGTGTTGGAAAGGGTGGGTCAGGTCAAGTCTCTCTCTCTCTCTCTCTCTCTCTCTCTCTCTCTCACACACACACACACACACACACACACACACACACACACACACGATCTCACTGTCACTCTCCCCCCCTACACACACCTTTTAAAACAGACAAAACATATTTTATGAGGCACCCAAATAGCAATAGCAGTTCCCTCGGGACAGCAAGGTTGACAGTGTCTAGAACAGTGGTCCTCAACCTTCCCAACGCTGCAGCCTTTTCATACAGTTCCTCATGTTGTGCTGACCCCCAGCCATAAAATTATTTCCTTGCTGCGTCATAACTGTAACTCTCCTACTGTTGTGAATCATAATATAAACATCTGATATTCAGGATGTATGACATGCAACCCCGTGAAAGGTCACTCGACACCCCACCTCAAAAGGGATTGTGACCCACAGGTTGTGATCTAGAATGACAGTGAAAGACACTGCACATTGGAAATAAGTTCTGTTTTTGACATGGATGTAGTTATTTTTAAAAAAGTAAAAAGCCAGTTACACACTTTAAGATTTTACAGTGTACAGCTTAAATGTGAAGTTGGTTCTAGGTCTCATCAAAGTATAGGAAGTTTCCCAAGGAACTACATGGATAAATGCATGAGTATATCTGGCCACTAATGGTAAAATCTAGCTATTATATTTATCTTTAAAGAATAAAGAGAACAGGGGCTGGAGAGATGGCTCAGTGGTTAAGAGCACTGACTGCTCTTCCAGAAGACCCAGGGTCGATTCCCAGTGCCCACATGGAGGCTCACAATTGTCTGTAACTCATGTTCCAGCAGATTCGACATCCTCATATAGACATTTGTGCAGGCAAAACACCAGTGTACATAATAAAAATAGATAAATATTTTAAAAAACAGGAAGAGCAGTAAACTGCACAGAGATTGGAGATAATAAAAGATCTAGTCAGGGCTAGGGCAATAGTTAAGGCACTGGCCAGTCAAGACCTGAACTGGTCAGACAGACGGCATCAACAGGAAACATGGTACAATGGTGTCAACAGACTCTAGCTGTTTGTGTGGTGAACTTCGTCTGCCCAGAATAGCAAAGGGCACATAATAGACCCATAGTGCTGTCTTCTGTAGGAACCAAAACCAGTGTCTACCAGGTTTAAAATAGGGGTGGCAGAAGATGAGCATTCAGAGGGAAAGAGTTTAGAGAAGACAGTGAGAGAGTAGGGGTTGTAACTCAGTTGGTAGAGTACTCCCCTAGCATGCCTGAGGCCCTCGGTTCAAGCCTTAGCACAGCATAAAAGCAGAATGGTTGGTTGGGTACACCTGTAATGCCAACTGATGGGGGATGTCCTTCTGCATATATTTTCCTCTTATTGGTTGATGATTAAAACACTGTTTGGCCGATAGAGGTAGGAAGATAGGCAGGGTTAGGAGACAAGGAGAATTCTGGGAAAGGTAGGCAGAAAAAGATGCTATGTAGCTGCTAAAGGAGAAACAGGTCTGGACATTCTCCAGTAAGCCAAGGCCATGAGAAAATACATAGGTTAGTAGAAACGGGTTAATAATTAAGACAGAGCCTGACAATAAGAAGCCCTAGCCACTGGTCAACAGTTTTATAATTAATAGAGTGTCTCTGTGTGTTCATTTGGGGCTAAAGCAGGGGCAGGACATGGCAGGACTAAGAAACCATCAGCAACAGCCAGGACCAGGTAGAAGAAGAACAAACCAGAGTTCAAGGCCACCCTCAGCAACAGAGTGTTCAAGGCCAGTCTGGGCTATGTGAAACTCCATCTTAAAACTGTGAGTTAGGCTGAAGTGGAACCCTGTCGACCTCCAGCTGGACTGATGTTACAGAAGCAAGATGAGGGTTTGGACCAGAAGAGCCTGCCAGCCTGTTTACATGTGAAGTCATCCTCCGAGAAGTAACCGTTAAAGCTGTGGGCGGAAGAGACAGGAAGGGAGAAAAGAGGGAGGTGACCAAGGAGCCAGTGCCAGGACCAGAGGGGAAATTCAAGATGAGTCAGGACTGCGAGGCATCAGCCAAGGCAGCCAGTGGATGGAGCCTCAAGTGTAAAGTTGCTCTCAGTTCAGATCTACCTGTGGGACACTCATCACACCCTGCTCCTGGGGACAATGCCAAGAGAAAAGCTAAGCTCGGCAAAGTATGTGAAAGAGGTTCAATCTCCCTCTCCCTCTCCCTCTCCCTCTCCCTCTCCCTCTCCCTCTCCCTCTCCCTCTCCCTCTCCCTCTCCCTCTCCCTCTCCCTCTCCCTCTCCCTCTCTCTCTCTCTCTCTCTTCCCGTGTGTGTGTGTGTGTGTGTGTGTGTGTGTGTGTGTGTGTGTGTGTGTGTCTTTCTCTCCTCTCCTCTCCCCTCTCTGTCATACCTAGTTTATATGGTGCTAGGGATGGAGTCCTGAGCTTTGGGCTTGCTAGGTAAAATATTCTATCAACTAAGCCTCCTACCTTTTAATTATCAAGCCTGTGTCACCTGTTCTATAACTGCCTTATGACCTGGTCTCTCACTGAATCTAAGGCTCTCCTTAGGCTAAGCAGGCTGGCAGTGAGTGCCTGGGATCCACCTGTGCCGGGGTTACAGACACAAGCCACTACACCTGACTTTCACACGTGGATTCAAACTCAGGTCTTCACATTTGTTCAGCCACTGCTTTTACCCGCTGAGCCATCTATCTCCCTAGGTGATCTTAATGAAGGAGTCTAACGCAGATTGCTTCAACCTCAATTTCCCAATCAATTAGATTCCTAATTGATTAAGGAGGAGTTTAGCAGCCAAATCGTGTATGCCTTTAATTCTAGCACTGGGGAGGCAGAGACAGGCCTGATCTCTGAGTTCAACCCCAGCCTGGTCTACAGAGTTCCAGGGCTGCACAGAGAAACCCTGACTCAAAGAAACAAAACAAAAGTGGTGTGTGTGTGTGTGTGTGTGTGTGATCCTATGTACCAAGGTGCTAAGAGCATTAATTAAAGGTTCATGGGAAAATGTAAGAAGCCTCCCAGCATAGGCACTTCCTTCTTATTCCCGTGTTCTTCCCTCACCTGCTGTGTGTCAGGCCCAATACTAGGCTCTGACACTTGAGGAAATGCTGAACTGATCATATACCACAGAGTGGGAGTGATCTCCTGGTGCTCCAGTGCCACCCACGGAGCATGGAAGGAGTCGGGTCACATGCTGGTCAAGCACAAAACCTGACAAAGCTGTTCCAAATGCTTCCACCAGTACAAAAATGGTGGCGATCCTGGGCTGGCTTGTTTTAGCAGGAGCGGGTGAGAGAGCAGAGGCATCGGAGCGAGAAGCCATAGCTACCTCAAGAAGACCTCGAAGGACAGAGCGGCCTACTGTGAATGTGGCCAAAGGAACCAAGGAGAAGGCAGGGTTTTGAGGATCAGAGAGAATGGAGTTGACTAGCAAGATGCCCCACGGGGCAGAGAATCCCATGGAAGGAATGACGTTAGGGGTACCAGGTTCCATGACTGGGGCCCGATGTTGACACAAATTGTATATGAGATGGAGGATGGGGGCCTGTGAAAAAGAAGCAAACTTATAAATACACAAAATTAGATACAAAACAGGTAGTGATTGGTTTCAAGACCCCACAGACGCCAAAACCTGAAGACACTTAACATGCGTGTGCAACTCAGTGGTGCATCTTCATGTAACCTATGTACTTCCCCCAGGATGCTATGGGTAGCTTCCAGTTGAGGCATCCCCTGCTGTAGCACCCACCTACTGCAGTGCAGGTGCTATAAGGCTAGTGGGATACATCTTTTAGGGAATAATGGCAAAGCCAGGGAGTCTACACATAGATGCCCTCTCACCCACCCCACCCCTGACAAGTATAATTGATCCTTGACCAGGTGACTCCACAGATACAGAACCCTAAGAAACAGAGGGATGACTGTATGTATTTATAAGTAAACCATTCACAGCCAAACTTTTAAATTCAAGTTGATGAATATGACAGCCTAACTGCCTGCCACTGCTTCGCAGAATTCTCCAGGGTTCCCCTCGGCTTCTTCTACATCAAAGGTTCTATGGGACCCTCTGCTATGGGGATACAAAAGAAAAGAGCTAAGTGTGCCTCTTGTGTGGCAGGTGGTGTGGTGGCACACGCCTTTAATCCCAGCACTCAGGAGGCAGAGACAGATGGATCTCTCTGAGTTCCAGACCAGCCAGGACTGGATAGTGAGACTCTGAATCAAAAAGTTGTTTGGGTTTTGTTTGTTTGTTTTGGGGGTTGCCTCTTAAAATTGTATTTATTTTGTGCACACATATGTATGTATGTAGATTCACATGCTCCACACAGCATACGTGTGGAAGTCAGAGGACAACTGGTAGTTGTTGGTACTCTCCTTCCATCTCATAGGTCTTGGGATTTCAATTTAGGTTCTCAGGCTTGGCGGCAATCGCCCTGACCAGCTGAGCCTTCTTGCCAGCTCCCAGAAAGTTTCCTTCTGGTAGTAACATGACGTAAATGTTTAGGATTTCTTGGTGAAGCCATCTTGGATAAGGTATGGTATTGCGGGGGTGGGGTGGGGGGTGATAACAGGTTTGTTAGCGTAGTGATTCATCTTAAATAATCTTTGAAGTGACAATATGTTGATATCATGGCTTATAAGCTTTGAACTATGTCACTGGCATCAGTATTTTGTCTGCAATGAGCTAGAGCCATGTTCTGCTCATGTCTTCTTGATGATAAGTTAATAATCACTAACACATGACTTTACAGACAAGTATTTTATCTGTATATAGGATTACTGTCAAATTGTGTCATGAAATTGGAGGAATTCTGATTAAATATTAATTCACATGAAAAGGGAGAAATGTATGATGAGTATACTCCTGGTAGGAGAGCCTTTCTGTTTTCTTACTTGCATTTTATTGATAACAAAAATGCATACACTAGCTCGTAGTGCTGTAATGAGTTGGCATGAGTGTTTCCTGCTCCAAATCCCAAACCTGTGAAGTTGACAGTATTTGGAAACAGAATCTTTGCAGATAGAGTCAAATTAATGGTTTTATTATCATCTGCATTGTGGGGCATGGTGACTCATAGCTTTAATCCCAGCACTCAGGAGGCAGAAACAAATTGACCTCTGTGGTCTTGAAGCCAACCTGGTCTACAGGGTGAGTCTCATGCCAGCCAGAGCTGCACAGTGAGATCCTGTCTCAAAGAAAGAAAACAAGATTATCTGAATTATCAGATGGGCCGGAAACCCATTGACAAGTGTCTTGGAAGGTTGTAGAACACACACAAAGATGGAGTAAGTCTGGGCTTAGAAGGGTCAGGCCAAGGAATAGCCACTAGAGATGAGAGCAAAGAGGATCTTCCCTTAGAACCGTGTGAAAAGAGTCCTCCAAATGCCTTGGTTTCAGACTCATGGACTTCCAGAACTATGAGTTGTTTTAGCCACCCAGCTTCTGGCCATTTGTTACAGTAGCTATAGGGAAGAAGTTAACACTACATACCCCAGACTTTGTTTCTTCTCCCCTACCCAAATATTGATTAAATAAAGCTATAATAGACGTACAATCTGAAATGCCCTCTGGCCATGCATCTCATCTCAGAATGTACAGAAGTCTCTGCAGAAGTCTCTGGAAGCTGCTCCCAACACAGATGGTCAGTAACAAACTACACAAGAAAGGGTCTGAAAGTCACTTAGGAGTGAGATGTCTCCCTGGGGATCGGGGATGTTGCTCCATGGATAAAGCTCTTGCCCTGCAAGGGTAAGGACTGGGGTTCTGATCCCCTGGATCCATGTAAATGCTGGGTGGGTGTGCTGGCACACCTGTAATCCTAGTACTTAGAAGGCAGACAGCATCTCCAAACAAGATAACTAGCTGCATTATGATGGGAGATGTCCTGCTGTATATGTTTGTCTTACTGGTTGTTGAATAAAACACTGTTCAGCCAATGAGGCAGGAAAATAGGTGGGGCTAGGAGATGAGGAGAATTCCAGGAAAGGTAGGCAGGCCACAGAGAGTAGCAACACTGCCAAAGGAGTAACAACATACCCGGGCATTACTGGGTAAGCCACAGCTTCGTGGCAATACATAGATTGATAGAAATGGGTTAATAATTAAGACAGAGCTAGTCAATAAGAAGCCCTAGTTATTGGCCAACAACTTTATAATTAATATAGTGTCTGTGTGCTTATTTGGGGCTCCAGGGTGGTGGGACCCCTGCTGGGCCAAGAAAGCTCAAGTTACAGCATTAGTCAGTATCTGCAAGACCCTGCCTCAGATGGAAAGGAATGAGGAAGACTCCCTAAGTCAACCTCTGCTCTCCACACTCATGTATATGTGTGTAATGCATTCATGAAGAAAAAAATAAGTCTTACTATTCCCCAGCAAGGCACCCTGAACTCTTCTCCCTAGCAGATCCTTTTAAACACACACATATACATAACCCCACACACACATGCATACACCATACACACACATACCACACCATACACACACCATACACACACATACACACACCACACACACATCATACACACACTATACATAAACACACATCACACACACTACACATCATACACACATATAAACACACACCACACATAAACACACACCACACTCCACATATATACACAAACCACACACATCACACACACGCACAACACACACACACAACACATAAACATACACTACACATACACACATCACACATACATGTACTACATAAACACACCACACACACACACACACACACACACACACACACACACACACACACACACACACACGCCAAGGCCAGTCAGCATGGCAGAATTGTCAAAGCAAAATCAGAGAGGCACAAGACAATCATTCTCTCAAACTCTCTGGCATCCACGTTAGCAAACATCGTAACTATCAGGCTTCTCATCCAGGTTCTTGGGAGGAGGTGCACACATAGGGGCTCTTAACTTAAGCTCTTGGGCTGCTTGTAATTTGTCAATGGATCAGTCTCCACTTGTCTTTCCCTGAGCTCTACAAGGAGCTAGCCAGAAGGCATAGCACTGAGCCCTGGTTAAAAAAAAAAAAAAAAAAAAAAAAAAAGCAATACTGACTATAGAATAGGCCCCGGGAGACAAGAGCATGGGAAGGCTGTGACAAGGAAAAATAAATCCTTAGCAGCACAAAGGGCCTCTCTAATTACACTTAGCACAGGAAAGAGGGAAGTGTGGCCCCATCCTGAGGTCTGTGTAGGGCAAAGTGATACAGAGATCCGGAAGAAAGGTGAGAGCATCCATCAGATCCTACTTTTCTGTCTGAGGCAAGGTTTTCAAATCAGAAAGAACAAATATTGACAAGTCTGGTTAGAAGCTAGAGTTGGGGAGAGCAGAGAGCTTAGGAAGCACAGAGTTAGGGAGAGCTTCCTCTCACCTCAGCCTTTCTGTAAATAGGAATCTCTCGGCTCGTGTTTTACATACGGGGACTCAGAGAAACCCTGGGGGAAATGGGTTAGTAAGATGGAGGCTGGCAAAGGTGGGGAGAGATGCTGGGATTCTGTAGCTGAGCGGACAGACAGATGGATGCAGTTAGGACCTTCCTCCATCCTGCCCCTGTGGGATGCTATCCTCTGAGACTGACAGCCACTGTGACTGCCTGAGAAAGAACCCCTCAGGATTAGGCCTGTTGACACTGTCATGGGGGAGGGGTCATTAGCCCCTCATCAGAGATTTCACTCACTCATTCACCTCCTGCTACTTATAAGCAACACTGCCCTAGCTACATGTGGTCTCCAGAGGTGCTAGACTGTAGGAGAAACTGCAGTCAGCCTACCCAACCACAGTTGCCCTGCCACAGGTGCCCAGGCCAGCCAGCATGCGCATCCAGCAGGAACTTCCTCCCTGAGCCAAGCCTGCCTCTACCCAGAGACTGCTGACAGAGAGACACCTGACCCAGAGACACCAAAGAGGAAAGGACATACAGCAGAGTCAGCTGCCTGAGCCAATGGGATCTTGGGAGAGGTATAAAGACAGGACTAACTTCCTTAATAAACAAGTCTGCAGCATGCTCCGCTACTCACTGACACCCAGTGCCTGAGTCCTTGGTGTAGGCATTTAAGCCCGATGGGGATGGGTCAGGTATTCTGGCACTCGGGAGTCACAGAATACTGAGTGTTACACAGCTCAGATGGAAAGGTATCCTGGAACTCAGGAGCCAAGGACCACCACAGGTTGCTGTAAGCTTAGCTGCTTACAGCCCTGCCTCAGGGAAAGGCTTCCCCAGTGCATCAGCTCTGCTCTGGCAGGACAGGGTCTTCCTGCTGGGGATGTTCGCCTAGTTTTGCTCGGCAGGTTTCTCGGAGGAAGTTGCTACAATTCAACTCGGCTCCTGAGGATAACAGCTCTGCTCTGCCAAGGGAAGGTTTCCCTGGCAAAAGTGTTACAGCCTGCTCCCTCTGCTCTGCTCTGCCCAGGGTCGACTCTGCTCTGTGGCTGCCGCAAAAGATCTTCACCCAAAGCTCATTGAAGGGGTTTATTGGAAGGAAGAATCAAGGACAGCCTAGTAGTGCAGCGAACAGACACAAGCTGAACAGACACAGGGTTTATATAGGGATTCCAGGGTGGTAATTGGTCAGATTTTAGTGCTGAGCTCAGATTGGCTAGAGCTCTGCTTGAGGATTGGTTAGTTTTCTGCACAGGATTAGGGTCATATTTGGCTCTGGTTTCAAGGCCAAAGTGTGTTTCTTTCTCTGGTCCTTTTTAGCCTTTTGGCTCCAATTTTAGGACCAGGGTGCATTTCTTTCACTGACTCTGATTCCAGGGACAAAGTGTGTTCCTTTGGAACTGGTTTCAGGGTCAGGGTACATTTCTTTGGTTCTGGTTGCAGGGCCAAAGTGTGTTTCTTTGGCTCTGCTCAGGGTGTGTTTCTTTGACTGGCCCCTTTTCCCTACAGTAACCTGCCACATCTGGCCCCGGAGGCATAGCAAGCAGTTTCTAGTCTTCAGGCCAGTTGCACTGGCTCCTCCCCAGCCTGGACTATCCCTCCCCACCCTCCTACCCCATGGGCCCCTCAGATCTCAGCCTGAGCACGGCTTCCTTGGGAAATCTACCTGATTCCTCACTAGCATTTTCTCATAGCTCTTTGCTAAGGCAATTTTAAATTTTGAAGGGTGTTTCTGTATTTAGTTTTAAATGTCACCATTACCCCCCCCCACACTGTACAACGAACCCCTGGGAGTCGGGCAATGGTTTGCTTATGGCTATTTCCCTTGTGAACTGTTTTCAAAAACTTGTTCTACATACCGAGAATTCTAGAAGGATGGAGGTGCCTACCCTGGTCATGGTTTTCCTTGAATGCAAAATGAGGTAACAGTGGTACCTACTCCACATGGCGCTGAGAGAAGACCAAATGAGTTAATCATAAAACAAAAGGCTAAGGATGTTTCTGGATGCACTGAGGACACAATAAACATTACTTATATTTATTTATTTGCTGTCATGTGTATGTATGATGATGTGAGGGGGGGCCAGGTAGCACACATGCCACAGTCTTGTGTGGAGTCAGAGGACAATTTTGAGAGGTTGGTTCTTCCCATTCACCTTTAGGTGGGCTCTTGTGACCCTGCTTAGGTTGTCAGGCTTGCACAGTGTGCGCTTTTACCTGGTGAGTCATCTCACTGGGCTCCAGTGTTATCTCTTTAAATAAACTCGACCAGGCTGGGACATGGCTCTGGAGAGTCCTGGTAAGCATATGGAAAAAAGAAAAAACAAAAAACTGGTATGATAGTGCATTCCTGTGATCCCAGAACTTGGGAGTCGGAGCCAGGAGGATTAGGTGTTCAAGGTCACCTGTGGCTACCTAGTGAGTTCAAAGCTAGCCTGGGCTACTTGAGATCTTGAATAAATAAAGCTATAGAAGTCAGTTTTTTTCCTGAAAATAAAGTGTGCTAGTGGGAAAACTAAAAGTGATTTCCTCTCTAGAAACATGTTCTGTTTGTCTGCTGTTATAATCTTCTGTTGTACTGTACTATCAAGCGCTGCAAAGTCCCAGAGCTTCTCGTGGGCTTATTGAGTTCAGCATAAATGAGGGAAATAGGAGAAGGATGGAATAAAGCAAGGGTAGGGGTGTCTGCAGTCCAGCAGGCTTGAGCGATCAAATAAAGGCTTACTAAAAAGGGCTATCTCCATCCACCAGGTTCCTTTTCCGTTCTCCCTTCTTTCAGCCAACTCTGATTTCTGTGTCTACTCTCTTCCCATCCCTGTGCAAGGCTAGGGATCTTGGTGAAAGGTTCAGGCATTACTCTGGCCTGCCCTGTTACCTGGCAGGATGCGCTCAGGCAACACTCTGGCCAGCCCAGAGTTCCGTGAGAACCAGGCAGGTGCAAAGGACCCCTTTAAGGGGCTGACCCCTGCCCGTTTACTCTCTCTTACTCTTCTTCCTCTCTTACTCTCTCTTACTCTCTTGCTCTTGCTCTCTCTCTCTCTCTCTCTCTCTCTCTCTCTCTCTCTCTCTCTCTCTCTCTCTCTCTCTCTCTCATCTCTCTCTCTGCTCCCCTTTTCCCTCCCCGTCCACCAATAAACTCCACGTGGGATCGTTGAGTCGCGGTCTGTGTCTCCTTACTGGATAAACCTAAACGTTTTAACAACACTTGGGTGTGGGGAGCATGCTGCCCCTGGGTTCATATGTGTAAGCGGCCGACGTAACCAAACTGAGCAGCACCCAGGCTAGTGCGTGGGGGTGGCGCTGGCACCAGGAGATGGGTGCCGAGTGCTTGTCAAGAGCAAAGACTGACAGGCAGCATTCAGACTCGGCCCTCACGCTGACGCGCCCCCCCCAGCCACACACAAAGCCTAGCCCTGCATGGGACCCCAATCCAACCCAAGCCCCAATCCTGGCCCTTCCCAGAGCAATCAGAATACATCCCGGTGGCAACACTGAATAAATGCTACAATAACTCAAACATCAACTCCGGCTCCAAAAAGCAACTTCCTACACTGTCTTCAGCTCCAAACTCATCCCGTGTAGAAGGAAACAGGGAAGAGACTCACCAAGGCCCCACAGCTGGTGGCCTTGTGGGACAGCTGTCTGCAATTTGTATGTTGCTGTTTGTAGTTTGTTTTTATTTGCCTCTGCTTTGTTGTGAGATGGGGGGGAGGTCTCATTATGAATCCCAGGCTGGCCTTGAACTCACAATCCTCTGGCTCCTCTTGTGTCTGCTGAGTGCTGGGGTGACAGGTGTGTGCTACCACATGCAGCTTGCAATTTGTCTCTCGAAATGTGCCTCAACCAATTGTCCTTTGGGACACACGCCATTAGTAAAAGAGTCAGTACACAGAACTCTTAGAACATGCCAGACATTGGGAGCCCATGGCCAAGAAACAGGAGCATTTAGTAGTTATTTCCTCCATGAACAGCACAATAGGACATTCTTAAGAAACTCCTCTACAGCCCTTGGCCTGCAGGAGTCATCAGGAAGCAGGATTATCCTTAATTTGTAAATGATGAGTGACTGTCAGCCTCCAGGAGGAGAAGAATCCAAAGGGAGTGCTCAGGTTTTTAAGGAGACCTCAGCATGTTTGATACTAGCTCCAGAGTATCAAAGGCTGACTGTGGGTGCCAGGTCTGTAGCCCGCAGAGCAGGGCCCCAAATGTGAGGTTGCTAAACTGTGTTTCCCATGCCCTACTCAGAACAAGAGGCCTTAGGGGAAGTCCCAGGGATGTGCTCCCCTTCTGAAGCCGGTGAGGTCAGTCTGGGAATGTGACTCCAAAACGGGCTGTCAATCAAAGAAATCTAGACAAATAACAGGCCTAGACACAAAGCCCAGAGGTAGAGAGGAAAGGAGAGCAGTGAGGGTCAGGAGGAGGAACAGCCAGTCGGAGCAAGGAGTGAGGGATGGGGGCTGGAGGGGAGGCAGGCAGCCCAAATTAATCTTAGGGTCTGGGCACTCCCACCCCAAGTGTTTTTTTTTTTTTAACGTGCACAAGTTTTTGTGGAGAAGTCAATTTCCTTTTCGAATAATCTTTTTCAGATCAAAAAATTTTAATGGAAGGAAACTCAGCAAATGCAAACGTTTACCTAAGCAAACTAAAATGGGCTTTGTCAACCCTTGATAGTAAGCTACAGGCTTTCAAAGAACAGGGAATGACCAGCACGTAATAACTTCAAGAATGTGTTCCTTTACCCCGAAGTTCATTGAGTAGCAACTAACAAGGAAAACAGAACAACACCCCAGACCCCTTCTGCTCCTGTCCTTCCTGTGTCTCAGGTCAGCAGAGCCTTCCTGAAAGAAGCCAAGGCCACAGTCCACACATCCTGCTTCTCACACCTAAGTGTGACTCTCAAGGGAGGGCTCTGGGTCCTCTGTTATTCAAGTCACTTGTCACTGCACTGCAGGTGCCGCCCCTTGCCTGAGCACTCACACCTTTGGAAAGGCTGCGTGTCCCCATTGTCTTTGCTGGTTAGCATGCTGGCCCACACATGTGCATGCACACACTCACAACACACTCCCATACCATGCTGCTACATACAGGGTCACAGGTGCACACACACACACACACACCAGTTAGATGCTCCTTCCTTCATATCACCCCCACCCCCAGGTCCTGATGTATAAAGCATTTACTGTGCACAGACAGCACCCGTCAGTCTTTCCTTGCTTGTCAAACATGTGCGTGTCTGGAAGACTCTGACTTTGTGGAAGGGGTACCAGATCTGGATGGCAGTCCCCCAGGATTTGATCATGCACCCCACCTACCCCTCCTGTCTTTTCATTCCCAATAAACTCTTGCATAATGAATTCCAAAGGAGGAGAAGTAATGAAAGGGAATGGGTAAATGGCTGCCACTCCCGTGTGTGCCCACTGGCGAGGGCCCAACAGGACTAGGCTGGCCCTCAGCTTCTAGATCCAGGGATGGGTTCCCAGAGCTACTAAAATTCAGCAGTCGCTAGCATCTTTCTCCTGCTAGGTTATGTGACAGGTCAGGGCCAGACTGATTGTCAGCACAGTTTCCAAAATGCCCACTCCTTCCCTGTTGCAACAGCTGGTCAAGGTCAATCTTAATGGGTGTCCTTGATTCTGTACCAGCCACCCTCACCCCAAGGCATCTCAAGGCATCTCACTGCACAATACACTCAGCCCTGGAGCTGGTCTCCGGATGCTTGTGGTCTCTGCCATGTCCACATGACATTCTAATTTTGTTGTTGTTGTTTTTCGAGACAGGGTTTCTCTGTATTGTTTTGGAGTCTGTCCTGGAACTCGCTCTGTAGACCAGGCTGGCCTCTCCCGAGTGCTGGGACTAAAGGTGTGTGTCACGCATAACATCCTAATACCACACATAGGTTTGGACTCCAGATTCATCTTGAAGCAATCAATGTGACAAGCCTCTTCCTCCAGTGCCACCCAGTATACCAATACTGACTTCCCCCTCTCCCATCCTTCAAGACGTCCCAACTACAATATCTATACTAGGTAAGTCTTCTAGTCTTAGGTGATACACACACACACACACACACATCCCAGGCAACTCACCTGGGGGAGGGGTCGTCCCATTAGCATTTTTAATGCTCTTACTCTCAAACGCATCCTGTCCTGGGATTGTCCTCTTCCTCAAGGCATTAGCACCTTCCACAGGCCTTTTATCACCCCAGCCTCTCAGGCCTGAGGTCAGCCTTCAATCCACAAGTATCTGGAGAGGAGACTGGAAGCCCAGTCACACTTCCCTGACACGTTTCACAGCCTGTCTCTTCCTGTCAGAGGCACGTCCTGAAGTCTGGAGCCCCTTCCCACACCTTCTCCCGCCCCCAGAGGTGTCCCCCTAATCAGTAGGCATCAGTCGGCTCTAATCAACCCCCTGTTTTGACTATTTTAGCAGCAATAAAAGGGCCATAAAGAGCAAGCCAGTGGGCCTCCAGCAGCCCGGAGCTCCCTCTCTGTGATATAATGAAAAACACCAAGTGCTTCCTCGAAGCCCTAAGTGACAGCCCTGGCGGCCGGCGAGCTATTGGAGGGAGCCTAATTATGCTATAAATTAAAGGGCTTTTTTTTTAACCCAACATTATGACCTTTAATAAGATTGTTTTTACAACCGGCTGTCAATAAATCATCCAGGAGCGCCAGCAAGAAGCATTCTCCTAGAACTTCTGTGAATTTCATTAGCTGCAGTTTATTTGGGTTTTGGTGCAGCTATGGTGTTTTTTAAAATCTCAAATTAAAGGCTCTGAACCATAAAAACTAATTCAGAAAAGTTCTAGTTTCGAAACAAATGCCCCCCACCCCACCCCCGCACCCCACCTCCACCCCCACCCTGCCACCCCCATTGGAGAAATTAGCTGAGATGGGGCCAAGTTAGAAGAAGGTCATTATCTGGGAAAGAGTGACACGTGCCTGGGGGACACCAGTCCTGGCGGCTGGGAGTACCCAAAGAACCTGAAGGTGACAAGCCCAGAGTGAAGGACTGACCCAACAGGGTCCACACATTAGAAGTGACTGTGGAGGACCACTGTCCTCAGGAGAAACAGGCCAGCTCATCAACAGACTGGAATAGGACAGCCCTGACACCTAACCCTGTGTGGCTTTCACCCGATAAGGCAGAGTCACCAAATAAACCATTTAACCCGTTGTTCAGAACTCTCTTTTTGTTGTTGTTTTTTGTTTTCTTTTCTTTTTCCAGACAGGGTTTCTCTGTGTAACAGCTCTGGCTGTCCTGGAACTCATTTTGTAAACCAAACTGGTCCTGAACTTACAAAGATCCGCCTGCCTCTGCCTCCCTCAGCGCTGGGATTAAAGGCATGCGCCACCACCACCTGGCCACTCAGAACTTTCTTTAGGTGTAGTTCTTAACTTCTTCAGAAGGACCATGACACCACACAAGTGTTTGTCTTCCTAAAATATTCCTCCCTAAGGAAGCAGATGAAGGATAAAAAGCACCCTCACCCCGTTCTTATTGGTCGGTGTGAGGAGGGCTCGCACGCCATGGTGCATGGGTGGAGGTCAGAAAACGACTTACAGGGATCTGAGTTCTCCTTCCATTCTGAGGAGCCCAGGGATCAAACTCAGATAGTCAGGCTCTGCAGCAAGTGCTGTCACAGGCCGAGCCATTTCTCTGCCCCCATAACACCATGTAAAAGCATATTTAGAGGAAACTGCTAGAGACGATTCCACAGTCAGAGGAGTTAGTTAACCAAAGCTGAGGCACTGAGGGGCTGAGGAGATGGTTCAGTAGCTAACTTGCTTGCCACACAACCATGCAAGTGGAAAGACCTAAATTCAATCCTCACACCCACACGAAAACCAGGTGTGGTTTCTCATACTTGTAATCCCAGCACCGGAGAGATGGAGACTAAAAGAGACCTGGGGTTCCCTGACAAGCCTGCCTAGCCTCACCCCTAATACTGAATCCCAGGTTCCCGTGAAAGACCCTATTTCAAAAACAAGATGGTTGACTTGGTGTCTGAGGAATGACATCCAAGACTGGCCTTTGACCTAGACACACACACACACACACACACACACACACACACACACACACACACACACACAGGAAACAGAGCAGGTAAAATGAGGCTACTGTCACCTTTTAAGAAAGCAGAATGCTGGACAGTGGTAGCACACGCCTTTAATCCCAGCACTCGGGAGGCAGAGGCAGGAGGATCTCTCTGAGTTTGAGGCCAGCTCGATCTGTAGACCAAGTGAATTCCAGGACAGCCAGGGCTACACAGAGAAACTTTTCTCAAAAAGAAGAGGGGTGGGAGGGATGGAGATAGGAGGGAGGGAAAGAGGGAGGAAGAGAAAGAAAGGAAGGAGAGAGAGAGAGAGAGAGAGAGAGAGAGAGAGAGAGAGAGAGAGAGAGAGAGAGAGAGAGAGAGAGCAGACATCTGGCAGGTGTCATGTTGCAGCTGGCTTACCAGCACAGGCTAGTCTTAGGAGCCTAGGGTTTTTTTGTTTTGTTTTTAAGATCTAACAGTCACTACTGTATCCTGAGGATGAATCAGTAAAGGAGACAGTTATGATGATGGAACCTAGCTCAAATACTGCTCAAATGCTGGCTTTGACCTTTCGAGCTAGTCTCTTAAGCAGGTGACTTCATCTTCCTGGGCCTCAGTTTCTCTACCTGTCACATGGAGACACTAGCTGGCCTCTCCCCAGAGGGCTGTTGTGAATCACGAGCTAAAGAACACAAGTCATGTTGGAATCCCTATGCTCTCAGCAGCCACCGGCTCCTGCTACGGTTTGCCTGTGGTCTCACTGGGACTTCCAAAGTTTCGTGTGTTGAAATTTAATCTCCACTGCAAGATCCTAAGAGGGTGGCACTTGAAAGCCGTTGGTTGTTTAGAGTGGACCCTTTAGAGGGTGACTAGAATTAGATGAGGTCGCCAAGATTTAGCCCCATGAAACAGAACACCGGTAACAGAAAAGAGACCAGAAGGGACACTCGCATTGTACCCCCTGTCTCTTGCTGAATGATATCCTGTACCACCTTGTGACTCTGCCAGCAAGGACATCATCAGACAAAGCCCCATGAATCACCTCTGAGCTAGATAAGTCTCTTTCCTTTTTTTTTTTCATTTTATTTGATATATATGGATGTTTTGCCTGTATGTGTAGCTGTGTTCCTGTTTGCAGTGCCCTCAGAGGCCAGAAGAGGGCGTCGGATTCCCCTAGAACTGCAGTTACAGACTTGGGGTGCTGAAACTCAAACGCAGGTCCTCTGGAAAAGCAGTCGGTGTTCTTAGCAACCGAGCCCTCTCCCCAGACCTACAATTATTAATAAAGTCACCCCGCTTCAGTAATTTTAGTACAGGAATAGGAGCAAACCAATACAGCTAGCAACAAGAGCAGTGAAGGGCTAGACATATTTACCCCTCTAATTCTCCATCTTCACCAAATGAAAGAAATAAACAGGAGGACTGGATAGTTCCTGAAGCTACTTCTGTCACAGTACAACAGTGACTCAGAGATGTAGGCCCCTTTACACTGCCTGCAAAGCAAAGTCTAGGTTCTCAGGAAAATGCCCATCTGACTGCTTCCCGACCTACACCTGTAGGCTTGCTTCAGGCTAGTCCTGCCAGTCACCTTACCACAGCTTGTTTCACAGTGCTCTCCCTCTGAGCCTAGACACACAGCTCCCCTATCACCTGGCATCCTCTTCAGAGCCACTTCCCCTGACCGGACCGTACTCCTGATCCTTCCGAGTCCCTGCACCTACCTCCCCACGCTGGCAGACACTCCTGTAATACTTGACTGCCTTAGTTACTTTTTTCTCTTTTTCCGAGACAGGGTTTCACTGTGTAACCCTAGCTGTCCTGGAACTCACTCTGTGGTGTGAATTGTAGGCTGGCCTCGAACTCAGAGATCTGCCTGCCTCTGCCTCCTGAGTGCTGGAATTAAAGCCGAGTGCCACTACTTCTGGCTGTCTTAGTTACTTTTCCGGTACGGTGCTAAAGCACCGTGACCAAGGCAATGTATACAAGAAAGAGCTTAATGGGGCTATGATTCCAGAGGGTTCGAGTCCATGAGGGCAGAGCAAAAGCATGGTGGCAGGAACAGCTGAGAGCCCACATCTCCAACCACAAGCAGGAGGCAGAGAGGGGGATGACCTCAAAACCCGGCCCCAGTGACGACACACTTCCTCAACAAGGTGACACAGCCTAGTCCTCCCCAAACAGTCACCAACTGGAGACTTGTGAGGGACACTGATACTCCTGCTAACAGACCAAAGCACCTTGTCAGCACTAGTTGGCTTGCCTGTCTGCCCTTGTCAAAGTGGGTGGTGTGGATCACATCAGTTTTCATCTCTTGGAATCCCTAAAGTCTAATGTCATCAAACTTGGGTTGTGATACGGTCTTAAAATATTTGCCGAAGGTATGTCAAATTACACAGTGCTGAGAGACATGAAAAAAAAGTACGTGTCGGAAGAGAGTTGTTTCATAGATGTTCGATTTGTAACCGAGGGTCAGGTTTCTCTCCTTCGATAAAATGATTCTGTTAGATTATCAGAAATAAAACGAATACATCTTGCCATGACTTGCAATCTGACTTTCCTCTCCCCTTTTCCTCAGAGAAAGAAGGCAAGGGACTAAACAAGACAAAGACATGTAAGAAAAAAAATTATTTGGGGGCAGAAGAAACCGAGGCTGGGATTCAGCAGGGTTCTCATCTGCAAGACCCTCTTTCCTGTCCCCCCATTTCCACAGCTGCCAACTCCACAGATCCGGGAGTCGTTTCTCCGAGGGCAGAAACAACAGGGGTCCCAAAATTTCTGAATGAAAACCATGCGTCAAGTTGTGCCTGGGAAATGAAATGCCAGCGCCCAGGCGTCCATGACTGTGAGGAAAGCGGGACATCTCGGCTCACCTGGGCTTCCTTTGGCTTGCCTCATTAATCAGCTCCTCTGGTCATCGATGCGTCTTGCCTCGGGCTCACGGGTCTGGTTTTTGTATAATACACATTTCCCATCGGTTTTTATTTCGTCTGTTTTTTTTCCCCCAAGCAGCTTTTCCGTTATTTCTGAACATTTTAGTTGTTCTTTCTTTTTTTTTTAATGTAAATTACAGACGCCTGTGGATTGACGTAATCCTAAAAGAAGGCGACTGACTGTTTCCCCTCCTTCCAAACAGGGAACGCGGCTTTTGAAACTAATAAACTCTGTAAAGTTCATGAGTCCATTTTAACCTTTTTAGATGCCTAGTTTCGAAAGGAAAGGGGGAAAGAAGAGGCGAGGAAATGCGCTTGAGGCTGTTTCACTGCGAGAACAAGTAGCGTCTTAGGCAGGCAGAATGGTTCTAGTCTATCCCTTGGGTTCAAGGTTGCAGTCGAGCCCAGAAGAAAGGCCCCAGTGTGGGGACCTGCCTCGGATGTCTAGGTGAGGAGAGACTGCGCATGCCTGAGGAAGGGATATAGTGGGACAGGTAGGGAGGTGGGAATAGAGGGATCGAAAGGGAAATTAGGAGGGGCTGGGTTGTGATGCTGAAGCTGGGAGACTGAGAACAGTCCTGGTTAGAACAGAGGGTGGGGACCCTCCCAGGACACAGCATCAGCCTCCTCTGCCTCCTCTGGAAGCATGGACTGAACGTGGAGGAAACCATGGAGCTGCAAATTCTGGATGGTTGGGGGAATTTAAAGGGCGCCACGAAGGATAAAAGACAAGAACCAGGGCTGACCTAACCACCAATGCGTACGAGACTTCCACACGGAGAAGGGTTCCACCCAGCAACTCCTAGGGCGCATCCGATGGTCTCTTTCTTCTCACCAGAGGACTCTGACTGATCATCTTCTCAGGCATTGGGTTCCTTCCGCCTCCGGCTTTGAGCCAAACACCCGGCAGAGAGATACATAAAAAGCATGTCGTCCTCCAAAACAATACAGAGAAACCCTGTCTCGTAAAAAAACAAAACAAAAACAAAAAAAAGCATGTCGTGCCAGGCAGTGGTGGCTCAGTCCTTTAAACTCAGCGCTTGGGAGGCACAGGCAGGCAGATCTCTGTGAGTTCAGAGACCAACCTGGTCTAAAAGGGCTAATTCCAGGACAGGCTCCAAAGCTACACAGAGAAAACCTGTCTCAAAAACCAAAGGTGTGTGTGGGGGGGGGTAGAGTGGGATCTATTAAGTGAGTAAATGGATGAATGAATGAGACGACATGTGAATGGATCGATTTCTGAGTCTCTGCAGACCTTTGGGAAGTATAGGCACATTTTCTTCTCAAACGCTAAGGTCGTACACTCCCCAGAATCAGGGCTGCCTGCAATGTGCAGTTGCACAGATAAAAGGGATCCAAGTGGAGTCTTTGCTTCCAAAATGGCACGTCATTCAGGAAGCAGACCTGAGTTACAGGGGGGAGATCCCCGGACAAATTAGCTAGAGCACTCCTTCTGTTTCAGTCTGGTTTGAAACTAATTTCTCCCATGCCTCCACCTCGTGGTTCATTGAAGATGCTTTGAAATTTAGCAAATTTAGCCACTCCTTGCCACATCAGCCCAAGGATGGTGCTAGGGACCTGCCAGGGGAATAACTTCCTTCTCAATGGAATGGCGGGAATTGAAGACCAAGATCACGAGAGCAGAAAGAACAGTCATGGATCAACCGCTCCTTAGCCAAAAACCTAGAAAGTATGGGATCAGTTGTTACCCCATATGTCTCCAACAGTTTCAACTCTCTGTGCCTGTTCCGCTGTGGAGTTCCACTCTGGGACATAGTCAAGCCAGAGATCTTTGGGTTCAAAGTAAAAGCACTTTAAAAAAATCACAACAATCTATTGACTTTATTCACCTCCTATTTACATGTTTTGTTTTGTTTTTAAAGCCTCAGAGAGAGGTATCCCAAGTAGATATTTCTCACCACATGGAGTATTGTGGAATATCCTTTACACCGTGTGAGGCTATGCCACTGTGATTGGTTTAATAAAAAAGCTGAATATCCAATAGCTAGGCAGGATTTTCAGGGCAGAGAGAACACTGGGAAAAAAGAAGGGAAGAATTTCCCGGAGACTCAGAGGAAGCATGCCATGTAGGAGATGTGATAACAAGCCATGAGCCACGTGGCAGCATGTAAATTAGTAGATACGGGTTAATTTAAGTTGTAAGAGCTAGTCAGAAACAAGCATAAGCTATCAGCGGAGCTTTCATAATCAATAATAAGTCTCCATGTGGTTATTTGGGAGCTAGCTGGCAGGAAAGAGAAAGACTAACAACAGTGGCTCACTGATTTGTTCAGAGAGAAACAAAGTCCGGAGTGTTAACTCTGCAGCCCTAGAGGCAAAAAAAAAAAAAAAAAAAAAAAAAAGTCTAAAGCAGAGTTTAAAAGCCACATCAGAGCTTTTTACTGCTGGAGTGGGTTGGAGAGTTGTCAGTGGGCGGAAAAATCACACATCTGGAACATGGCTCTGTCCTGGTGCTGGCTGGTGTAACTCAGCAAGTATGTCAGATCTTTCTTGACTTTCTGTTTGTCTTTTGTTTTCACAGCCAAGATTTAGCTAGCTTCTATTCATTTTTGGAAGTCTGAGGTGGCTATGATTGTTAAGTTCTATACTTTCCTATTTGTCCAAATTAAAAGCCATATTTCACTAGCGAGCAGATGGTGTGCTTGCTGTCAATGTAAAAACAACAGTAATAATAATGATGACAATAACAATTTTTTCTCTATTTCTTTTTAAAGTTGCCAGGTACTAAAACTCTGATTACCCAACTCACTCAGAAGATGCTAAGAGAAAAGATACTGAGATTTTTTTTTTTCTTCAGCAAAGCTGTCTTCCTTTATAAAATCTGAATCTGGAAAAGGCAGCACCAAGACGCTCATGTTAAAAGTCGACTTTTGAATTACTTTACCTAGTAGTGCTTTCAACCTGTGGGTTGCAACCTTTCGGCTGGGAGGCATTGAGTGTGACCTGTTTACAGGGGTCACCAAAGACCGTCAGAAAACACAGATATTTACATTACAATGCACAACAGTACCAAAACCACAGTTGTGGAGTAGCAATGAAATAATTTTATGGATGGGGTTCACCACAGCATGAGGAACTGTATTAAAGGGTGGCAGTTTTAGGAAGGTTGAGAACCACTCCTCTAGTTGGTCATGTTTCAACTGTGGCAACAAGAGGGTCTTATAGACTGTCTGCCCAACAAGCAAACTGGATTATAAAACTGATAGAGCCACTTTAACTTCCAAGAAGATTTGAGAAGAAAATGAATGAATCCTTCTGGAGACAGGGACTTCTCACTTGGGTTTGGTTGGTACAATGTCAATTTCAACTGTAAAGAACAGACTTTCCCATGGAAGTGTAAGCGTGGCATTTTCTGCTAAGTTAAAAGCAAGAACAATGTAATAAACATTTGGTAACAACCCCCCACATACTTGGATTTATTGACTAGTTAAATCTTTAATGGTTAAAGTTTAAAAAAAAAAACTTCAATGGCCTGGTGATTTGCACAGCTGGAATGTTGCCTTGTAATAGATTCCCATTGCAACAGAAAAGCCAGAGTGGCCACAATGTTGATTCTCTTGTTTGCTTAGCCCCAAACTCATAAGACGCTAGCACCAAACAATCCTCACATCCTCGCATCCTCGCATCTGGGCTTCCCTCCTCAGCCCAGTCAGAAAGGGAAGAGGAAACATAGAAGGAAGCAACTACCTGGGTTAATTTAAGTAGCTCTTTTCCCACTTTCACTCACGCACTCAAGTGCCCCACCCCCAAGATGCTGAGAAATGAAGGAGTGTTTATGTGCCAAGTGACCATCTCCTCAGGGTCAGCCTGCCTAGGTCATTGAGTGGTCTAGTCTGGAAAGATGGTCTCTAACAACACTGCCAAGGGATTGGGAACTGATTCTCTGAGAGCAGACCATGTGATGATGGGAGACTAGAAGAACAGGCTGTGCTGGTCAGTTTTATGTCAACTTGACACAAGCTAGAGCCTTCTGAGAGGAGGGAGCCTCAATGAAGAAAAATGCCTCCAGAAGACCAGGCTATGGGCAAGCCCGCAGGGCATTTTCTTAATTGGTGACTGATGGGGGATGGTCCAGTTCATTGTACATGGGGCTGCCTCTCAGCTGGTGGTCCTGGGTTCTATAAGAAAGCAGGCTAAACCAGACAGTAAGCAGCACTCCTCCATGGCCTCTGAACCAGCGCCTACCTCCAGGTTCCTGCCCTGCTTGAGTTCTTTTCTGCTTCCTTCCATGATGGACGACAACACAGAAGTGTAAGCCAAATGAAGCCTTTCCTCCCCATGGTGCTTTTGGTCCTGGTTATATCACAGTGATAGTAACCCTAAGCTCACCATCAGGGCTTTGAGAAAAGTCTTGGAAATAGTGAAGGAGATGAAAAGTACCAAAGGCTTTCTCTATGCCAGATTGTTTCAAGTGGCTTTACATGAACAATTGCATGGGCTGTCTTACTAGGTACTATTTTCCTCACCCCTCCCTCCCCATATAAGAAAACTGAAAGGCGGCTGGAGAAATGGCTTGGAGGTTAAGAGTACTTGTTGCTTTTGCAGAGGACCTACGTTTGATTCTCAGCACCCACATGGGAGTTCACAACCGTTAATAACCCCATTTCCAGGGAATCAAACAGACAGACACACGCATGGTACACATACACGCAGGCAGGCAAACATTCGTACACACAAAGTAAAATACATAATCTTTTTAAAAACTGGGGAGGGGGAGAACTTACCTGTGCAAAGTTGAGAAGTTTGACAAGGCTGGAAAGAGGGATCCAGGTAAAGGGACTTGGACAGCCTACAGTCCCACTGAGGGCTTCTGGGTAGGATGGCAATGCTGGAGATCTCTCACTGGGATGAGTTGCTGAGTAAAACACTAGGGGTATCACTTTTTTTAGCAAATCATTCTGCCCACAAATGCACGCCACCGCCTGGAACACACACAAATCATCACCCTGACAGAGGATTTTCCTACAGCCATTCACTCATGTCACACGGGTCACAGGCTTCAGAGACGCACCATGGAACCAACACCTCCGTACAGACACACCAAGACTCGCACTCACATCTCCCAGCACCATACACGCACGCTTGAACATGCACACACTCAGACACACACGGGGATATGCCAAATGCAGGTTACCTCTTGATAATCCTTTAGAACTCATCCATACCCTTATTTCCCAAAGGTTCACTGATGGCTATGGCTGTCTGCTGTGTCCTGCCAACAGCCGTCCACATGGTCACGGTAATAATAATCCAAAGGCTCCCAAGACATCAAAGAAATAAACGGGGTCTTCCACTCACCACTTCCGGTCGCCTATCCTAAGAGCCCCAGGCTCTCATCCTTCTCGGGGATAAAAGGATAACCAACTCAGCCTCTGCCGGTGACCTTTGACAGTTCAAGGTTAAAGGTCAATTCTGGGTCTTAGGTTACCAACAACTATCTCAGCTTGCAGGGATGAAGGCTGCAGACCACAGGGGTTTGAGTTGTCCTTTATTAAGGAAACCTGATTGCTAAGTCCAGAGAGAGGAGACTTGATGAAACATTCTAGGCTCAAGGTGAATTTTCTAACTCTGAAGCACTAATACTTCTCATATGGGGACTCAAGGACATTCACAAGGTTTTCAGTTTCAAGGCCATTTTTTGCTTTTTTTTTTTTAAATGGAGTTTGATGTTCTCTGCACTAACACGGGTTTAATAATTGACAGAGGGCCAAGCTGCCCACTGTGGCACCTGGAGCTCTGGCTGGACAGCTAGGCCACTCAGTTCACATCGCCCACAAAGCCATACAGTCTGTCCCGGCACTAGAGACCGTGCCAACTGCAAGAAGTTGGGAAATAAAAGAAATTTTTCAAATAAAAAGATGTCAATTTAACAGCCAGGGACCTGGAAACAGATGTTTCTCCCTAGACCAAGAGCCGCCCACCCGCCCACCCATCCGTCCTCCGGGTTTTCAAAGTCACTTCTTGTCAGGTGCCCTGGTTAAGAGGGAGAATTAATGAGCTGTGTTCCATTTTATGGCTGCGGTCTGATGTGGGAGCCCTGTGGAGGGCTTCACGGACAGGCCAGCCTGGCCCCCAGCCCTTCCTCCAGCAACTCAACCCGGATCAAAGCAGAAAGCAGCTCAGCTTTTATAGCAAAATGATTAAAACCATGTGGGTCTGGTTTCCTCACACGTGACCTCCCCCCCCCCCCCCCGACAAAGGGCATAGGGGACAGCGGAAAGGTGAAGTCAGGGGTCTGTAGGCCCACGGAGGGGCAGGACCCAAGAGGTAGAGAAGATAGAAACACACACACACACACACACATACACACACTGCTTTACATGAACTAATATGGACACACACAGTCACACAAATAAATGCCTTTTCCTTGGAAGCTGAAACAGCCCCAGCACGAGCAGCCAGAGTGCCTAATTAGCAGGATGGCTCGGCCCACACCGTCGCTATATGGATAGACAAACAGTTTCTAGTTACTTGATTCGTAGTCCTTGCAGAAAGCACAGCTGGTGTGTGCAGTGAAGAATTCCTCAGTGGCCTCCAGTCCGAGGCAACTTTACCGCACTTTACGGAAAATGAGAGCCCGTACACGGACTGACTTGAGCCATATGACGGCCTGGTCGATTCCCTTGTGTTCACATGCCATCTCTTCCTCCCCCTTAGGCCAGGACGGGATTTAGTAACTCATTTCTAGGGAATAAGATGAAGCAGAGGTGGTGTCCCTTTCTGACACCGTGACACCAGGAACAGGGTATGCCTTCTGACCCTGAAGGGAGCTAGTGTCCAGAGCCACTGGTGTGGCCTGTATCTCCCTCAACAATCCAAACCAAACCACAAATACAGCCCCAGGCCGTACCTCGGTAGCTGCCTTCTCAACCCCGTGCCTGAATCCTGACCCATAAGAATGCTGAGATGATCAGGGTTGCTGTGTTGACTTCTGAATTCAGGAGTAAATTGTTTGACAGTGGTAAATAACGAACACGCCCTCCTGGCCTCTCTTCCACAGCAGAAAGCCATGGCGCCTCAGTCTTTTTCTCCTCTGTCTGGCGCAACACTGACTCTTGTCGGAGTTGTTCTGAGATGCTAGAGCAAAGTTCCATAGCTCGGTTGCTTAGATAGTACTCTGATTTATTTATTCTCATAGTTCTTGTGTATCAGAAAGTTCAAGGTCAAGGCGGTGGCAGACTCAGCATCTGGTGAGGGCCCACCCTCTGTTTCGTAGATGGAACATTTTATCTGTGTCTTAACATGACAAAAGACACATAGCAGCTCCGTGGTGGAGCCTCTTTAAGGTGAGCGCCAATCATGAGGGAACCAACTCAAGAGTTCACCGCCTCCCTTCCAACACCATGACCTTAAGGGTATTAGGATCTCAGTGCAAGTCTGGGGAAAGAGAGCACAACCATTCAGATTGCAACAGTTCTCACCAATCATTCATCAGATAAATTAGCAAATGGAAGCAGAGATCTCCTGCTTGCTGAACTCTACTACTGGAAAGTACTGTGTTGGCGCTGTCAGTAACCCTCAAGACGGCTCCACACAGCTGGCATTAGTGTTCCTCATTGTACAGAATGCTAAGTAAGTGGTACACTATTCAAAGACTGCAAGGAGCCCAAGCTGCCCGGGGCTTGAGCTACTGCCTTCTGCTCCGCCCTCTCTCTCTCTGCTGAACCTGATGCCTCTGGTACCAGCTCATCCTCAATGACCCTGGGAAAGGATTCTAACGATCATCTCTGTCTTGACGGCTATGGGACTGCACGACACTGGCCGGAGATGGAAGAGCCAGCGTTCCTCCAGTTCATTCAAGAGACTTCCGCTGAGCAGCATCCAAACTCCATGACTAATAGGGTGTGGTCCCCTCAAGTTCTCTGGGTCCCCACTCTCCCCCAGATACTCATACAGGCTAACTGGTGCCACCTGGGCATGGCCAAGCTCAAGGAAGATGGTGTCACTGAGGATGACACGAAAAAAAGGGCTACTCTGTGAGGCAAACCCTCGAAATTTCCCCTTTAATCCTCGACTCTCAGCCCCATCCTCCATACACAGCTACCCCATGGGTTTGATATATATCTTTTCTGTGTGTGGTTCTGTGCAATCTCCTGCCTCCAACTGCTGCAAGGGGAAGTCACCACATCGTCCCCTTCCGTGCTCCAGGATGGCACTCAGGTGTCCCCCAACCAGGAGATGTCCCTTCCCAGGCTTGTGTGGGGTGGAAAACCATGTCATAGGTCCAATCCTAATCCCATAGACCCTTCCTCCTCGTCTCACCAGGATGCTCCCTGAAGGAGTGTGCGAGCAAGTTTAGGCTGCCACGTTCTGCCAGCACTTATTGTCATCCGCAGCTGGTGCAACAGCTGTAACTTTTTTCCTTAACTATTTGGAAGGCGGGGAACTCTTCACATGCTTCGGAGACTCCAGGATTCTCTCGTTTACCAATCAGATTTAAAGCAGAAGAGGCAAGACCCCTTAACTGACCCGAAGCATCGAAGACCCAAGCAAGAACAAACGTTTGCTCTGCTTTACTTAGCAAGCCCAATACGCCAGAGAGCACAACCAGCAAGCACGCCCCGTGTGAGACTTCAGGGTTGGCAAAGCAGGGGTGTCCTGAATGTAGCAAGGGTCTAATTAAGAAACAGACTCTGCTGCAGGTTTTATTGCTCTCGCAGCTCTCCCGCGAAGTGAACTGGCATCTCTAAAAGCAAGGTGACTTGCCCTAGTCCTTCCCTAGGCATACGCGACAGAGCTGGAACCAGTCCGTGCCCCCCCCCGCACCCCTCTCCGCCCCGCCTGCTAGCTCAGGGTTCCTCCATGCCACACTACTACCTTTGTCCGCTCCAGAGTAGTCGGAGGGGGTTTTGCAACGAGCAGCAAACTGCACGAGATGTTGGAAGGCAGAGCCATTCGCGCGGGTGGAGGAGGGAAAAAAGCCAGGCTGTTCTACAGCAAGTGAATCCCAGGGAACCAGAGCTCATGATTGATCAGGTTGTCAGTGAACTTCTTGAAAGGAGGGAACTATTGGGGCATGTTTGGAAGAGGGGCAGAAAGAACAGCCAGGCTAATATATAGATCAGCTCCTAGCCAATGATCTCCCGCCCCTTGTACAAAGACCCGGCAGCCCCTCTTCCCTGCGGCTCACTGTGTCCCCAGATTTATTTTGCTTTCTTTCGCTAAATCAAACTTTATCAGACAGTTTTACTGTCAGCCGTTAAACCAAAATGTGTTTGTGCAACAGTAAACACCTTGTTACTTCAGGGAAGGATTACATAAACAACATGGGATGGGGCCAGCCTGCTGCCCATGTGCCGATGCAGGAGGGCACTTCAGGGGCACTCGATAGCCACAAGGTAAGGGGGACCCGGCCCACCGGGGCCTGGGATTCTGCTGTAAAACGGGTAGATGGGTAGATGGTGAGGTCCTCTAGAGATCACAAATGCCGGGACAGGACCCAGTCAGAGCCCTGGAGGAGATTCAGCAGGCAGAATGAATGACACAGGGAACAGACTTGCCAAGCAGGACAAGACCAGACAGGGGACAGGACTGGGACTGAGTCGGATGGCAGTGGTACCTCAGACACCAGCTCGCTTTGACCGGCACACCCACACCCCAGAACAGAAATTTCAATCACATACACCACACTTTCCGTCAGGTCCATTGTTTCCTTCCTCCTACGCTATACTTACCACCACCACTTATTTTATTCACTCAAAGTCAGGTACTTCGGCTCTATGATTTCGTTAACCCTCATACGCAGTTTATGAGTCAGGTGCTTTTATTAGTTCCTTCTATAAGTGGGGATAAAAAGTTCCAGAGCGTAAATAACTTGGCTCTGGTTACACAGCCACTTTAAGCCAGAATGGCTGCCCAATTGTCTCTAATGCCAAATCCTGTGTTCTTTCTGGAAGGAGTTTAGACTAAAAGAGGACATGAAAGGGGGGGTCAACGAGAGGGATGCCTCCCCACACACACACAGAGAAAGATTTAACTGGGACACAAAGCAAGTAAATGTCCTTATTAACGAAGAGAAGGAGTAGAGATCAGCTTCGCTAATGACTAAAGGAGTTGGGGGGGGGGGTCCCTGTGCTAGCATGACTCCAAAGCTTCCTCAAATACTAGGGTCTTCTCTCCAGAGCACAGGAAGCCACTGGCAACTCAGGCTGAGTCTACACATGTTCAGAATTCTAGTCTGTGGCTGTAGTTCCCTCTTTCTCAAAGCCCAAGATTCCCTCAGCCCAGCCATTGGCCTTCTAGGCTTCCCCACACACGACTCCTCACCGAACTGAGCCATCAGACCCCAGCACCTAAGGTTAGCCAGACCTCAGTGTCTAAGATCACTGGGGCTGCGAGAGCCCAGGTCTCCAGTCACTCCTCTTGCCTCCTGAACACCAGCCCCTGACGTCACATGTTGATAAGTTTTTGCCCCGCCAGCCTGGCCCCACAATGACTTCAGCCCCAAATAAACACACAGATGCTATATTAATTATAAAATTGTTAGCTGATGACTAGGGCTTCTTTTTGGCTAGCTCTGCCTCAATTATTAACCCATTTCTATTAATCTATGTATTTCCACGTGGTCTTGGCTTACTGGAGAACACCCTGTGCATCCTCTCTTCCTGGGTTCTACATGACACGACTCTATCTACCTATGTTTCCCAGAATCCTCCTCATCTCCTAGCCATGCCTATCCTTCTGCCTGGCCAATCAGTGTTTTATTCATCAACCAATAAGAGAAACACATATACAGAAGGGCATCCTACATCATTCACTGACAATCAATCACTTGAAGGAAATGGACAGGCGTGGATGCTGGGGGTCTGAACTAGGATCCATGGTCACAAATCTCAGCTCTCCATTTAACCAAATGATGAGGCAAGATTCAGGGGCAGGCATAAGATCTCACACTCAAAAGGGCTCTATGATGATGTGAATGAAATGTCCTCCATAGGTTCAGATGTCCCAATACTTGGTCCACAGTTTGGGTAGGTTTAGGAGGTGGCCTTGTGGGAGGAGGTATGTCACTGGGGTGGTGGGCTTTGAGGTCTCAAAACCACTCACCATTTCCCAGTTTTCACTCTCTGCCTCCTACTGGTGGTTCAAGACGTGCGCTCTCAGCTTCTGTTCCTGCTACCATGCCTGAGAATTGCTGTCATGATGGACTCTTAAATCCTCTGGGATTATAAACCCCAAATAGTTCTTCCTTCTATGAGTTGATTTGATCATGGTGTTTTGTCACAGCACTGGAAAAGAAATCAATACAGAAGTTGGTATAGGGAGTGGGCTAGTGCTGCGCCAAATCTGATGATGCTGATTTTTGGAAGAATGCAGAAGACTTTGGAACTTTGGTCTAGAAAATCTATCGAGTGCTGTTAGCAGATCTTAATCAGCCTTCTTAGGAGGAACTAGGAAAACGTGGCACTGAGAGTTTTACAGACTGTGGAGGCTTGAGACACTCCAGAGGGGAACACTACTAGCAACTGAGACAGAGGCCTTTCTTGGGTGATATTTCAGCAAATAGTGTGACTGCTTTCTGTCCTTGTCCTAAAACCTTATGTGAGACTAAATTTAAAAGTAACAGACTACCCACCCGGGCATGGTGGCTCACACCTTTAATCCCAGCACTCGGGAGACAAAGTTAGGTGGATCTCTGAGTTCCAGGCCAGCCTGGTCTACAGCCAGCCACAGCTAGACAGAGAAACCCTGTCTCAACAAAAAAGCAACAGACTAATTTCTTTGGAGGAAAAGATTTCAAAACAGCCTAACATTAACTCTGTTGCATGGTTATTAGTAATCACTCTTATGCAGGTCTATAAGGAAGTGGACAAATGGACCTGGAAGAAATGTGGAGAACATACAATTTGAGGAGGGAAAGGACACTGGCATGACTGATGTTACAGTCGAGGCATGTGTTGCAAGAGAGGCTGTACTTGTTGGGGCCATTAGGGAAAGACAGGATCGGCAGTGGAGCAAAGGGAACAGTGCCCCAGAGCAAGACTAAACTTCAAACATGGGAAAGGAGGAAGCTTACAAAGCAGCAACAGACAAAAGCTGCTGTTAGTGGGGTTCAACTGGGCCATGGTCCATCCCAACCTGGCATCTGAACTTGGAAGCATCATGGGCGGGGGCAAAGACGCACAAGAGGAGAGGTCATGGAATCTTCCCTGATTTCAGAGAGCTGCTGAGGCCGAGTAACCTGTGTCAGGGAAGTCCCCGCATGGAGCCCCTGAGAGGCCATTATGTAAACTGTGGAAGGGAAGCCTGGTTGCATCAGAGCTCCCAAGATGTGGGAGCAATGAGATCTCTACCCAGGAAAGCTACACACAGGATCAGTCCAAAAGAGAGGTGCATGCCTCAGGAAGTGAAACTAGAAAGGGTAGAGCCATCTCAGCCTTTTGACATTGTACATGGAGCTGTAGAATTTGGAGTTTGTCCTGCTGGGCTTCAACCTTGCTTTGATCCAATATTTCCTCGCCGTGCCCCCATTCCTTCCCTTTTGAATGTTAATGCGTATTGTGTGTGTTGAACATCGGAAGTATGTGATTTTTGCTTTTGGTTTCACATTGGGTTACAATTAGAAGACTGCCTGGAGTCTGAGAAGAGACTTAGGACTTTGAAACGGGGTTGAGACTGAGGAAGGCTAAGGGGACTTTTGAATTTGGACCCAATAGATCTTGCATTATGATATGGTCACAATGCTAAGGGGGCCAGTGAGTGGAGTGTGGTAGTTTGAATAGGAGTCCCTCCTGCCTGGCTCCTGACTCAGATGTTTGAATACTTGGTCACCAGTTGGCAGCAATGTTTTTGAAGGATTAGGAGGTGGCCTTGCTGGAGGAGCTGTGTCTTTGCGGTTTAAGGTTTAGAAGTCATATCCATTCCCAGTCCTCCCTCTCTACTTCCTATTTGCAGCCAAAGGTGTGAGCACACAGCATCTTTTACTGCCACTTGTTGCCATAATGGACTCATAGCCACCCTGGAACCATTAGCCCAAATAAACTCTTCCTTCTATGAGTTTCCTTGGTCATGGTGTTTTGTCACAGAAACATTAAAGTAACTAATACAGGCCCTAAGTTGGGTAAATGATCTGCTGTTATAGCATTAAAACCCTTATTTTTGTTTTATAAGAAGCCTGAAATTTTCTTTTATGCATAGTCATGAAAATTGCATCCTTAGTCTTTCCCAATAAGATGGCTATACCTGTGACCTGGAAGTTGGCGTGGACAGAAAGCCTCACTATTCTCCTCTATTGTTATGCAGTCACATATGCCTGTGCTGAACAGATGGCCCCAGAGGCAAGCCATGGCTGGCCCAGGAAAGGCTACAGCTAGACAGCTCTCTGGGTCATCACCATGGGGCAACCTGGGAACAGAGAACAGCAAGGGACAAGACTGCAGTTTAGGGATGCATGAGGGAGGTAAGAAAGATTGTCCCACAGAAGTTGTAGCTGGGAGAACCTCAAAATCACAATGATGGATCCAGGAAAGACCCCCCTCAATCTACCCTGTCCCCCAAGTCCCTGGAACCAAAGCAGCATGACCCGAGTCGATCGGTATATCTAAGAGATGGGGCACTTGGGTTCGGGATCAATGGTCAGAATTCAAGTCCTGCCCTGTCACTCAATAGGTATGTATGATCTTGCTTTAAATTTTGTTTTGTTTTGTTTTTCTCATTCTCCAGATTAAAGTATCACTCATGGGGACTGGAAAGACCCTGACTCCTCTTCCAGACGTCCAGGATTTAATTCTCAGCATCTACACAGCAGCTGACAACTGTCTGTAGCTCCAGTTCTAGAGGACCTGACACCCTCACACAAATACTCACGCAGCCAAAACACCAATGCATATGAAGTTAAAATAAGTAAATTTAGAGTACTGAATGAAATTTTTAAAAATGATAATAAAAATAAAATATCACTCATGGTTCAGAATGAAAATCAGAGATCCTGGATGTACAACTCCTTTAACTCCTTCCATCAGGGCCTGCTATACATGCAGGCAGAGTACCAGACACAGATCTCTGGGGAGCCTCATTTAAGTCTCAGGTTTTATTCTGTGAGGTGTAGATTGGGGCTCAGAGAAAGGAACCTACCCAAGGTTTCAGATCAGGGGAGAAGCAGGGCTGTGGTGATCCAAACCTCTGGGTGCCACTCCCCAGGCCTGGCAGGCAAATGGTATGGTCCTGGGGTGGAGGGTTATTCACTCTGCTGGAGGAATTTGTCAGTAAATGACATCAAGGAGGTGCTTTCATGGCCTATCATTTAAAGTCCTTTTGGGGGGTTCCATTTTCAAAAAGAAAAAAGTATAATTAGAGACCACCGTGTCTCCCTGGAGTCTGTCCCTCATCCCCACCATCCACCACCCAGGGTGAGACAGAATAGAGGAGAGGCTGCCATCATGTCTGCAGTGAAGGATGCTGGGATGCCTGCCAGCAAGCCAGTCTCTCCCTCAAACCCTTGAACCTACTTTTTTCTAATGCTTTTGGCAGTACAATTAACATACTGAAAGTGCCCAATTTGTTGCATATGCAGCTTGGTTAAGTTTTCTACAATCAAACATACCCCGTAGTATGTTCTGTTCAAAGATGAAAACAGTCCCAGAATCCCAGAAGTATCTCTGCTTCATCGTCACCCAGCAAAGGGCTAACTCCCAGCATCATTGATGGGTCTCACCTGTTTTAAAACTGTATATAAATAGAATCAAGTTATACGTTCTTGTGTCTAAGTTTTTGTTTGTTTGTTCCTCATTATATTACAGATAGAACCACCCAGACTTTCCCAGGTAAACAGCAGCTGCTCACTCATTTCTGAATAGCATTCCTTTGTGTGACCCCACCACGGGTTATTAGTTTGGATCTGTATATAGTTTCCAATAACAACCGGGTTTTTAATCCTTTGCAATTTTGAATTGCTAAAGAACAAGATCTCCAAAGATCTCTTTGAACTTCAGATTGTGATTCATTGCAAATGGACATTTCATTTTCAACAAAGGCAAAAACTTCTTTTTTCTTAAGTTAAAGTGCTCCATTCAATAGATGTGATATCTCTGCCTCAAGCAGAAATCCTAGAGAGACGGGACCTGAAAAGTCACTTTGGAGGGGCAGGAGAGATGATTCAGAGGATGGAAGTCCTGGCTGCTCTGCAAAGGACCCAGGTTTCATTCCCAGCACCTACTTGGAGGCTCACAACCATCTGTTAAGTCCAGTTCCAGGGGATCTGGTACCTTCTTCTAACCTCTGTGGGCGCCAGGAATGCACGTGGTACACACGCATACACTTAAGTATACACACACTTGTACACAAGATAAAATACTTTCTTTTTAAAGTCACATTGGAGATAGGGGTATGGCTCAGTTGAAAGAATGCTTGTCTGGCATGCAGGAAGCCTCGGGTTCAATCTCCAGCAGTGCATAAACTAGAACGGTGCTACATACCTAGAACTCAGCGCATCAGGAGGTGAAGCAGGGGAATCAGATGTTAAGTTTCATCCTCGGCTACACAGGAAACTCAAGGCCAGCCTTAACCAAAACAGGAAAAAAAATGAAGGAAAAAGGAAGGAAGGAAGGAAGGAAGGAAGGAAGGAAGGAAAGAAGGAAGGAAGGAAGGAAGGAAACCAGGCAAAAAAATATATAAAAGTTGTGTGTGTTTGTGTGTGTATGTGTGTATGTGTGTGTGGGTGTGTGTGTGTGTGTGATTACAAAGGAATAAACAGATAATGTGATAATTGTGCCCATTGCAGGAAGAAGTCACTTTGAACAAATACATTGGGGCACTCTTCATCTTTCCTACTCCATCTGAGCTACGACAAGAAAATGCCATAAACTTTGTAAATTTATAAACAAAATTAAGCTTCACAGTTCTAGAGGCTGAGAAGTTCAAGATCCAGTAATTGGCAAGGGCCAGGCATGGTGGCACGCACTTATTCTCGGCAATCAAGAAGGCAGAGGCATGTGGATCTCTGTGAGTTCAAGGCCAGCCTGGTCCTACTTAGCAAGCTACAGTAATGATAAATTAATTTAAAAAACATTGTTAGCTTTGGTGTGTGATATGAGCTCTGGTTCACAGACAAATGCCTTCTGCCTACATCCTTTCACAGCAAAGGGGCACAGTGGCTCACTTTTTATCAGAGCACTTACCCCTGCCTGCAGGTTCTACCTCTACGAATGAGTCAGCATCCAAATGCCACTGGGGAGATGGGGACACAGAGATTCAGATACAGCAGTACCCACTAAACCTTCCTTAGAACCAGTCACAGTTTCAAGCAGAGGTCTGCCCTGTCCTGCTAACAAATCTTTATGAGATCACAGGACCCCAGAGCACAGTACAGGAGAGGCTTCCCCGTCCTGGAGAGGTAAAAAAACAGTTTCTTCTAACAAATGCTTGTCAATCTTTTTCCTACCCCCCCCAAAAAAATTAGAGGCACAGATGTAAGTGACTTAAATGGCTGAAAGCATTTCCCTCTATTTTGCAGACACAAGGGGAGGAGGAGAGGGTGAGTGACATGCATAACCATGGCAAATTAGTAATTTCCCTTACCCTGAATTTCTCAGTTACCATAATGAATGCACTTATGTTACAGAAAATGCCTGAGGCCTCATTTGACCCCAGAGTATCACCGGAGCTGTAATAGTCACCCCATTCTTCCTCTTCCGTCTCCTTTTTTGAGCTAACCCCTCTCGGCTGGGGCTGACACCTTTCACTTGCACTAAAGACTCTTTGAGAATGATAAACACAATGTTTCCAGATTTCCCTAGGACCATGCATGGGAAAAGCTCTCCTTGTAGAGTTCTTGCAAGGAGGAGGAAGATGATGGGTATCACAGCTATGTGATGTCTGCCCAGGTCACTTCTCTCAGCCGTCTCCTCATCACTAAAATGAGGACAATAATGACCATCTCCTGGGATTTTATATTAATTAAATGAGTTAGTGCTTGTGAAAAGCTCTCTAGCTGGGGACCAGTCCTTAGCAGACATCCACTCTATAGTAGATATGGACAGCGGCAGCAGAGGGAAGGGGGAGATTCTATTTATGTTCACGATATAGTTAAAAGTTGATCAAATATCTTCTTGTAGATGTGATAGGATATCACATCTTGTAGATGATATCCTATCATCTACTGTGTTGCTGAGATCTCAACCTCAGAAAGCTCTAGAAATCCTTCTGGGGAAAAGGATTAAAAATTGGAATGATGGGCTGAGGAGATGGCTCTGTGGTTGAGCACTGGCTGCTCTGGCAGAGGACACAGGCTGGGTTCTCAGTACTCACGTGGTAGCTCACAACCATCCACAACTCCAGTTCCCTCTTCTGGCTTCAGTGGGTACCAAGCATGCAAGTGACTCACGGACATACATACAGGCAAGCCATATACATTTTTTAAAAAGCAAAATAAAATTAGATTGATATAGAAAATGATTACACAAATGAGTTTGTCACTTAACTTTCTGGCCATCTAGACATCACTCAACAAGCATTTATGAAGCATCCCAAATGGCCCTTTACTTCAGTCTAGTTGTGTTGAAAGCCAGTAAACAAGAAAATAAGCAACAGAGACAATTGATCACAAGTATGACAAGTTATAAGAGATTCCAAAAATGAAAAGTAATCAAGGTGCAACAAGGGACCATAATGGAAAGAACCTTCAGATACAATTGCTGGCAGAGTCTCAGCACATAACACTCTAAACAGTAAGATTCTTCCAGGCTAAGAATGAAGGAAAGGTGTGCCCAGAGAAATAAACCAGGGGCCAGGCATGGTGGCACACACCTTTAATCCCAGCACTTGGGAGGCACATCTTTGTGAGTTCAAGGCCATCCTGGTCTACAAATTGAGTTCTAGTGAAACCAGGACTATACAGAGAAATCCTGTTTCAAAAAAACCACAAAAAAAGGAAGGAAGGAAGGAAGGAAGGAAGGAAGGAAGGAAGGAAGGAAGGAAGAAGGAAGGAAAGAGAGAGAAGAAGGAAGGAAGGAAGGAGGAAGGAAGAAGGAAGGAAGGAAAGAGAGGGGAAGGAAGGAAAGAGAGAGAGGAAGGAAGGAAAGAGAGAGAGGAAGGAAGGAGGAAGGAAGAAGGAAGGAAGGAAAGAGAGAGGAAGGAAGGAAGGAAGGAAGGAAGAAGGAAGGAAAGAGAGAGAGGAAGGAAGGAAGGAGGAAGGAAGAAGGAAGGAAGAAGGAAGGAAGGAAAGAGAGAAGAAGGAAGGAAGGAAGGAAGGGAAGGAAGGAGGAAGAAAGAAGGAAGGAAAGAGAGAGGAAGGAAGGAAGGAGGAAAGAAGAAGGAAGGAAGGAAAGAGAGAGAGGAAGGAAGGAAAGAGAGAGAGGAAGGAAGGAAGGAGGAAGGAAGAAGGAAGGAAAGAGAGAGGAAGGAAGGAAAGAGAGAGAGGAAGGAAGGAGGAAGGAAGGAAGGAGGAAAGAAGAAGGAAGGAAGGAGGAAAGAAGAAGGAAGGAAGGAAAGAGAGAGAGGAAGGAAGGAAGGAGGAAAGAAGAAGGAAGGAAGGAAGGAAGGAGGAAAGAAGAAGGAAGGAAGGAAAGAGAGAGAGGAAGGAAGGCAGGAAGGAAAGAGAGAGAGGAAGGAAGGAAAGAGAGAGAGGAAGGAAGGAAGGAGGAAGGAAGAAGGAAGGAAGGAAAGAGAGAAGAAGGAAGGAAGGAAGGGAAGGAAGGAGGAAGAAAGAAGGAAGGAAAGAGAGAAGAAGGAAGGAAGGAAGGAGGAAGGAAGAAGGAAGGAAAGAGAGAGGAAGGAAGGAAGGAGGAAGGAAGAAGGAAGGAAGGAAAGAGAGGGGAAGGAAGGAAGGAAGGAAGGAGGAAGGAAGAAGGAAGGAAGGAAAGAGAGAGGAAGGAGGGAAGGAAGGAAGAAACAGACTAGGATTGAAAAAGGAACTAAGAATTAAAGGGGGCTCTCTTGGTGACTGAAGCGTACAGATAAAAGAGAGTAGATAAAGGAGGGGCAGAGGAAGCATAGGAAGGAATAGTAAAAAAGGAGGAGGGGAAGAGGAAGAGTAGAACAGAGAAAGAGGAAAAGAGGGAAGTGTACGACAAGGAGATGAGGGCGGGTCCATGGTCATGACCTGGGTTACTCAGGCTTTGTAAGTCGTGGTAAGGAGTGTGGATATTCCTTCAACTCTGACTCTGCATAGATTTCTGTGTTTTCAAGAGGTCTCCCACGTAAAACTCCCAAATGCATTTTCAAAGTCTTCCAATTAGGTTATCAAACAAAACTTCATCGGCCAATTGTTGCTCCAATGGAAACTTCCAACCTAAATGTAAACACTCTTCTTGCAAGCTTGTTACAAAAAGGCCTGGGCTGCTGTTGAATTTTCTTTAATCACTAATAACGACATCCCAGCTGATACCATGGAGTGGGGTGGGGGGCAGGAGGAAGACAATGGACGGACAGACAGACAACAACCAGGCAAAGAGAGCGAGAGCCCTTGAATACTGTTCTATAGCTTTCTGTGACTTTGCACCCAGTTCCAATTTTAAACGTCTAGAGCTAGTAGTGTTACAACGGTAGACAGCCTCGTCAGCTAGGACAATCTGGTCTGCTGTGTCTCTTCTCTCAGGGTCATCTGGACAATCCAGCGGCACATTAAAAGCCAGGAAACTGAGGAGAGGGTAGAGAGATGTCCCAGCGGCTAAGGACACTTGCGGCTCTTCCAGAAGATCTCAGTTCCGTTTCCAGCACCCACGTGAGGCTGCTCACAACTGTCTCTAACTCCAGCAGACAGACACACCTACACGTAATTTAAAATAATGAAAATAAATAGATAAACCCTAGGAAACTGGAAAACCAGTCTTTCCCATATGTTTGTTATTGCATAGGGCAATATAGAAGTATAGCTTCCACAACGGCTTCAAAATTATAGGCATTTGTAGGCAGCCAAGACGTAGAATTTGCAAAGCATGTACTTTTCTCCCATGTGACCCCTCTTTTGTGGGGTTGGGGCAGGAGGCTTCTGGAAAATTTTTCCCTACAAACAGACTACATCGAAAGGCCTAACCTTGCCCTATACTTCTGCACATTTTAGGCTCTACTTACATCTGAGAGTCTAATTATTTCTTTGCCCCCACAGAATGTTTAAACACAAGTATGGAGCTGTGCTCACAAACATATATTTAAGCAGCCTGAGTTTGCAACCAGCAGAAAAGAAAATCTCAACATGAAAACCTTGCTTAAAAAGAATTAAAAAAATAGTGTCCACATTTTGGTTAAATCCCTTAGATGATGCCTTTGTATCATTCCATCTCCAGAAACAGTATCGTGCAGTCTCTATGTTAAGAGCTGAGAGCAGCAGACAGATGCAGTCTATGCCAGCGGTTCCCAACCTTCTTAATGCCTTTAATATGGTTTTTCATGTCATGGTGCCCCCCCACCAATTTTCATTGCTACTTCATAGCTGTAATTTTGCTACTGTCATGAATCATAATGTAAATATCTGATATACAGGATATCTGCTATGTGACCCCTGTAAAAGGGTCATTCAACCCCAAAGGGGTTGAAAGCCACAGATTTAGAATCACTGATCTATTCCTTTCATAACAGATTGGATAATCTTTGCTTGAGACAAACTCTCTAAACTCTCTGTATGACTGAGGATGACCCTGAACTTCTGATCCTTCAGTCTTCGTATCCTGAGAGCTGAAATTATAGACCTGAGGCTCTACACCATTTATATGGTGATGGGGATCAAACTCAGGGCTTCGTGTACCCTAGTCAAGAACTTTACCAACTGAACTACAGGCTGCAAAAATTCACAGAAGCAGCTATGGAAACAGGAATTCCAACAAGTTAAAGTAACATGGGATCACTGGGCATTGTTGGCACATGCCTTTAATCCCAGCACTCGGGAGGCAGAGGCAGGTAGATCTCTGTGAGTCTGAGGCCAGCCTGGTTTACAGAGTGAGTGCCAAGACAGGCTCCAAAGCAATACAGAGAAACCCTGTCTCGGAAAAAAAAAAAGTAACATGGGATTGATCCCTCTCTCTCTCTTACTTAAGTCCCCAAAGAAAACAACTAACTAGTATGCAAATACAAGGACATACTGGAGTGGTAGCCTGGAAGCCAGTCAGTCTGTTCAATACTCAACTTTCTCAATTATCTGTGTGACCTTAGGCAAGTTAACTAACCACTCTCCGCCTTGGTTCTATCATCTGTGCAACCCAAGCCACAAGGTAATCTGTACCATTGATTACTGTGCTGATTAAATGAGATAGTGCTTGCAAAGGATTTAACCGAGTGTTCTTAGTTACTGATGTAAAAAGCATTCTCCGTTATTGAATTCCGCTTGGCAAGCAATATCTAAACAAATGGCCCTTAAGACGGAAGACAGCTCCCTCATCCCAGAGCAATGAACCCTCCCTGGCCTTCAGGCTATTCCTGCATCTCACAGCCTACATTCCCCTCCCCAGGGTCAGGCTTGGAGAAGCCTGTCATAGCCGTCCTGCTACTCTGAGCCATTTTCCCCATGTGAAGAATCACCTCTTCTCAGCCCATTTTTTTCTCTTTCTGTGTAAAGTGCAGTGTCTTCCCACAGTGCTGGTAGACATCATATCTCTCCTGCATCCCCACCCTGTTTGGTGTTGATTTAATTAGAACTACTCTCTGAGCCCAGTGAAGGCACCCAAGGTCAGAGGCAAGCACACAAATTGAATTTCCTTCCCTGTGAGTCACAGCCCATCATTTCATGTTTGTGTCAGCAAGCTCTTTCCGTGAGAGCTACACACGCAATCTAGTCGTATAGATCCTGCCCTTTTGTTTTGTGTTCCTTTAGAACACGTGTAGTTTTATTTTAGCTCCTATAACTTGGTTTCTCACAATGGGAACTATACATCTGCATTTTTCCCCCTCTGTTGTCTCCTTTGATGTCAGCCTCCTTGCTTTGCTGAAAACCAGCTATTTCCATTCTGACCATGACTGGCTTTGGAAGGGTCCTGGCCTGGGCATATAACCCATGGCTTCACATTTTCCCTTTCAATTTCCAGAAGCGCATTCAAAAGGTCTAAAGCCAAACTCACAGTCTTATCCCCCAAGCTTCCAACCTTATCTGAATGATGGTGTCTCCATCGCCCATGCATCTGGACAAGCCTGGAACCCGGGGCTCATTCTCAATATCTTCTCTCCTTGCCTGTCACATGCACTGTATCTCTAAGATCCAAGCTCCTGAGCATCCCCTGAACCCATCTGTCTCTTTCTATGCTTACTGTCTCAATATTAGTCCAAGCCATTGTGGCCCCTGAGCCAGACCAGAGCAATAGCCTCCTAGGTGGGTCTCCCTGCCACCTTTGTAGAATTCTTCAGCCTCTTACTGACCATTTTTAGGAAAGACACATGCTCTGTTCTTCCAGACATCTTAGTTATGGCTTCTAACCTTGTCACACATTGAATCAACAGGCATCTTTGTCGAATTCAGAATCCACATGGAGAAGTTTGAACTCACTGGATTGAAGAGGAATTCTAGAGACTACTTGTTAGGTATCCCAAAATGACCCTGGTGCAGCTAGTCTGCCAACGAGCATCTGAAAGCCATCGGTTGCCATCTTTGGCCAGTGTTAGAGATCTACAAGCATGCTTTCAACGTGAATAAGCACTTACTGAACCTCCACTACAGGCCAGGCTGTTTCGGGCACAAGAGCTACACTGAAGTAGAAAACACACAAAAGCCCAGTCTTCACGCAGCTGGTGACAGCCTCGTGATAAGAGGCAAAGGGAGCAAAAGTTAGGACAGAATGCTGATGGCAGAAAGTGCTACGGAGAAAAGCAAGTTGGAAGTGGAAGACAGAGCTGTAGAGGGGGAAACAGCTTGCGGAGGGAGAGGCGAGAAGATCTAGAAGCAGAATTAACAGCTGGAGAGTGGTGGCGCACGCTTTTACTCCCAGCACTTGGGAAGTAGAAGCAGGCAGAGCTCTGTGAGTTTGAAGCCAGCCTGGTCTACAGAGTGACTTCCAGGACAGCCAGGACTGTTATACACAGAGAAACCATGCCTTGAAAAACCAGAGAGAGAGAGAGAGAGAGAGAGAGAGAGAGAGAGAGAGAGAGAGAGAGAGAGAGAGAGAGAGAGAGAGAGAGAGAGAGAGAGAAATTAACAGGAGACTCTAAAGAAGAGAACTTTCCATGGCGAATTCCAGGTACAACAAAGAAGCTGCTCTCCTGGAATTTTCCAAAAGAAAAATACATATTCTGCAAATCCCGTGTGTTCATGCTCTCAGCCCTCAACTCAAGGCTAGAGAAGATCTCCCCAATAAAAGGTGACATTTCACCACGCTGTCATTGCCCAAAGTCTTCCTTCAGCCTGGGATCCTGCTCTGGACCCTCAGTCTGAGACCCAGCCCTGTGACCAATGCCCATACCTGAATAAACTTCTACTCTAGGCATCTGAGATGGGGCACTGTGTTTCCTGGTTGATAAATTTGTCCCCATCCCCAAAACCAGCATTCAAATTGTATCGTTCTTATCTGTTATCATATCCTCAGTACTCAGCAAAGCACTGGGCCAGAGCAGATATTTTTTAAGTATTTATTTATTTACTTAATTTTTATGTGTGTTGGTATTTGGCCTGTGTGTGTGTGTGTCTATGTGAGGTAGTCAAACCACTGGAACTTGAGTTACAATCGTGAGCTGCCATTTGGGTGCTAGGAATTGAATCCTGGTCCTTTAGAAGAGCAGCCAATGCTCTTAACCACTGAGCCATCTCTCCAGTCCCAGCAGAGTAGATTCTTTTTTTCTTTTCTGTTTTGTTTTGATTTTTGAGACAGGGTTTCTCTGTGTAACATTCCTTGCTGTCCTGGAACTCTCTATGGAAACTAGGCTGGCCTAGAACTCACTGGGTTTCCCTGCCTCTGCCTCCCAAGTGCTGGAATTAAAGGTGTACATCATCAATGCCCCACCCTGAGTAGATTACTAACAGAGTAAATCTGAAAACCCAGAGCTTCTGCTGACCAGTCCTTTGGGATGTGATACTCTTATCCCACCATTCTTCAGCAGCTTTGTGAGATATAAGTTTTCTGGCCCGGCAGGGGTCTTGCCACCCTGGAGACCCAAATAAACACATGGAGATGCTACACTAATTATAAATCTGTTGGCCAATGACTAGGGCTTCTTGTTGGCTAGCTCCATCTTAATTATTAACCCATTTCTATCAATCTACATATTACCACAAGGCTGTGGCTTACCCAGTAATGCCTCGGCATGTTACTTCTTTGGCAGTATCGGGACTCTGACTCTGTCCTGCCTACCTTTCCCAGAATTCTCCTCATCTCCTAGTCCCGCTTGTCTTCCTGTTTTATTGGCCGAACAGTGTTTTATTCATCAACCAATAAGAGAAACACATATACAGAAGGACGTCCCCCATCAGTCTGCAGGCTTGGGTAATTGATAATAAACTATGGTAATAATACTAATAATGTCTACAAAGGGTCCTCTCTTCTGGTTCCTCTGTGAGGCTTTGAGCCCCAAGGAGAAGGGCTGTAGGGAAAGCCTCCCAAGTTTGGGTAGCAGTTGAAGACTGTTTGGGAAAGCTACAATGGAAAAATCCCACAGTTGCTCAAAGATTTGAGGAGAAAACAAAAGAAAACCTAGCTGGTCAGATAGGAACCCTGACTGCAGCTCAGGCTTGGGCCTGGCACAGAGGCTTCAAAGGACTTTTTCATGAATTCATACTTTAACGTTGGGCACCAATTGTAACACAAAAAATAAAAGACCCAGAGACTGACCCTGGGATTCAAGCTTCAAGCAGAAGATCAGAGAAGCAAAGCAGCCACGCCACTAACTCTTAACTTCTACCTCAGACTGAAAGGGTTGATCCTGTCTCCACAAATTCTCAGAGGCAAAAGCTCTGAATTCCTGTCTCCTCCTTATATTCCTTTCTCTGCCCAGCCATATCCTCCTGTCTCCACCTCCCTAGTGCTGGGATTAAAGGTATGTGATCCCAAGTGCTAGGATCAAAGGTGTGAGCTCTGTTACTCTTCACTCTTGGGTTGGCCAGGGTGACCTTGAACTCAGAGAGATCCACCTGCCTGTCTCCTGTGGCTGGCTTTGCTTTCTGATACTTCAGTCAATCTTTATTAAATCATAAAATAATACATTACCACACCTCTGGATTCTCCTTCCTCCTCCTCCTATTTATTGATTTGTTGATTAATTGATCATTTACATTTTACAACATGGGTATGGAGAGGTCCAGGCCTTCAGAGGTGTCAATCTCCTCAAGAATCCAAAGTCTCTTCAACAAAGGTCTCTCTTAGAATCCTCTTAGGGAATTTGGAGGAGGGAGGTGGCTAAACCTGGAACTGAATTGAGCAGGGATCCAAAAACCCAGAGGTTTCTAAAACAGGCCTGTCCCCCAGATAGACTTTGGACCATTTGGTCCTCTGGTCTCACTGCTGTACAGTCTTTCAAGTCTGCCCTTGGCCAGCTACAATGTCACTTAGTTCCAGGCACACTCCTGTGCTACAAGCAGGAGCTTCATTGCCCTGGGTCTCCAGCACCAAAAGGAACAGCATTTGGTCCCCGTATGCACAGAATTCCTTCTCACCCATTGTACAGAGAGAGCTTCCTTACAGAAGCCTCCTGACTCTTCACCCCACCTTCTCCCCATCTGTCCTTCCTCCGATGGATTTTCCTACCATCTGAAGATCAAAATTTCAACACCGGGAGGGGCGATTGCGATATGTAGCCTTGTGTAGGGGGTGGGGAAGACATGAATGGGGTGAAATGGAGAGAAATAAAGGGTCCAGTTAGAGACCAATCTTTTGACTCTGGGAGTTCTACAGAAACTTGACACCAAGGCCAGGTTCTGCCAGGGCGGGGAAGGGGGGAGCTAGTAAACCATCTTCCCGGAGCAGGAAGTGAGGGAGAGCCAGAGAGAGAGGGAGCCGGAGAAGCGCTCTGTTTTCTTTGGCCTCCTTCAGCCCTGGAGGGAACGGGGAGAGAGAGGGAGAGGCTGCAAAGAGGAGAGATCGGCTTTTGTGTCCTCCCCTCCCCCAGGAGACAAGACTGCGGAGAAGGGGGGGGCGGAGGGGAGCAGGGAGAGGAGAGAAGAGGGCCACCCAGGCCAGGCCAAGATTTCCTCCCCTTTGACATGAAGAGAGCTGGGAACACCAAGTCCTAAAATCAGAGGCCGGACAAGAAAGTACGGAGTGTTACAGAGATTGAATCAGCTGAGGTGGGAGGCATGGCCGGCTAGGTGTGGGAGGGCTGGAATTACCCTAAAATTCAAGCAGTCTGGGCGGCGAGTTCCTGAAAGTCCCTCAAATCTTGTTCTAATGCTCATTCCCAGCCCTGCTCTGCTCAAGGGAGGCCTTCATCTTGTGCTCACCCAAGAGGTAGGAGCATCATCCCGGGAAAAGTGCCAGGCTTAGGCCAACAAGGGCACCCCCTCGGGGAGGCTGGACCACCAGCATGCCTCAGTGTCTCCTGAGTCCATGCTAAGACATACTAAGACATAGACGGATGTAGTTATTCGTCCTCAAAACCAACTCCCCATTGACTTCCATCCCAAAAGCCACCTTTTACAGTCTCAAAACCTGGAAGTGATCTCAACCCACACCCTCCAACAATTGAATTCAATCCCACACCTTTATCTGCATCCAAATCCTAAAACTTACTGTGGAGTGTGTGTGTGTGTGTGTGTGTGTATGTGTGTGTGTGCAAGCATGCATGTGTGTGCAAGCATACGTGTGTGTGTGTGTGTGTGTGTGTGTGTGTGTGTGCGCCCGCGTGTGTGGGTGCGTGTGTTCGTGCAGTAGAAACACTGTAGAGTTTCTACAGAAGTCAGAGCATGGGCAAGAACAGTTTATGAAAACAACCCCACTCCTGGGTTTTAAAAAACACTAGAAACCTCATCACTGTGCCCCTGACCCTGCCTCTTCCAGTATTCTGACCCATAGCAAGCAACAAACTAGGTAAAATGGCCTTCTAAGCCCTCAAGTTGCCAGAGTCTTCCAGAACAGAAAAGGGACCACACCTATACAGTGGTTTCTTTCCTGTGCATATCACAGAGGGGACTTGTTCGCCCACCACAAGATCTCAGTCAGGACCACAGCAGTTTCTTCTTCCTGCTCCAGACCTGAAGATTTCTCTAGTGCAGTGAGGAAAGTTAACAGAAGGCCTGATTCCCCGCCCCCAGGTGGCCTCAATTGACGGGACACTGGCTTGCAGAGTTCCATAGATATCCACAAGCCTGGGACAGACTGGAAGAAAGACACTCCTTTCTAGAGCTCTCTGTTTCTCCTGGGCCAGGCTCTGTGTCAGGCACTTTACAGCTGGAGAGAGTGTCTGTCCAACCATGAGAGACCACATCAAGAAATGCTTAGCTCACCCATTCAACCATACAGCCATATAACCCTTGGTCCTCTTGATACATGTTGATATTACCTATAGCCCTTCTTTCTTAAACCAGCCTAGGAACTCACTCCCAATACAGCCTGGAGAGAACACCCGTAGCTGCTTGTGTCCAATCCCATACTGTCCCTCCTCCCACCCCCCATATTCCCATATACATCCCCTCCTGTATCCAACCTGGGTATTCCTTCACCCTTATCTGCATTTGTCTTATGAAGCCGTGTGCTCCGTAAGACAGCAGTAAACCCAGCTCCTGGGACAGAAAGCCTTGAGTGTCACAGACAGGGTAGCACCAGGAAAGTATGAGACCTCTGGCACTACTGTCTCCGACATGTACCTTCATAGCCGAGGGCCCAAGGGAGCAGAGGTGAAGGCTTGGTGACATGGGGCCCCCACGGGCCTCCCCCCAGAAACTGATGGCTCTGGAGATCAGGGACCCACCATCTACAGAGCCCCTCTAGACTCCACAGATGACGATAGATACAAGTGAGAACAGAAATAACCGGCTCCGAGAGGGGAAGAACAGATGTGGCCGTCAGAGCCCCAGATGTGGCTCAGCCATGGCCACTGCCAGGAATGCTGTGCCTCTAGACAGGAATGTGGACCCAGATGTGGACAGGGATGGAGATGGGGGCTGGAAGAGGGGACAGAACGGCTTCTGGGTTCCAGGAGGGGAGCGCAGCTCTGAGGAAGAAAGAGGGTTAGTGTTCAGCTTCTCAAAAATGTTCAGCCTGTTGTGGGGGGGGGAGTGGGGGGTGGCAGAGATTTGCACAAATAAACACACCACCCTTCGGCGGTGTCGCAAGCCTCGCCACTCCATCCTCACACTCCTGCAAGTCCTGATGCTCCACCCGACTGACCTCTGTTCGTTGGTACTCTTGGGTACCTCCTGCCACTCAGGGGGAGGGCGGTGACAGCTGCCTCTGTCTCTCGAACTGGGAGAGAAATGTCACTTTTAGCCCTTTAGCCTGTCGTGTCAGCATCTTTCCCGAGCTTCACAAACACCCAGCCTTCCAGGCACCATAGAGATGAAGAGATGAAGAGGGGGCCCACTGCCCCGTTGGGTCCATCCAGCCCCGGGCACATAAACACCCCAGTGACAAAGCTTCCTGCATCATGGCTCACAAGGCCCACTTACTTCCCACTTAGTTTTGAATTTTCATCTTGGGAGAAATTTTGCAAATTGCTAACAGCAGGAACTTCCCAGAAGCAGCAGGATAGAGTCAGTGTTATTCTCAGCCTTGCAATTTTCAGGCATACCTTTCCCAAAGAGTGTCATCTAAACAAGCAGACTGTGAAGGTGACTGGCATTGCCTGGGGTGCTGGAGTCCTGGGGTGGAAGAAGCCACCCAAGACTGCCATCGTCCTGTCCCCCGCCCCCTGTTCCCCACACCCTCCGCTTAACCTGTCCCCATCCTGTCTGTGAAAACATAGACGGCAGCCCACACTCTACCGGTCCAGGAGGACTGGCTACCTCCACAGACTCTCTGCTGGGCAGGAAGTGCTTTAAATATAACCTGAGCCCCTCCCATCACCAAATCAGCCACTTCCTCTGGTCACGCCTTAGGAAAGGGGATATGGAGAAATACATTGTCCCTTCTTTTACTGAAAGCCAAAGAAGCAGTTCTGGAGTATCGAGCCCACCTTCCGCACATATCCGCTCTGTGACCTACCCAGGTCTGAGTGGGAGTCCTCAGAAGTAGTCCTCAGTGTCATCTCTACCTTCAACGGGGTCTCTAGGGATCCTGACAGCATTGGCCCTCTCCCTCCAGTCTCCTATGAAGAGTCACATAGACACTCACAAGGGTGCCTGCTGTATGCTCCACCACACCTCAGCAAATCTAACTCCACCCTGACACGCATGGGGATGCCACCGGAGTACTCCACAAGAGGAAACAACCTCTGGGAGAATTAAATCCTCACCTCAGGCTACCTGGTTCACGGGCTACACAGCAAACACCACTGCCACCACGTCAGGACTGAGCAGACGCCTGCGTCCTGTCCTCCACCTCACTTTCTCCTCATATAACACCCCTGGGTGACAGAGGGGCACATACAGCACTGCCATCTGATCCTCTCTGAGGTGACCTCCCCAACTGGGTTCAAACCTGCACTGGCGCCTTCGCACAGCCCAGGGGTCTCAGCAGCCAAGGGCATCTCGCCTCCTCCAGAGGACAGTGGATAGCTTTTAGAGTCCAATCTGGAATTACAGACTTAACAAGGACTCTTCACATCAGGCAAGCTTAAATCAAGAAACACTAAGCTGGGTGGTGTTGGCACACACCTTTGATCCAAGCACTCGGGAGGCAGAGGCAGGTGGATCTCTGTGAGTTCCAGGCCAGCCTGGTCTACAAAAGATAGCTCCAGGACAGGCTCCAAAACAATACAGAGAAACCCTGTCTCGAAAAAACAAACAAACGAAAAGGAAAAAGTCAAGAAAGAAGTCCAAGGAGAGAGTCGACTGTGGTCGGTTTGACATAAATGTAGAACTCTCTGGCAGCAGGAGAGAGAAGATCAGAGCCAAGGCTTGGAGAAGCGGGCTGACCGCCATGTTATGCAGAGGAGATAGGAAACCCGGAAAGGACACACACCCTATGTGGGGTTGTGCGGGCTATCTGCATCTCAAAGTCCAGAACCTGGATCCCCGAGGGGGCTGCACACCCCTCTTCCTGCGGTCTGCTCCACATTCCTCACATACTTTACGCTCAGTTAAGGGGAAATTATCAGGGGGGTGAGCAAGCCCACAGCATCGCATCTCGTCATGCCCCACCCCACCAGGGTCACATGGACAACAGCCTCTTCCCGTAGAGCCCGGCGCGGTCTCTGACCAGGAGGTTCAGCAGGAAGGAAAAGGCAAGCATTGAGGCAGTGTCTCTCTGTTCTCCACAAGACAAATGGGCCGTAATGAGGAGGACAGCGGGAAAGAGGAGGGTCTGAAGAGGCCAGGTCCCAACTGAGGGAAGGTGGAAGACCTCTGACCACGCCATTGCTTCTCTACGGTCACCGCCCACCATTACACATCCCCCGAGACCTCCTCACGCGCCCACCTTCACCAGGGGCCATGGAATGGTGTCTATGGTCCGTCAATCATACTGCCAGTCTCAAGTCGGCCAAGGGATGCTATTTGTGGTGACATGCACGTTCTTGCTTCTTCCTTGGCCTGGTCAGCCAAGCAAATTCCTCTGAAGTCAAAGACCGCCTTTGCCTTCCAGGAGCCCTTCCCTGACAGCCCACAGGCCTAGGGTCTCTCTGATCTCCTTCATCTTCCACCTGAAACTAGAACAGCTCTTAGCATACGATTTCGTGCTTTTAGGTGTGTATTTCTGGATCTCCTTCAAAACGAATGGGAACCAAAGGATCGTTCTTATTCACTGAGCCTCTTGCATGTTCCAGGAACCTGGCTAGCTAGCGCCAAATCAACAAGTTCTTTTGTCCGGAGACCACTGGCATTCTTTTTTTTTTTTTTCATCTTTTTTTTTTAAGATTTATTTACTTATTACCTATACAGTGTTCTGCCTACATGCCAGAAGAGGGCACCAGATTGAATTGTAGATGGTTGCGAGCCACCATGTGGTTGCTGGGAATTGAACTCAGGACCTCCGGAAGAGCAGTCAGTGCTCTTAACCTCTGAGCCATCTCTCCAGTCCGACCACTGGCATTCTTATCCCCAGTTTACCTACAAGCAAGTTGAGATGCAGAAAGATTAAGTAAGCAGGTCCACAATGGCCCTGCTAGTGAATCAGTGGAGTCTTAACACACGATGTTAATTTTACAAGTTAACTCGGTTCCCCTGTCCATCCAACACGTGTGTGAAGCAGGCGGGCACCTCGAGCAGCAGAGGGGCAGGGCATATATTGGAGTAGAGCAAGGGGAGTGTCTGGGGGAGGGGCCCGCTAGTTGCATAGCAACAGTCTCAGGATTGGTGCACCTCTGGGCTTGGGTGACCTGTCCTGTGTTGATTGGTCAACTGCAGATGCAGGAAGGTGGCTATGCCTAAAACCTCTCCCAGGGCAGTTGCTGCACCCTGCATTCCACTATTATCAGTAAAGCACATCCAGAGCCCCCCAGCTAATTTCTGATTGCTTCCTTGCCACACGGAGGGTATCTGGCTTCCTAGTGACTAGAAGGTTGGGCAAGGTCAGGAGCTCAGGGCATGTTGCTGAGTCAGGGGCCTGTGTCTTGCTGGGTCTTTTCTGCAGTCTGTCATGGCTGCCAAAGCAGGGGCTGGGTGAGGGTCTGGGTCCTTCAACACTAAGATATTTTTTAAAGATTTATTTATTATATATGCAGTGTTCTGACTGCATTTGCCTGCACACTAGAAGAGGGCATCAGATCTCATTACAGATGGTATGAGTCACCATGTGGTTGTTGGGAATTGAACTCGGGTCCTCTGGAAGAACAGCCAGTGCTCTTAACCTCTGAGCCATCTGTCCAGCCTGACACCAAGATGTTTCAGGATGGAGTTTGCCTATATTTAACTGTGCTTCCCACAACATGACAAAAAATGAAGGTGCTCAGTATAAGATGGGTGGATGGACAGATAGACAGACAGATGGACAAACAAATAGAAGGTTGATGTGGGTTTCACAGATTCAACCACAGAACTGAGACAAAAAAACAAAAACAAACACCTGTGTTCCCAGCCCCATTATAATCAATGGGTTAAACTTGTGAGGCAATTTGTTAACCCAAGGACCCAATACTATGATCTTGGCGTGTCTCAGATTATGACTACACTTAAGATAGCATGTGGCCGGGTTGGAGAGATGGCTCAGAGGATAAGAGCACTACCTGCTCTTCCAGAGGTTCTGAGTTCAATTCCCAACAACCACATGGTGGCTCTCAACCATCTGTAATAAGATCTGGTGCCCTCTTCTGGCCTGTGGGCATGCAAACATATGCTGTATACATAATAAATAAATAAATAAATAAATAAATAAATAGAAAGATAGCATGTGGCCATTTGGAGCTTCGGGCTGTGATCCTATAAGGGCTACTGTCATGATTTGGGTATGAAGTGCCAACCCCCCACACACACACACCAATGTTCCTGTATTAAAGGCTGGTTGCCATGTGACACAGACTCTTAGGAAGTTATATCAAGAAGTCTCTAACCTCATCCATGGACTAAGCCATTGATGGCAAATTATTGGGAAGCAGAGCCTAGTTAGAGGAATTAGATTACTGGGGGTGTACCCTGTAAGTTCTCTCTCTCTCTCTCTCTGCCTCTGTGTGTGTGTGTGTGTGTGTCTGTCTGTCTGTCTGTCTGTCTATATGTATGTATATATCTATCTCTGCCTGTCTGTGTACATGTATGTATGTATGTGTCTATCTCTATCTCTGTGTGTGTCTGTTTGTCTATATGTATGTATGTACATATGTATGCATGTATCTATCCATCTCTGCCTGTCTGTGTGTACGTATCTATCTATCTCTGTCTCTGTGTGTGTCTCTCTATATGTGTGCATGTATGTGTTTATCTATCTGTGTGTATCTGTGTGTCTGTCTGTCTCTCTTCCTCTTCCTTCCTCTTCCTTCGCTCCCTCGCTTCTCTTTTTCTACCCACTCTGAGATGAGCAGTGTCCCCTACTGCACATCTTTGTCACCATGACAGCTCATAGTGCCGGGCCTCAGGCCCTAAGCAATGGAGCCTGACCATGGCCTAAGACCACTAAAATTATGAGCCAAATGAACCTCCCTTGCTGTAAGTTGATTTGCTCAGGTATTTTTTTTTTCCAACACAACAGAAAGTGATTAGCACGGCCGCTTGGAAATTGCAGTTTGTGGCCAGAAGCACAAGCCAGATCGTTCTCAGTGTAACCTGTTAGTGATCAGCCTTCAACCAACAGAAACTGGAGGAAGAGAACACATTCCTGGCAGGCTGTCTTCCAGCTGGACAGAAAATGGACAGTCTTCAACTGCAGCCCTTCAGTCCTAGGCCTTTAGGGGTGAGGGGTGACACAGCAACTGGAAGAGTTTGGGCTAGGGTGCCTGGGAAGGGGGCAAGGCTCGGAATGCAGTAAGTATGTGTCCTGTGTGCTTTGCGAATCCCACGTCCATTCGAGAGCAGGCTACGGCACATGTGTGTGCTGTGTGTGTCGGGGCACCAGGGGCAGGGTAGCGTGTGGGAGAGACAAGCACACACCTGTAATAACATTGGCTTCAGAGCTCAGAGAGAAGAAATCCCCCAACTGTTTTATCAGAGCCCAAGTTACCAAATTACGTTGTTGTTTTAAATTTGAGCTCCTCTGCCTGCAAATGGGGGGATCTCAGGTTCACGGAGTTTAATGCTTGGCTGGGCCTGGAGCTCTGCTTCCCAACCCGACTGGGTTCCCAGACTCCCGGCCTGAGGAACAAAAGTCTTCTCTCTCAGGGCTTTGAAGTGGGAAACACTAACTGCTCCCTTTAATTAGAAAGAAACCCCCTATTGTTCCTACTTTATTACTGATGGATGGAGACGTAGCAGGGGGCAGATTCTGAAGAACACAGTTTGGTGGGGGAAGGGGAAGGAGGAACCAAGAAATCTTGAACACAGAATCTCCTGGGCCGGTTCCATGCACCAAGCCAGAACCCCTGGTCCACCTTCCCAACAAAGACTCTACTGGGCCCTTCTGGCTTTTGATTAGGCACAACAGGGGGGTGGACAGTGAGAGCTGAGACTAAATCAGTCCTGTTGACACAAGCAGTAGGAATATGAGGAGATCATCCCATGAGACAGCCTCCTAGAGCAGTTCTCAGGATGGAAACTGGGAACAAGCTGGGTCCTACAGTCTGGAGAGCTGGCAGACAAACAAGAGGAAGGTGTTCCCGGGCCCTGCGGGTAAGTGACCCACGCAGGGACACAGAAGTCAGAATAGGCTGGACTTTTCTGAGGACACTCAGGACATCGGTCTGGCTGTAGAGGGAAACTGAGGCAGCGGACCTGGAAGAAAGAAGGCAGGAGGGAAAGATCTGAGGACTGGAAGCTTCGGGAGGCTCCCAGCCTAACCGGAGAATGAGACCCTGATGAGACCTAGAGAGGGAGGGGGTTAGTAAGCCTCGGCCCCACCCCCCACCCTGGGAGCTAGCAGCCCCGTGCAGGAAAGCAAGGGTGAAACCAAAGAGAAACGGGGGCGGGGAGCGGGTGCTCGCACAGAAGCAGGGATAATGATGGTTTAGATGGAGGTGGCGGTGACTGTCCAACCAGGAAACGAAGGTGAGTCTGGGATAGACTTCAAAGGGGCAAACAAGCCATGCTGACAGCACAGATATGAGGGGATAAAGGAATGACAAGGGTGAGACACCAGATCTCACAAAGGTGAGATCTCCAGTCTGGGAAACAAGAATGTGGATGAGGGGGGAAGGGACAGCAGTAAAGGAATTATATAAAACCCTCCCAAATCCCCACTCTCCTTTCCAAGCACAAAAGATGTTCTGAACCAAGTCCAGGGGGAAGGAAGGTGGGCTCCTGAGATCTGTACCGGCGAGGAATGCAGCCGCCTCTGCCGCCTTCATGCACTTCAAAGTGGCTCACACCTGGCCTTCATTCGATCCTCAAAACAACCGCAGCAGGTGTCTGCACCCCCATTTTGTAGATGAAAACACTGAGGCCTAGAAAGGCCTAATCAAAGTTTCCCCAAGTCACAGGAGCACTTTAGGGTACAGCTGGGAACAGACACCTTCTGAGTCCCAGCTCAGAAGCCCTCCCACTGGGCAGCTCCGCGGAGGGGGAAGAGGAGGGGTCACACACACACACACACACACACACACACACACACACACACACACACACACACACACCTTGGGTCACTAGGGTGCGGGAGCAAGAAGTCTGGGGCTCCAGAAGAAGATCCACTAGGATTTGAACTCCACTCTCAGGTTTCTCCTCACGTGCGCAAGGAGCAGCGTAAGGCAGGAGCTTAGGCTTGGAATCGCCGAGTCTACTCAGATATCACAGATGGTTTGAATCAGCCTGCTACCTTGATAGAAATAATGGGGGCTCCTAAAGACAGTCTCATGCCAGCTCCATCCATCCGGGCAGAGAAAGGTATCTTCCAGGAGAACTTCCCTGTCTGGGGTCTCAAGTCCATACCCCCTGTCCCAAGCCCATCGAATCCATAAGGAAACCCTGTCCCAGAGAACACCCGTTCCTTCCCCCACCAGAAGAACCACCCACAGGTTGCCAGAAACTTGTGGCCTCGGTTCTGGTTTGACAAACTCTGACCATGACCTTTACTGAGGTCAAACATGGTTCCTAGGGAAATGGAACAAGCGTGGATGATGAACTAGGTTGAGATTTGTGGGCAGACCACCACGTGGGGCAGATGGACCAGGAAAGCGAATGTCTCACCTACTTCACCACGGAATGGGTACCTTGTGAGTTTTTGGTTTTGTTATTGTTTGGTTAAGTTTTTGTTTTTGAGATGGTCTCACACAGTAGCCCAGGCTGGCCTAAAACTCACTGCATAGCCCAGGCTAGCCTTCAACTCACCAAAATCCTCCCACGCCAGCCTCTAGGGTACTAGGATTACAGACACCATAAGCCACCACACCCAGCCTGTCCCTGTGTTCATTATTTCACTCGTTCAACCTGACAACTGTCATTGTGCCATTCCTTTTCATGAGACACTTAACCTAGGATGTGCAAAACCCATTAAGGCCAAAAGTAATCAATGTATAAGGTGATATAGTCCCAAGGATAAAACCAGATCTGTTGTTCAAAGACCCTATCAGAACCCCCAGCACCCCCACCCCGCCCCCCACTCCCACCCCCTGTAACAAAGTAGCCCTTCCACAGGGAAAGAGAACAATGTGTCTCCATTCCTCCAAGCATCCAACAGTTTGGTCAAGGATCTGTTTCATGAAAATGTGGCCCTTAACCCACCCCCAGGCCCCGCCCCCCCAAAGCTTGTCTTGGAGCTTAAAAATACAATGAAGTTAATTTTTAAAAACCTTTCATTGAGTTCCATGAGGCCCCTATTAATTTTATTGTTTCAATAAAGCATTTATTTAATTGTCTCCAGAAGGGCCCTGTTAAAGGCACAGATGTTACCTGAATCAGAAGGGAGAGAGAGCCAGGAGCCTTTTTTCACCCTTTTCCATTAGCACGTTAGCAGGATTCTGTTATTGGATTAACTGATTGTCACCTTAAAGTCCCACAGTGGAGCCCTGAGGGAATGGGACAGGAGGGCTCAGTTAAACTCCGAACAACCACAGGCCGCAGTTTCAGGGAGCCAGGCTCAGTCGATACGGTTTGGACTAAGACAAAAGAGGTCTATTTGTGGTTGCTTTCCCACTGGTAAGGAGACGCTTGCGGTTTAGCCTCTAATGTACGACCGATGTCTGTCATTCGGACAATAAGCACTTTACTAGATGTGTGGCGCCCAAACCATAATCGGGGAAGCATTCAAATTCACTAGCCGAAGACCTGTACCACCACTGCTTGGAGCTTGAAACACCCACCAGAGAACAAGATGAAACCCCACCCTTATGGTGCTTACGTAGGAATGAGGGGAGGCTAGAGGCAGGCAAGGAAAACTATGACAGATGTGGCAAGATCGTTTCAGAAAACAGTGTCTTGAGAACGTAAAGCAGGGCAGCATGATGGACAGTGGTCAGAGGAGGCCTGTCTGATGAGAAAGATGTTGGAAGCTGGAGACAGAGAAGGAGCCCACCCTTCCTGGGGAGGTCTGGGGTGTCAGCAGGGCTCTATAGGCAAAGGCAATAACAGTGCCAGCATCCAGGGGCCCTGTTTCCGAGAGGACTGTCGCCAAACGGCTAAGAAATTAGAAAGCTACAGCAGAAGGGGAGGCCTCAGGGTCTTCTTTTCATCAAGAATATTTAGGGCAGGAGTGATGACTCTGTGGCAGTGCAAGAAGGAGAAACTGAGTTTGAATCCCCAAGACTCACCAAGTAGCACTTCTGTAACGCCAGAGCTCCTACTGGGCCAGCTAGCTCTCACTATACGCAAAGTCCCTGTATCAACCAAGATGGACAGGGACTGACACCCAACGCTGTCCTCTGACCTTTACAGCTGTGCTTTGGAACATGTGCCCCCAATTCATACACACACACACACACACACACACACACACACACACACACACACACCACCCTACACATGAAAAGATTTTTTTTTTAATGTCAAGACTGGGACTGGCTGAGTGTGGTAGTACACACTTGGACTCCCATCACTTGGGAGGCAGAGAGGCAAACAGATGACAAATTCAAGGCTAGTCTTAACTATACAGCAAGTTCCAGGCAAGTCTGGGCTACCAAGCAATACCTGTCTCAAAAGAAAAAGAGAGAGAGAGAGAGAGAGGATATGTTAGCTGGGTGGTGGCGGGGCATGCCTTAAGTAGTCCCAGCACTCAGGACTCTGTGAGTTCAAGACCAGCCTGGTTCCAGGACAAGCCAGGACTATACAGAGAAACCCTGTCTCAAAAAAAACAAGGACAGAGAGAGAATATGTCAAGAAATACCACAGGACAGAGACTAAAGTAGATGATTAAGACACAGGGCTGAGCAGGGGGCAGGTGACCACAGCAGGAACTTTAAGTCCCATTGTTCTCAGATTCTACAGGGAGATAAAGCAGGAAGCCAAAATGAAGCTTAGTCCCAGCCCTGGGCCATTTGTGGCAGAGCTTGTATGGTAAGAATAAGCTATTAGCTAGACGGGAGAAGAACTCCTAAGATTGGTGAAGCCACCGGCTGGGCTGCCACTCCGGAGTCAGGAAGTACTTGTGCATACAAGAATCCAAGAAGTAGGTTGCGCCGGGCGTTGGTGGCGCACGCCTTTAATCCCAGCACTCGGGAGGCAGAGGCAGGCGGATCTCTGTGAGTTCGAGACCAGCCTGGTCTACCGAGCGAGTTCCAGGACAGCCTCCAAAAGCCACAGAGAAACCCTGTCTCGAAAAACCAAAAAAAAAAAAAAGAAAAAAAAAAAGAAGTAGGTTGCACCTAACTGTAAGAGCCAGCCAAATTACTCTCCAAATGATGGGGATCATCAAAGATTTTTCCAGTAGGAAAATGACGTGTTTGAAGCAGTGCTCTTGGCAGATGAATCTGGTGCCCATGCACGCTCTGAGATGGGAAGAGACCCAATCCTGGGAGATTATGTGAGGAAGGGCCCAGGCTTCAGGGATAAAGAAAAAAGAAGAAGAAGAAAAGGAACCAATCCAAATGACAGGTTTTGTTTTAGGTTTTTCGGGGGTCTGTTGTTGTTGTTTAACAGGCCAGGATTGGGGTTTGAGCTTGCAAACATCAGGAGTCCCAAGGTGTCTAACCTTGAGCCCCACTGCAAAAAAAAGCCAGGAAAGCTGGTGGGGGAGGGGCTGATGGGTCCACAAGGATCTGTGTGAGCCTTCACCCTCCTGTCAGGGTCAGAGTGGTCACCGCCACAGATGGGGCTGGAGGAGCAGGCAAGATGCCTCTCACATCCCAGTACAGGTAATCTCCTCTAATGGAGGGATTTTGTGTAATTTTTACTTCCTTTTGTGTGTGTGTGTGTGTGTGTGTGTGCGCGCGCGCTTGCGCGCTTTTTTCCCCGAATTTTTCAAATAATTATTTTAATTCCACACAGACTCCCAGAGTCAAGTTAACCCTTTGTCAGCTATCATTTCTGAGTGTTGTATTCCCCCTCATCCTCAGAGCAGACCAGGGAGGTGTGATTACAGAACCCTCTGGGGTTTCTGAAGTATTCTGTGGTGTAGAAGTTGCCTAAGCCTGTGGTGTAGAGGTTGCAGAACCTCTTCTAAGTGCCTATAGCTATTCTCTCCATACTTGTCCCCATAGATTCTTTGTCCCCATAGCTACTGGCTCCAGAAGGTTGTGACTCGCCTCCGTCCTTTAAATTCTATAACAGCCCCACAGCACCGCACATTTACCTTCTAACCAAGATGGCAGCTCTGGGCTTGGAAAAGTTATCTGTGGGACTTTTGTTGCAGAATCAGCTCAGACTGGCCAGATGGTGAGCTACAATACAGGCCAAAGAGGGAATTCCCAGCAGACCCTCAGCCGTGAGAGGCCTCTGCCTCCTGGGAGTTGTCTTCAGGCACCTCACACCTTACATCAGCTCTCTCATCATGAAAATTGGAGATAATGATAGCATTTATCTCCTACAGTTGTTAAGTAGATTATATGATAATGGCAATTGTTTAGTAAGTGTGCTCTATCATTAGTATTAATAAGAACAATAAAATAATAAATCTTTACGACCAAACCTTGTTACCTGCAGGCTAAAGTGACTTTAATGAACCTCTCTCTGCCTTGGCTTCCATTGGTGCCATCCTCTCTGTCTCTCTCTGTGTCTCTTTTTCTCTATCTCTCTCTGACTCTCTGTCTCTGTCTCTTTCTCTCTCTCTCTCTCTATATATATATATCTGTCTATCTCTCTGTCTACTCTGTCTCTATGTCTCTGTCTCTGTCTATCTCTCTGTCTCTCTCTCTAGGACTAGGTTTTTTTCCCCCTAGAAACTAATGAAAAGCTGGAAAAAACCCGGGGATCTGGGTTACTGCTGCTTTGACAGATCCCTGAAACCCACAAGCCTCATCATTGTCTACAAAATGAGCACTCTTTCTGACCTCGTGGTATGTGACAAGGAGACGGGGCCTTTCCTGGTTGCGATCCGGCCCTACGTGCAGCCCTCCCGATGTGCTGATTCTCCGTCAGGGTCAGGAAGCCCCTTCACTTCCCACATTCTCCTTCACGTAGGCCCTACTGGTTTGAGATAGATCTTCCCAGTTATGCTGTGAACTCCTGAGAGGGGCCAGGAAGGTGGGGTTTAAATAAGTCCACCAGACCCAAGACAAAGGAGAAATAGGTATTTATTAGGGAAGCACTTACAAGTAAGAGTAAATAGTGCCTTGGTCTTCCTGCTCCAGAAGATGCAGTTCCTGCCCCTCTGATGCTCTCCTCAACCCAAGAGAGCGCGCCCGCAGCTCCTCTACCTTATAATGGGTCAGGTTTTCACATGAAACCACACCCAGAGGGTGTGGCCGCCACTACAAGTTCACTGGCAAGGCAAGATGCCACTACAGGGCCACAGAGCCAAGGCTCTCTTGACTAGGCATAGCACCGTCCTCCCATGTGCCCCCAGGACAAAGAGGGGAGCAGATGAGAGAGAATTTCCCACCCTCTAAGTTAGAGCCAGGTGCATACTCGGTGCCCTCCCTCTTGGTGGTTCCCTCCTCCACCTCCCAAGCTGCAGCAAAGTGGTTGGATTCATACAGCCAGGCCGTGATGATGCCCTCCTTTAATCCCAGCACTCAGGAGGCAGTGATTCTCTATGAGTTTGAGGCCAGCCTGGTGTACAGAGCTAGTTCTAGGACAGCCAGGGCTACACAGAGGAAACCTGTCTTGAAAAAAACAAAAAGAGTGTGTATGTATGGGGCGGGGTCCTTCTCCTTGACCATGGTTTAGGAGAAACGTTCCTCTATCTGCTCAGGGAGCATTGGTTGGCCAGAGAAGGTGTGATATGTCATCTCTAGCCACAACCTGCACAGCTGCCTCCAGACCTGGCTGTTGTGTGCCCCAAGGAAGCGTCTGCTCCACCAGCTCCTGCCAGGGTCTATCCGTCCCCGCTTATGGATGGCCAACTCTCCAGCTCTCCAGCTCCGTCTGCCCAGGACAGGCAGAAGCCCTTTTTCCTTCCCACCTCCCTGCTTCTCCGTTCAGTTCAGGGTCCCAGCCCCAAAGTCAACCGCTTGCTCACACCTTCTCTAAGCTAACATTTTACCACAGAGTTCGGCCACAGCAGGCACAACCTTAGAAAGCTGGAAAGGGGAGGGGAGGAGAGCACCCAAGGCACCCTGAGCAGCGGGTGCAGCTCAGGAGGCAGCTCACAAGATCAGGCCTAGTCAAGAGCAGGAAGCCCCTGGACAGGCCCTGGTGCTGAGGAGGCACTGTAAGCCAGCCAAGCTGTGGGAGCCCTCAGAACATTCTTGGTTCCTGGGTTGAGAGGGGGCCTTGCCCCATGGAATAACTGTAGGGCTGAAGGGGCTCAAGTTCCCAGGCAGAGCCCCACCCAAGGAGGGACGAAGCTATTCTCCGGATAGTCGCCGTCTCTCCTGGGCACTGCTTTCTCCATCTTTGACTGACTACCTCACTCAAGATTCCTTCCAGGTTTTTTCTGCCCATGTTTCTGCATCTTCCTCTATCTCCATCCAGTCCTTCTCATTTCCCCAACCCCATCTCCCGTAATTTCTTGGGAATTCGGACTTGGGGCTCCCTTACGTCCTGTAGGTAAGAAACCCGACCGCCATGTCTGTTTCTTTAAATATATATTTTGGGAAGGTCATCTTTACTTCCCACCTGAGGGAGGTGGAGGAACATGCTGCCTAGCTGTGCCCATCCCCACCCCACCCCATTCTTTAGAAAGAGGTCCCCCTCCCTCAGTACCTGGCCCCAAGGAGGACAGGGCTGAGGCTGGCCCCTGCTCTTGGTTACTGTGGCATCAGAAGGCTGAACCCCAGGCCTTCTGTTAACTCATCACAGTATGGGGAAGGGCCTTTCTGATGAACTGCTAGGCTGTTGGTTCTGGGAAAAATGAATACTCCATATTGGAAGGGAGCCTGGAAGGCCGAGCAATTTCTCCAGTGGAAACCAGGGGGCAAAGGAGTCGAAGCCAATTCTGCCTTGAGGAAGCCAACCACGTTGTCTACCACATCAAAAATGTTTATTTGTTGTTGTTAATGCTAGATTGTCACGCCTTTAATGCCAGCACTTGGGAGGCAGAGGCAGGTGGATCTCTGTGAGTTCGAGCCTGCCTGGTCTACAGAGTGAGTGCCAGGATAGGCCCCAAAGCTACACAGAGAAACCCTGTATCGAAAAACAAACAAACAAAAATACTAGATTGCACATACTGAGCAATCTCAATTGGGATTGAATCTCTGACTTCAAATCCAGAGTTCTTCCCACAACTTTTCCTACACCCGAGCAAAGGACTCCAGACATTTTTGTATAGGAGATAAAGCCTCAGGGTTCCATACACCCTCCAGATCCCAGGGTCCCACGGATCCTGGCTAAACAGAAGTGTTGTCTCCAGCTCACTACTTTCTGGAAAAGCATGAAGTAGCAGCTGAGGAAACTGAAGGGAAGGGCAAGGAGGAGGCACTCCAGGAAGGCTAACTTGGAACAGTAGGGGATCATGGGAAGAGGCAGAGGGTGGCCAAAAGGCAGGCAGCACTAGCTTCGAGGCTGGAGAATGTGGCATTCTCTGAGGGGAAAGAAAGGGGGGGGGCTGTATGGAGAGCTAGTGGAAGCTCATGGAAGCCCAGATTACCAGTTCAGTTGATCCTCCACGTGTTTCAGCAGGAAAAGCAACTCGCCACCAGAGGTGTCAGGGACCTGGGCTGGAAGGAAAGGGGCAGTCCAATACAGGCAGCCCAGAAAAGCGGTGCCTTGGAGAAGTCTAGGCCAGCCACCTCCTTCCCAAGCACCGGTATCCTGGCCAGTATGTTGCATTTGAGTGGGACGAAGGGAAGAGAAAGAACACATAATCTAAAGTATGGAGCCCTGTTAAGCAATTGCTGGCCTAAAGGCTGCTGGTGGGGTCCAGGTTGGGGAAAGAGTAGGAAGAGCAGGACGCCGCTGTTGGAAGCTGTGTCGAGAAATAGCACCCGGCTCTGAGCAGGACACTGGCCTGTGAGGCCCAGGCTGTGGTGTGGACCCTGCCAGGCCTTTCTTTTTCATGGCTGGACAAACATAGATGAAGGAACAGTAGCTTTTCACAAGTGTTACTACTTCCCAGTTCTTTGAAATAACTCCTCTCCTTGGGTGGCTGGCGCGCGTACGCGCGCACACACACACACACACACACACACACACACAAACAATCAAAATTTGGTTAAGAACGGTCAATTCCAAAGGTTGGATATCTTTCTTTCAGCATCCAAAATCCTGTTCCCGTCTGGGATGGTGTGTGCCTGTGTGTCTCAGGGAGGCAGTGCGGTCGGAGGGTCTTTGTTTCCGTATATGAGGCTCCTGTTTGCAGGGCTTCTGAGTCTGCATCGTAGGTACATTTATGTCTATTTCTCTGGCCCTTGTTGTGCACTGAACTTTCAAACCATAACAGAAAACACCAAAAGCTTGGCAGAGATATCATAGGAATAATTATCCAATTTCAGAACATGTTATTATAATACCTACATGATGTGTAATGAAGTTAACAATGTTCACGTTATATTCACCAACTCTGAGCTGTACACCCACAATGCCTGTCCCTCCTCGGGGAGGCTTCTCCAAGACATGAAACTCTGAGCTGCACACCCACAATGCCTGTCCCTCCTCGGGGAGGCTTCTGCAAGACATGAAACTCTGAGCTGTACACCCACAATGCCTGTCCCTCCTCAGGGAGGCTTCTGCAAGACATGAAACTCTGAGCTGTACACCCACAATGCCTGTCCCTCCTCGGGGAGGCTTCTGCAAGACATGAACACTCAGAGGTTCCAAAGAAAGCTTTTCAAGGAATCTGCCCCCCCCCACTACGACTTTCTCAAAGATCGCCATGTCTGGTTGTGTAGCCGGCTTGTGAAATTGTGGGAAGGCAGGCACACCTATCTTGGGATGATAGCTGGTCCTCACACTCCTTGAGCAGACTGTGGAATTGCAAGGAAATGGCAGTCATGTTGGGGTCACCCAGGTAGACAGGGGATTTCTGACCCACCCAGCTCCCCCTCTTCCCTGGGGTGCTTTGTCTCAATTGAGGCTGAGTTTAAGGGGACTGTTTACTGTTTGCTGCTGTTCCGTGTTGACTTTAGCCAGTAGCTCTGTTTACAAACCCAGGTTGGTTTTCTCAGTACAGTTAATTAGACCAAAGACATCTGGTGTGTGTGTGGGGAGGGCATCTGCTCAGAGCACCCCCCCACACACACACACACTCCTCCCGGCAGCTATGGGCCAGAGCGGGGCGGAGCAGCTTAAACAGGAACAGACCGACGTACCGGACTCCATCAAACCCAAATCTCTCAGGGGGAATCATGGCTCCCTTCAACCTGCCTTTTCCATGACTAATAAGTCAGCATGGTCCCCACTTTCTGAGTCTTAGGGGACCACAAAGTCAAAGCCAGAAGGCCTACCTCAATAGGATCACAGACTAAGCATAAGAAACTTGCCCCCTCCCCTTCCATGTTCAAAAGAACTAGTCAGAAATTTCTATTCCCTTTCTGATCGCAGGGATCCTCCCTGCGTTCCACTGGAATGTGAGCCCTCTTAAGGGAAAACCCCCTCTCCCTAGAAAGCCCCTCAAGAAGAAGGTTCTAGATTCCTCCCCCACCCCTAAACTTTACCCCCACCTGGTCTCCTCCTCCTATCCTTGACACTGCCGGAAGAAAGAGATTTTCTCGTCCAGAGGAAAGCTGGAGGGATCCCGAGGAGGCGAGAGGACCTAGGTGCTCAGTTTCAGGGCCCCAGGGAAGCGGAGAGCCGCGAGGGGGAGGGGCAGCGGCTTATCTCCCAGGAGGGGGGAGCTCACTCCAAACAGCTAATGCACTGGGGTGTGAAAGCCCCTCAATTAGCACTAATGATGCAATCAGGGAGGGAGGAGGAGGGACCAGAAGTTCTGATGGAGTCAGCACCAACTTACACACAGGGCACACACACACTGCCTTCCTGGGACCCAGCAGCCCCTTCAAGACACGCGGACGCACACACTCCACAGACCGACGTGTGTGGACACCAATGCGCTCGCCGCATACGGTTCCAAATCCCCCTCTGGCGGCTCCGAGACCGGGGATCTCCGGGATGGGGGTGGAGCTCGTCTGTCTAGATGTGGCGATTCGGGGGACCAGGCAAATGAGATGGCACGTTGAACAGAACCTCTCGGAAACCTCATGATTAACCCGGAGACCACAGTTCCCACCCCTCGCGCTCTCGCAGGTGCCGGGCTGCCTCCCCAGACCGCCGCCCTTCACCACACCCAGAACCCGGGCTGTCCCCGAGCAGCCTCACCCGCAGAAGGCGGAACCCCTACGCCCTCCCCCGCGCCCAGCCCCAAAGCCCCGAGCCCTCCGAAACACACACACCACACACACCAGGAGGCAGCCGTGCACCCCCTGTGACCCCCACACCCAGGCCTTGGCGGCTCGCCCCTCGGAGCCGGTTACCCGCCGGCCTCGCCCCTCCAACTCCCCGCACCCTGCCGGCCAGCTCCGCTTTCGGCCGGCCTCCGGGTCCCGTTATCCCGCCTCGCCTCGGGCTTGGAGCCCGTGCACGCCGCTCGCCGCCGCCCCCTCCCCCGCTCCCCGGCCTGAGCTCCCGGGGCCGCGCGCTGGGCAGGGCCGGAGCCGCCTCCGCGCCGCTTCCCAGGCCCCGCTGGCCGCGGGAGGAGGTCCCGCTGTCAGTCAGCGGGGAAGGCCGGCCCGGGCGGCCGGAGGGGGCGGCGCCGAGGACGGGCTCGGCCGGGCGCTGGGAGGCGCTGGCGGAGGGGCGGGCGGGCGAGCGGGGAGGGGGGGGAGGTGGCTCCGGGCCTTATAAGCGGCGGGGGCAGGGCGGGAAGGAGGCAAGTGTCAGGCCGATGTGCCGCCCGCCGGGGGCCGGGGTCGGGGCTGCCCGGGCCATGCGCGCGGGCTGGGTAGGGGGCCGGCGCGGCGCGAAGCGGAGTCGCCTCGGAGCCTGAGCCGCCCGGGGCCGGGGGCCGGGGAGCCCTGCGCGCGGCCGGCCGGGGGGGAGGGGAGCGATGCGGCGCCGGCGGGCGGCAGTGGCCGCGGGTTTCTGCGCCTCCTTCTTGCTGGGCTCCGTTCTCAACGTGCTCTTCGCACCGGGCTCGGAGCCTCCGAGGCCAGGCCAGTCCCCGGGACCCTCGGCAGCCCCGGGCCCGGGCCGTCGCGGGGGTCGTGGGGAGCTAGCCCGGCAGATCCGAGCGCGCTACGAGGAGGTGCAGCGCTATTCCCGTGGGGGCCCCGGGCCGGGTGCCGGGCGGCCGGAGCGGAGGCGCCTGATGGACCTGGCTCCGGGAGGGCCGGGCCTGCAGCGTCCCCGGCCCCCGCGGGCCCGGCCCCCGCCCGACGGCGCTCCGGGCTGGCCCCCTGCTCCCGGCCCGGGCTCCCCCGGCCCGGGCCCGCGCCTGGGCTGCGCCGCGCTCCGCAACGTGTCTGGCGCGCAGTACGTGGGCTCAGGCTACACTAAGGCTGTGTACCGGGTCCGCCTGCCCGGCGGCGCCGCGGTGGCGCTTAAAGCAGTGGACTTCAGCGGCCACGATCTGGGCAGCTGCGTGCGCGAGTTCGGGGCGCGAAGGGGCTGCTATCGCCTGGCGGCCCACAAGCTGCTCAAGGAGATGGTGCTGCTGGAACGGCTGCGGCACCCCAACGTGCTGCAGGTACGAGAGTGGGGTTCTGGGATGAGGGGGCTGGCTGGTCACTCTGAAAGACTCCTTGGTCTTACAGAGTTAAGTCACGAGGCGTCAATGACCCTCCCGGTTGCAGCTAGGTGCAGAACCCAGATCGGGGCACTACTGAGCGTCACCCAGCCTGCCTCTCACCCTTTGGGTCAAACATTCTACCCAACTTGCACGCATCCCTTACAGACAGAGGCAAGGGCAGGAAGGGGCCCAAACTGGTGGTAGGGCAGTGAGTAAGGAGGTATGACCACATAGGACCCTGCTGCTGGCTGAAGCTGACGGTTCAACACCAGAGAGGTATCTCCAGTCATAGTGACCTCAAGCCCAGCATTCGGCTTCAGTCAACTCCCAGCTGCAGCAACGGGATCCCCCATATTGTTAGAGCCCGAACCCCGCTTCTTTCAAAGTCCCGTGACATGTCTGGCTTTGGTGGGAAGGGCTGAAAAGAGACCCGTGTGTCTAACTTGATTCCCGGGAGAGTCACTCATCCCTCACCCGGCTCACAGATCAGTAAAAGGGATAAAAGAGGCCAGAAAATCACAACCTTTCCCAGAAGTGACCGTGGGCTTTCCTGGGACTTCAAGTGGGTCCATCTGAGGCACCAAGGCAGCCTCGGGGTCTTAGGCCAGAAGACTTAAGGTCTGCCAGTCTGAATGCCACACTCTTCCAACTGTACTGAGCCAGGAGACCAGAAAGTTAAAAAAGCCAGATGCATGCCTTCCTACTAGGAAACTTTGTGTCCCTGTTCCCTGGGGACCCAGGCAGGAAGGGTGACACCCCGCCCCAAGCCCTACCCCTGACCCTCCAAGACTTAGACCGGGTCTTCACCGTGCCAGCCCCATCCAAACACAGCTCCTCTGAAGGCTCTGCCTGGGATAAGACAGACTGCTCCCTCTGCCTGTGTCTGAGCTTACTGAAGGGGACCCCTGACTGCAACTCCCAGCTCTGAATCCCACCCACCTCACAGCCCCTCACACGCACCTTCCATGCCCAAAGAGCTGACCAGAAGCCCAGCAGACACCCCTTCTTTCCTCAGTGGTGAGAAGGGGGCCCCGGGCCTGCAGGGATCTGTGGGCCATATGGAATAGAAGAGGCCGGAGTGCTACTTGTACTCCTAGTGGCTCCAAGTCTTCCTAGGACATACCCCCCCCCCAATCCTGGCCAGACACTTGTGACAAGCTCTGCCGAGGTGCTAGGCCCTGCATTGGTCCCAGGCAGCTGCCTGTTGTGTGTGTTGATGTCTGGCTATGGCTAACACTGGCTGGAGCTTAAGGGAGCCAGCAGCTGGTTACGTGGCCATTCTAACTGGGAGGACCTTGTTTTCTTTTCCTCTTCGGGTTCTTGAAAACTTTCTGGAAACCCAGTGGTGCCAGCCAGATTCTGAAGAGATGGAGAGGCCCTGAGTGACTTAGCAGGACACTCGGAGTTCATTAATTGCTCAGGGCCCTTTCACAGGACAGGTTTGACCTTCGGTGGGCCTCACTGGTCTCACCAAGCATTTCAACAAGGATCCGCTCACTCAGACCCACAGACAGGTCCGTCTCTGTAATTTGGTATCCTCCAGCATCGAGGGCACCAGAGAAAGACAAGACATTGCAGCAGAAGACACTTAACCCAAGCCCTCGCCAGCATGGCATCTCTCGGAACTGTGACCCCTCCAGCCTGAGGCTGAGGCTGGTTCCCTTAGAACAGGAGTAATAAGGGTCTTGTGGGAAAGTGGATGTCCCTGTTATGTCTTAAGAACTGCTTTGAGGGCGAGTTCCCCAAGTATTCTCTGACTCCCAGGCCATGTCCCTCTGACTTCTTCAAGTTCTGCTGCCTCTGTAGCCCATGCAGCCTGCCTTGGGCCTTCCTGCTCAAGAGGCCTCAGAGCCGTGTGCCAGGAACTAGAAATCCCGTTGTGTTGCTACCTCCTAATCATTTAAAATTTCAAAACCATTTGACTGTTTGCTGAACTAGGGAGGAGCCAGAGGACTTTCTAAAGTATGTCAGGCTCCGGATATCCCTCCCCCACCTCTGGGCCACCTGAAGTTAAGCTGTGGGCTCCACTAGTGAATCCAGAGCAGCACCGGAGACCTACCCTGCTCTTCCCAGCACAGACTCTGGTCACTAGGGGACAGCCTGGGGGATTCTGTCAGTCTTCAGGATCCTCTGTCCTCCACAGACATTCTCCTCACAGGATAGATGCCTCTGTGGCCCAGGGTCAAAGGGCACAAGAGTCTTCCCTGTCCTGATCCCATCATCCTGGGACCTCAGGCCTCAGATGGGCCCCCAGGCCTGCCTGGGCTGCAGATTCTGACCATACTAGAGTGTACCTCTCTTCCAGAAAGAACAAAAGATGCAACTGTGGTGCTCAAGCCTCATGCTTCCTGGTGGTGGTGGTGGGGGGTTTAATGGTGTCTTTTTATTTTTTCCTGAGGAGTGTTGATTAATACCTCGTTAACAGTGCATTTAACGACCTCCGGGTGTTCAATAACCTTCAGAAGTTTCCCACAAAAGCCCCAGACTGGAGCAAGAAAATGAGAACCAGGCCCCAGGGTTGCTGTCTTTACCTTCCCCGAAGCCCATCCTGGGTCTGGGGCCTCCCTGGGCCGATTGGGGTGTGGAAGGAAAAAGAAAAAGAGGTACCTAGGACAGGCCCTGGTCCTTGCACCACAGCCCAGGTAGCCTGGCAGAGAGAGTGTTTGGGGCAAGCAGGGCAGCTAGGAAGGGCAAGAAGACTGGCATGAGGAGCTGCTGGGTACTGGCATATTTAGGCCACGCTTCCTGGCCTCCATCTCAACCCTCCGCCACGGAGATCCTCACTTTCCCTTGTATGGCTTGGACAACTCGGCCTTTGTGCCCATGCTCCGTAGGGCGCTGGCTGTTTGGAGCCCATTGTGAGCCGGAGCTATGCAGTGCGTTAGGAGCAACATCGAGAAGCCGGCCTCCCTGTGGGATGTTAATGTGGGTGTCATGGCAAGGGTTTTTCCAATATGCTTTTTACTGGCCAGCTGGGTGATGCCAGAAGCCATCCCTCGGGTGAGAGAGAAGTACAGAGCATCTCATCACCATACACTCCCAAACAGACTTTCCCTGTGCTTCCCATTTATGTCACATGTCCAGATGTGCCTCTGTGCTTTGCAAAGTTGGGACGGTGGAGAAATTGACACGGGGGAGGGTATCAGATGATCATTTGCTGACAGAGGGTACAGGCTGTGGAACTGTGGTGACATCCGTTTGAATCCCAGCCCCTGTGTTTGTTAGCCGGATAACCCATTTAAGCAGCATAACTTCTCTTGAGCCGATTTCCCCACCCAAAATCGGACATTATGATAGTGGCCATGGGCCGCTAGGGTGATGATAAGAGCCAGGAGACTGCCAAGATGGCTCAGGAGGTAAAAGTGTGTGTAAAAGCGTGTGCCACCAAGCCTGACGGCCCGAGTTCACTCTCTAGAACCCACAGTGAAAGAGGAGAGCTGGCTCCTGCGAGTTGCCCTCTGACCTCAACACACACACTCGTCCATACCACACACACCACAATATTAATAGGCCAAAGTTTAAAAAACTGGATTGTGCCCGTAGCACATTACCTTGTTACATGGTGGCCAAGCCTGCCCGTCTCCCTGAGTAGCAAGAGGTGAGGGACTGGCTCTGCCGAACCAGAAGAAACTAAGGCTCTGGGAGCAGAGGCCAAAGTTCCCAGGAAACACTGCTCTTCCCTGGCTTGAGGGAAAGCAAAGGCACAGCATCTGATAGTCCAATCTCCCTCTGTCCCTGCCTCTCCCCTGTGACCTAATGGCCTGCCCCCAATCTCCCCCCAGCTCTATGGCTATTGCTACCAGGACAGTGAGGACATCCCGGACACGCTGACCACCATCACGGAGCTGGGCGCCCCCGTGGAAATGATCCAGCTGTTGCAGACTTCCTGGGAGGACCGATTCCGAGTAGGCCTGGGCTTTTTGTGGGGATGGTTCTCCCTTAGAAGGCAGTCCCCCAGAGCAGCCTAGACTTCTTAGCCCGGGAGGGAGGGAGGGAGGAGCTCAGCCGTAGGTCAAAGGGAGGTGGGAGGCCAGGTGGGGACCAGGAGAGGACCCTGGCGTTCTCCCTCCTCGCCACGGTGTGGGCGCACACGAGCACACCCCTACTGCTGCCTCACTCTTAGCCCATGCCGAGTGCATGGCTCGTCGGCCAGGGGTCAGTTGAAGATCAGTGATCTTTCCAAGACTCTGGCTGCAGCCTTTATGCTGCGGCAGAACCCTGGGAAAGAGGAAGGCCGATCCCTCCAAGCGAAACCCGGAACCCATGAGTCCATTGGGCCTGACCCAACCTCTGTGTCTACCCTCAGATCTGCCTCAGCCTTGGCCGTCTCCTCCATCACCTAGCCCACTCCCCACTGGGCTCAGTCACTCTGCTTGACTTCCGCCCTCGGCAGTTCGTGCTAGTGGATGGGGAGCTGAAGGTCACGGACCTGGACGACGCCCGGGTGGAGGAGACGCCGTGTACTAGTGTTGCTGACTGTATCCTCGAGTTTCCAGCCAGGAACTTCAGCCTGCCCTGCTCGGCCCAGGGCTGGTGTGAGGGCATGAATGAGAAAAGGAACCTCTACAACGCCTACAGGTGACGACCCTACATTTTGGGACTCCAGCCAACCAGGGACAATAACCTTGACCAGTGAAAACCATGGGGCCCCAGTCAAGAGAGAATGTGACTGCGGAGCTAAAAATAGAGAGTTCTGAGCTAGTTCGTAGGGGCAGCTGGAGGCGTCTTAAAATAGTGTCACACTCAGGGCCTAGGGCCGCCAGAACTGGCACGTCCCCTCTCTCCCCTAGCTCTTGACCTTTACAAAGCTTCTCACGGCTGAGAAACCCCAACTATGGGGTGCTACACCTCTGGGGTCAACCAGAGGACAGTGTGGATTGAAAGAGGAGGAAGGGTGGAGAAAGGGACCTCTGGTCCCAGTTTGGACAACGTTAGTCACAGTAGTCACAACTGTGCCCAATCCCATGCTTCAAGGCTGAGTGGAGTCCCTGGGATAGTGTGGACGTACCTGGTCCCTGTGGGAGGGTTCGGGCTCGCAGACCACACTCAAGTCTGACCCTATTGGAAGTGGGAGGGAGGACACACTGAAGTCTGACCCTACTGGAAGTGGGAGGGAGGACACACTGAAGTCTGGCCCTACTGGAAGTGGGAGGCAGGACACGCTTCCACAGGCTGGGCCCCTGAGCCTCTGCCCCATCTCTGCCGCAGGTTCTTCTTCACGTATCTCCTGCCCCACAGCGCCCCGCCTTCCCTCCGGCCTCTGCTGGGTACCATCGTCAATGCCACAGGTAAGCCTCGGGACCCATCTGCTCCCCGCCACCTGCCACTGCCCTGTCAGATGTGGGGACAAGAATGGCCCTGGCGATGCAAAGTCTAGGGCCTGTTATACCCTAAGACAACCTTCCGTGGTAAGGGCCCTCACGAGCCACCAGGCTTTGGGCCCTGGCTGTGGGGAGGGTCAGGAACCCGAGTATGTCATGATAACTATACTGTACTTTGCAGGGGAGCTCACCTGGGGGGTGGATGAGACCCTGGCCCAGCTGGAGACGGTACTGCACCTGTTCCGGAGTGGGCAGTACCTGCAGAATGCCACAGGCAGCGGTGCTGGTGAGTGACCGCAGGTGGGAGCAGGTGTAAGAATGAGTGACTTCCACCCACTGGGCTCTGGCTTACCCCTCTGGGGACACTTGTCACCAAAGGCCGCTCTCGGGGCTCCCTTGGGATCACTTAGACAGGGGAGCTGTCCCTTGAAGTCCCATCCCTGACTGAGCTAGAACAGTTAGCATTCGGCCTTCCTGTGAATGGCTTCAGACACCTCCGTGTGACTTAACCCCTGGCACCTCATTTTCCTCATCTGAGAATTGGGTTCAAGATGATTCACCTAGCAAAATTCTTACGGGGGATTAAATGGCCTGCAAGGTGTGTAAAAGCAATTAGCGCAGTTCCTATTGCACAGCTGGAACCCAATCCACATTTGCTTCTCTTCCCTTCCCCTGCACTCCTGGGGCTTGGAGGGCAGCTGGAGGAAGGGGGCAGGCAACTCTGAAGCCAGCCAAGAAGCCACTTCTCTCAGGGATGGGGAGAGTTACAGCTACTGTTGCAGGCAGCAGTCCCTCTACAGAAGCCTTAGGGTTTCCCGTGGTTGGCAGGGGGGCAAGGGGTGGGCAGCCTCTGTTTTCAAGGAGGCCTGGCCAGCCTTAGGGGTGGGGGAGCCCTCGTTAGCCCTGTAAATAAAGTTTAACGAGGTGAACAATGGCTGGCTCTGTCCCTGAGGACTCAGTTTATGGGGCCATAAATCACAGGCAACCCTGCCTGGACTTTGGTCTAGTCCCTGGCAGGAGAAGGAGGCAGGAGGGTGGGGTGACCAGAGGCCCAGGGCTTCTGCTTTATCAGTCAGCAACCGGGGCTCCCAGGGCAGTGGGAAAGTCCAGGGAGCCAGAGGCTCATTCTCAGCCTCTTGTGGAGCTCTTGCACACGCTGGATCTCTGGGGCTCTGCACCACAGGGAGACCTCAACCCTTCTCAGACACGTGAACCCTGAACTGCGATGCCTCTTAACCTTAAAACTCCTTTACTGGGGTCCCAGGCCTGTCTTAGAAGCTTAGCTGGGCTCTCCCCAAAGTCAGGACCAAGTATGTCAGAAGGGCTCTGAACCTTTGCAACACATGGGCAAGACTGGGATCTAGGATCTAGTCAAGAATCCTTAGGCCCCACCCCAGGCCTTCCCAAATCAGAACCTGCATTTTTAATCACACCGCATGGAAATACACACACACCATGATACTTGAGAAGTCCATTCCAAATGTCTAAAATGTCCCGACCTCAGACCCCAACATAGACAGCTGGTATCTCTGAGTATGTGCCTGGCCCGCATGTACCCCTGTTTATCCTGGACTGTTTAAATTAGCTAGGTGGCCTTAAATCTAAGAGATGTGTATGCCCTGAAATCTAAGCCTGTGCCTGGCTGTCAAGCCAGCTTGTGGAGCTCTGGCTGCCTTCATGTCCATGCTGGGCATGCTGGCCTGGACACCAGCTTTCAGATGAGCCTTCACCCGAGGCACACCGTTCTGTTATCTCCTTCATTCTTTAGAGTACCAGCGCCTTCCAGACAGTACCATCACACAGGAGGACTATCACTGCTGGCCCTCCTATCACCATGGCGGCTGCCTCCTGTCTGTGTTCAACCTGGCTGAGGCTGTGGATGTCTGTGAGAGCCACGCCCAGTGTCGTGCCTTTGTGGTCACCAACCAGACCACCTGGACAGGTGAGCCAGAGGGGGAGCGGGCGTCTCAAAGGAGTGGCTAGACTTCTCCAAAGGATGGGAAAGGTCGAGGGCCCCCTCAGAAAAGCCAGAGGGGAGGTAGAGATAGTGAGAGAAATGTATGTGTATATGAGTCCTTGAAGGCTTTATAGATAGTGGCCCTGCCTCCCAGGAGACAGTTACCGAGACCTGTAACCCCTCATCTCTGTCCCTAGGTCGGAAGCTGGTCTTTTTTAAGACTGGATGGAGCCAAGTGGTCGCCGATGCCGGCAAGACCACATATGTGAAGGCCCCTGGTTGATTGGTTGTGGGCTCAGCTGACTGGCTGGCATCTCTACCAGCCAGGCTTGCCTGCTGCGGGAGTGACTTGCACTACGAGATATTGCATATCACCTGGGAACCCCTGCAGACAAAGCTAATACCCCAGACCAACTGACATGACCAGGACAAATGTGCAATATGCAAAAATGTTAAAATGTGAGTTTGCCAGCTTAGGTCTGAGACGGTCGGGAGCTGCCTGCCTCTCGGGAGCTCTGGACTGTGCATGGGGCTCTGGCTAGTCTTAAGTGGGACAGTTCTGTGGGCAGCCCCACCACTGCATTCATGGTTCGAGAGTGTTGCCAGAACGCTGCCGGTGCTGCTGCTGCACAAGCCACAGTGGGCAGGAGCTGCTTGGGGGACAATCAGTCGCGGAATGTTCTCTCAGCTCAGCTCCAAATGGGGAGGTGCGGGATGGATACTCCAACCAAGATGTTGAGTGAACCGGTACCTGGGAAGGCTGTCTCTGGCCTGTCCCCAGAGGTTGCTCCTAGGCCAGCCCAGGGGTCACGGGCAGTGGTGCACACGTCCATATGAGCCGAGACTAGGGTGGAGGAGCAGATTGCATTTGAGCCAGGACCTGGGGTGGGGGTAGGGTCGCGGAGCCTTTCTGCCTCATTTGCTTTCAGTGAAAGCCACCAAGCAGCCAAAACCAGGCTCTCCCCCTCCTGGAGTTTGCATTTCCAGAAGCTTTTGTACTTCTTGTTCATTAAATTGTTTATTTTTGTAAAAAAATTAATCAATTAATAAAATGATGTTTCATGACAAATACTCTTCTCAGCCACGAGTTCTTGAGGAATTCCTTCCTCGGGCCCAGTTATGTTGCTGGTACATCTGGCTAGTGGTCTGTGTCTCATGGGGGTTGACACCTCTGAGGAGCGAGATCTCCCTGGCAAACACCGAAGATGCCATGGTGTGCTTTCAGCCTCTTCTCCCACGGTACCTACTTCCTGCTTGGACCTCCATGCCAGATCCTGAGGGAAGGACATGAGGGTGGATCCCTTTCTCCCCAGGAGGCTCTCATTGTAACACATTTGACTATGCACAAAGCCTTGGTCCAAGAGTGTCATCCTTATGGTAGGATGCTGGCCATCTTAATTAACTGCTGGGGACATAATTAAGAAGGGAGGAGGTAGCCAAACAACCTCCAGGAGCTTGGCTCTGCCCGGTGCACCCTAGATGTATAGTTCATCACCGCCGTCCACCACAAGTTCATAGGCACTTTTCTTTCTTAGAGCCTTTCTCTGAGCAAGAAATAAGTGGAGAGTGGAGAGAAGGAAGGGTCTGTAGAACAACCAGTTTGTATGGATTTAGCAAGAATAATCTAGCAGAGGTGTGTGGATACACAAAGCAAAAATGATAAATCAGGGATGGGGTGGAGATCCAGGTTAGCGTTAGAGAACATGTTCTTTTTCTGAGTATGCAACAAGCTAAGGCATTAAAAGCTTTTCAGAAAGACTCACACAGAGGTTACTGGATGGATGGATGGTAGACAGTTTCTCCTTCAGACGGGCGAGCCTTGCTTGCCTCAGAACCCCTTTCTGAGGGGCAGAAATGTCCAAGGTTCGGCGAAACCTCGAGAAGAGCAATTGCAACCTGGAGTAAGAAGGCGATGCGGTATTACTGTCCTAAGGCAGCATCTTTCTTCCCTCAGCCACGCACACACAACCACCTGTCTCTCAGTGCTTCCCACACACACACCAGAGCCGCTCACGACACCTGCTCTCCGTAGAACCTAGACTTAGTCTACTCCCGTGTAGTAACCGTGACATCCAAGAGCAGTGAGTGGGTGGAGAAAAATGTGTTCCCTACCGAAGCCTCAGGTGACGTCAGAGATGGGAGGCCTGGTGGATGGGGAGTATGGCTCCGTTTTAAAGTCCAGGAAGACAGAAACAACATGAAGGAGCAATGTAGCCGGATGATTCTTCTCTACGAGGCTCCAGAGCCGGGCCAAGATGGGCCAGCGGCCCTAGGAAATGCCAACTTCGTTTGTTGTGTTATCTGGCTAGAATAATTTCCCTGAGTTTATTTGTCTGCAAATTTTAGGTTGATAATACCGGAAGGATCGGAATGAAGGAAATTCTGTCCATACAGGTCCCAGCCGGTGTCAGGCAACAGTAAGTGCTTTGAGCACAGTGGCAAACACTGTCACTATGTGGTCAGTAGGCTGAGCGCTCGGTGTTAGCCCATGATCTGCTCTCAGGGAGCAAGGCAGAGTGGACTGTCCGCACCCCTGCCTGAGGTGCCGCCCACCCCCAAGCAAGCACTGCTTTTGGTTGGGTGACGAGGCCCAGCTCCGGGGCCAGGGCGTTGGGAGTTGAGTGTGTGGCAGACAGAAAAGGCTTGCAAGAGGATCAACGTGAAAGCAGAAAATGGGATTAGGAGGCTTCAGGATAATGTGCCTGCCCGCCCCCTGTCATGACAACGGCTTCTGGCTTTCACTCCGTGGCCAGAACATGTACAACATGGTTGCCCCCTGCTCCGGGATCAAGAGGCAGAGAGTTGCTTGACTCTGACTAGGAGACTCCGATTGTTCTTGGCTGCCCTTCCGTGCACCTTTCACTTAATCCTCGTGGCAACCCTGGGGTGGGTGTTTGTCCTGAGAGCGGAAGAGCCAGGGTCTAGGCTGGTTTCTGTATCCAGATGTCTGTCATCCCTTCTCTCAGCACAGCAATCTTTGGAGCCTGGGGCCACCAACAGGACCGGTGATGCTCTCACACAGGGAAGGGACTACAGCCATACCTTTGAAGGGCTGCTCCATAGATGGAGGACCAGGACTGTCTCGCTAGCATCATCACACACGACAACGGAGGAGGTCCCCAAAGCATCTGTCCCTGAAGGGCCCATCTGAGGTCTGCTGCACAAAAACCAAAAATTCCCTTCAAGCACGCTACATCCAACTGCTGCTCTCCTCGGTGGCAAGACACCCCCCACTCCAGCAGCCAGGGGCCCAACAGGAAACAGCACAGTGAATGTAAGACACAGTGGGTGACAGGGGAATTCCAGGAGTAGTGGGACAACCTGGGGCTGTAAGAATTAAGTTGCTGCCACCTCGAACCATGGGAAGGGAATGGGAACCATTACCAGAACCTGGAAAACCCCCAAAGGAGCCATGTGGAAAGGCCACAGGAAAGGGAGTGACCAATGCAAACAGGTGCACATGGTGACCTCACACAGAGGGGCCCTCTCATCACAGTCCCTTCCTTCCTTCTCCAGCTCCTGTCGAAGGACAAACCTAAGTTACAGCCAGAGGGCTACAGAAGTTGGTGTGGGGGCATCGTTGCCAGCCCCCCAGATAGGCAGCAGCTTGGAAAGGGGGTGCCACGAGGACCAGGAGCCCCCCACCCTTCACACTGAGGACTGGATTCACTTGAGGAGTCTTAAGAGAAAATGTCTCTCTCCGGTTCCGTTTTATATATTTAGTTACGGTGTTGTTTTGATGAAGTGGCGGCTTTGGCCCAAACTTCCAGGGGAGCCCTCTATTGCATACGTACTTATTGAGATCCTTCCACCTGAAAAAAGCTCTTAGTCTCTGATGAAACTCAGCCCTTCAAAGAAAGATCTTAGGTAATGCAATGGTTTGTGGCCCTCCAGATGGAACCAGATATACAGCCAATCAGTGGTATTAAAATTCTATGGGAGGCTGAGTGGTAGTGGCACATACCTTTATTCCCAGCACTTAGGAGGCAGATCTCTGAGTTCAAGGCCAGCCTGGTCAGCAGAGCGAGTTCTGGGATAGTCAGGGATATACAGAGAAACCCTGTTTTGAAAAACAAACAACAAACAAAAAAAGCAAAACAAAATTCTATGGGAAGTATCCAAAAAGATGACTTCATGGTTAAGCACATGCTCAAGGACCCAAGTTTGGATAAGAACCAGGTGTCTATAACTCCAGCATTGCATGGGCAAAACCGAGCAGGCATCCAAAGTTTGCTGGCCAGCCAATCAGATGAATCACACCCTGTCCCCAAAAGCAAATCAAAGAGACCTAGAGGACACCCACATCAACATCTCTCCTCCACGCACACGAACACATGCATACGTGTATATCACACACATATGACTCATGAACACACCAGACATTCCGTTAGGCGAAGGGTGTCTTAAAAATTGGTTGTGAGCCGGGCGTTGGTGGCGCACGCCTTTGATCCCAGCACTCGGGAGGCAGAGACAGGCAGATCTTTGTGAGTTCGAGAACAGCCTGGTCTATAAGAGCTAGTTCCAGGACAGCCTCCAAAGCCACAGAGAAACCCTGTCTCGAAAAAAAAAAAAATCGGTTGTGACCAGGCGATGGTGGCGCACGCCTTTAATCCCAGCACTCGGGAGGCAGAGGCAGGCGGATCTCTGTGAGTTCGAGGCTGGGCTGGACTGACAGTCTCCAAAACAATACAGAGAAACCCTGTCTCGTAAAACAAAACAAAACAAACAAACAAGAAAAAACAAAAAACAAAAAAAAAATCGGTTGTGAAGATAGTAATGGAGAAAGCTGAAAATCTTTGGACTGGTGTAACCCATGTGGCTTCCCGAGCTGTCACTCAGAGTTTTGAACTTTTCACCTCAGGCCAGTGTGATGGCTCCGAAGGTAAAGGCACCTGTTGCCCAGCCTGACAACCTGAGCTTCATCATTGAGACCCACATGGTAGAAAGAGAAAACCGGACCCCACCGGCTACCCTCAGATCTCCACACATGTGACATGGCGTGTGCCCCCATGCTCCAAATTATAAAAAAATAAAATGTAGTAAAAAACTAAATAGGAATTTCTATTTTTAAGGTGTAAAAACTATTGTATTAATTATTATTAATTTTTAAGTTAACAACAATCTTATTTTACATAGCAATCCCAGCTGTCTCTCCCTCTCATTCCCCCACCAACCCCCCCATCCTACTCCCCATCCACTCCTCAGGGTGAGGCCTCCCATGGGGGAATCATCTAAGTCTGTCGCATCATTTGGGGCAGGGCCTAGGCCCTCTCCCATGTATCTAGGCTGAGAGAGTATCCCTCCATAGGGAATGGACTCCCAAAGCCCATTTGTGCACTAGGGATAAATACTGGTTCCACTGCCAGAGGTCCCATAGAACTGCCCAAGCCCCCAACTGACACCCATGTTCAAGGGGCCTGGTTTGATCTCATGCTGGTTCCCCAGCTGTCATCCTGGGGTCCGCGAACTTCCACATGCTCAGGTCAGCTGTTTCTGTGGGTTTCCCCAGCCTAGTCTTGACCCCTTTGCTCATCACTCCTCCCTCTCTGCAACTGGATTCTAGGAGTTCAGTTCAGTGTTTACCTATGAGTGTCTGCTCCTGCTTTCATCAGCTCCTGGATGAAGACTCCAGGATGGCATTTAAGGTAATCATCAATGGAATCTCTACTTTTAAAAGCGAATAATCTTCACACTGTTCATAACAGAAACAAGAGTACACAGCCTCCAAACCCGGTGAGCATCTTTGGCCCCTTGGGGTCCTCCGGCACCTTCAACATCTTACAGTTCCTTATTGAGATTCCCCTACTTGGAAGAGCTCGTAGTAATCTGCAGTTGCCAGTCACCATGGTAGATATACCTCCCCCTCTTCCACGAGGTTATCCTGTCACTGGAGATGCCACCAAAACAGACACATCAAAAATAAAAAATAAAAAAGCCACTTATAAGGCTGTGTGCTAATGCACAAACTGACTTAGTGGAGCCCATTCTATACGGAGAGATACCTTGCCCAGCATAGTCACAGGGGTGTGGTGGGGGCAGGTGCCTTGGTCCTGCCTCAACTGGATGAAGGGACAGGCTTAGTAGACTTCCTAGGGGAGGCCTTACCCTCTCCAAGGAGCAGAAGGGAGGGAGGAGCAGGAGGAGAGGATGGAACTGGGATTGGAATGTAAAAAAATAAATTAATTTTTAAAAAAGGGGTGGGGAGAAACGGTTGTGTGGCAGGAAATTGACCAAACAAGGGACCTCATGGTCACATCTCTAGTCACTGAGGACCTGTCCACCTGGACCACCAGAAACATCTGCTCCCCGGCAACCACCCTGCTGCTGTTAACATTTTTCTACACCCAAAGAAACACTTAACTTATCCCGGCTCTTTAGCTCTTATCTCGGAGCCATTTCCCTGTTTGTCACCAGACATTCTCCCCATCCCCATGGCGACAGCTCTGCGGACAGGCTTTGGGGACAGAGCTTTCCAAGGCTTCTGGAAAGTGTAAATAGATTGTGCCCACCGCTTCCCCCCTTATCCACACTCTTATTTGACCCTTCAAAGAGCTCTGGTAGATTATGGAAGTGTGGTTTCTCCTTAGCACAGACAAGCAGCCTTGCCACAGGGAGGTGGAGTTTGCTCAAGTGATCTCTAATCCGGCCCTTAGAGATCCCGACAACTTGCCTGGCTTTTGAGTCAGTCGGAGGGGGGTCGGTCGTTTCCCTGACACACCTCAGGGGCCTCTAGTTCTTCAACCTCCAAATCTGAAGGCGGGGTTTAAATGAGTTCACCAGACCCAAGATAACTGATAAATAGGTGTTTACTGGGGAAGCATTTAACAGATTAGAATAAATAACCACCGTGGTCTTCCTGCTCCAGAAGATGCAGTCTCTGCCCTTCCAATGCTCTCTGCAACCCAGCTCCTCTACCTTCTAATGGGTCATGTCTGCACCTGAAACCCCGCCCAAAGGGTGTGGCCACCACTACGAGTTCATTGGCAAGGCAAGATGCCAGCCACTACACAAATCAGCAACTCATTTTGTCCTGCCTCATCATGAGATAAGTCTCCTAATTTATTGGCCACAGGGAGTTGGTAGGTACAAGACAAGCAGATAAAAAGAAAATCTACTGTGTGCTTTGCCTTCCGTGGCCTAGAGAAGTCACCGAATTCTTCTGAACTTGTGCAGGAGGCGGCGTGAGGTTATTTGTATCCCATTTCGTTTTATGACATACCGCTTTGTTTACATCATTCTCTAGGTTGTATATAAGACATAAATTGACCTCAAATGATCTGATCTCGTCTACTCATTTTTCCCCCCTGCCACCCATAAAAAATTTAAAGGAGGCTATTTCTCTAAGAAATGACTATTGTGCTCAGGGTTCAGAGATGCTGTAATTGAAAAAGACAGTTTGCCTTGTACCCCAGTCTCCCTGTACCAGCCTTCTATGCTATGAGGCATCTTCTGACTTCATCGCTGAACTGCAGCATCATGAAGTTAACTGAGAGAAGATAAGTTTCTTCCTTAAAATGTATGTGCCAACTGAGCACATTTAGTATTGTTTGGCTCGGGTGTCAGGATAGTGCTTTTCCTAGACTGAACTTCACATGCTGAAATAAAAATAAAAGTAAATAAAAAAAAAACACATTACCAACGATCCTGCCACATATTCTGAAATGAGCTTTTTTTCTCCAATAGCCTCTCCAACAGTTTGCTGAGATGCAGACATCACCACAGGATGCATTTGGGTTAGAAACTTCCAGGTTAACTTTTCTGTTTGTCTATCTGTTTGTTCGTTTGTTTGTTTTTCGAGACAGGGTTGCTCTGTGTAGCCTTGACTGTCCTAGAACTCGTTCTGTAGACCAGGCTGGCCTCAAACTCACAGAGATCCATCGCCTGCCCCTGCCTCCGGATGCTGGGATTAAAGGCGTGCACCACCACTGCTTGGTCCCAGGTTAACTCTTTATGGCCAGTCTTTATGGAATCCATTCACGTTGCTTATGAAAATACAGGCTGAGCCAGGTGGTGGTGACTCATGCCTTTAGATCCAGCACTTGGGAAGCAGAGGCAAGCAGATCTGTGAGTTCAAGGCCAGCCTAGTCTACAGAGTGAGTTCCAGAACAGTCAGGGAGCTCTGTCTTAAAAAAAACAAAAAACAGGGAAAAGAGGGTGGGAGGGAAGGAGGGAGGGGAGGGGGGGAGGGAGCGTGAACTGCTGGAGCATGGCACACCTTCAGCCTCAGCACTTGGGAGGTGGAGGCAGAGGGATCAGTGGTGGCAGCCATCTTCATCTACGCAGTGGGCTTGAGGCAGGTCTGAGCTATAAAAGCAAAGATACCAGACTATTCAAATGCACCGCGATGTTCCTTGCAGTATTATCTAGAATTACAAGAGTGAGGATTATACAGTAATACAAGAAAATATATAAGTTATGCTGATAAATGAAAGGAATAGGGGGCAAACCTGGGCTTTTCTAGTGATGGGAGAAAATGTGTAAAAAATACTGGAAGGGAATACATAGGACCAAGCGCTTCCTTATAATTATACTTTTCTTTTCTTTTTTCTTTTTTTTTTTCTTTTGTTTTTTTATGAGACAGGGTTTCTCTGTATTGTTTTGGAGGCTGTTGGTCCAGCCCGGCCTCGAACTCATAGAGATCTGCCTGCCTCTGCCTCCCGAGTGCTGGGATTAAAGGCGTGCGCCACCACCACCCAGCTATAATTATACTTTTCTTTGTTTTCAAAATTTCCATGTATGCTGCATATCTTTATTTTTGTTTATTATTTATGCTAGCATATAAAGCATATAATGAGTTTCACTGTGGTGTTTCAAACTTTCATGTCACTATACTTTGCAATATTGTTGGACTAATAAAAAACACCTTTTTTTTGTAGTAGTAGTAGTAGTACTTTTTTTGTAGTACTGGGCCTCACATGTGCCCATCACACACTCCACTGCTGAGCTATGTGCCATGCCCAAAAAAAAGTGGTTTTATTTAGATAATAGTTTCAGTATATTGAAGGAATGGTTCCATCTTTGTATCAAAAGTGAAACCAAAATCTCTCATTCCATTATATGACTGTTCTTTAATGGCTTAACAGAGGAATTAAAATCACACATAAGTACAGGAGCCAGTGGGCACTGAAGCAGTGGTTATCAGGGCCACATGACCAGGCATGTGAGCTGGGCTGCACAGGCAAGTGAGAAGAGTCAGAGTGTGTGTGTGTGTGTGTGTGTATGGTGTGTATGTGTGTGAGTGTGTTTATGTGTGTTGTGTATATATATGTGGTGTGTGTGTGTGTGGTGTGTGTGTGTGTGGTGTGTGTATGTTGCGTGTATGTATCTGTATGTTGTGTGTATGTGTGTGTTGTGTGTATATGTGTGTATTGTGTGTTAGTGTATGTGTTCTATGTATGTGTGTGTTGTGTATATGTATATATGTTAGTATGTGTGTGTGGTGTGTGTCTGAGTGGTATGTGTGGTGTCTGTATATGTATGTTGTGCATATTGTGTGAGTATGTATGTGTTTCATGTGTGAGTGTGTATATACAAGTGTATTGTGTATGTGTTTTTTGTTGAGTATGTATATGTGTGTGAGTATGTGTGTGAGGTATGTGTATAAGTGTATATGTGTGTTGTGTGTATGCGTGTGTTGTGTGTGTGTGAGTGTGTGTATGCTCGTTTGTGTATGTGTGTTATACATGTGTGTGTGTGTCCTTTCTTTTCTTTTTAACTATGTGTATGTGGGTCATGGGGTATCTACACAGAAGTGCAGAGATGTCAGATGCCCCTAGAGCTGCAGCCACAGACAGAGCCTAAGTATGGGTAGTGGGATCCGAACTCAGGTCCTCTGGAAAAGCAGTACACATTCTTAGCACTGAACAAAATTTCCAGCCCCTTTTCATGACTTCCAATTTGTCTGCTTTGAGCCATTAATTGAAATTTAAAATTAAAATAAGATAAAGACATTTGTGGGAAAAACAAGGCATGTCTACAAGTTGCATTCACCCAGCTGAAAGCTGGTTTGTGACCTCCAACACAAAATCCCCCCCAGAAGCTCCCTCCAGCTGCCTTCTTTCCAGGTACCCAATCAAGCAACCCCCTCTTCCCCACAATCCACATGTCTTGGCTCACCCTTCTGCTGTAGTCCTGCGATGATGCCATCTGCTTGATGAGGGTGATGAAGTATAGTCCTCAGACTCAAAAAAGCTTGCAAATTTGTCCAAGGCTGCAAGCATTTCTCCTGCCAGAATGTGAGAGCTGGCGACATTTTTGGTATTAATTTGTTTCTCCGTCTGTCGCTTGCATTAACTGTGGCCGTAAGGAATGGATTTGATGCTGTTCAAATATGCCCAATTTCATCCACAAGCCCCTTCACAGCTGTCAGATGGTACCAGCCAGTCCCAAACCCTGTTTCCAGCTTGTCAGTCAGACTTCAGCAGTAAATGTATTTAGCATTGTTTACTCCAGCACCACTACCCTGCCTGGCACAAATGACAACTTCAGGGGACCAATGTCCAAAGTGCCTCTTTTGGATGGGAGTGTAGCTCAATGGTACAGTTCTTGGCTAGCACACTCAGGGCCCTGGGATCCTGATTACTTATGAACTGGGTCTGCTCTCTGCCTCTGGAAAAAAATGACATCCCTGCAATGAACAAGTGTCTCTGCCACACGGATTTCCCACTGTATTGGACCCTAGACTTGCAGAAGGTATAGTTGACATCCCAGAGCTAACCATCGTTCTTGGTCCCTGGTCCATTATCTGGCCCTATTAAGTCACTATACTGTCCCCACTGTCCTGAACCATGACAAATTATATCAACGGGATATTTTAGGATCTTGGGCATTAATCAACTAGTTAATCATCAATCAATAAACAAATGAGTTGAGACCCTCCCCGAGTAGCCACTTTGGCTTCTACAAAGTGAACCAACCCCTTCCTGCACCATCTAGGACCTACTGTGGTCACAAATGCCTCCTATTAGTTCTTAGTTTATTTTAGGCACTGTAGATGCTGCCAGATGTTTACTTTTAATGTGAGGAGAATTACACTACTCTTGTGGTTGGGGGACAGGAGAGGGGGCTCAGGGCTGTGGGGCTGAAAAGCCCCCTCCACAGCTCAGCCCCTGGGGCTCCTGCCCCCTCCCCTGCAGATGTGGCCCAGCCCCCAACCTGTATCGCCAAGTCAGCAGATCCACACTCTTTCAAGCATGGAGGGTCTTCTTGCAGCCTCCAAAGCCCAGCCGCAACGCACATGGCCCACCATGTGGGGCACATGTGTGTGACCGAGGTCACCCCTGGGCTCCACGAGCCCACACAGCACTGAGACGGAGGCTCACTGCACTGCCCCTCTCTTACCTTGCCTTTTACAATTCCTCCTCCCTCTCTGACAAGATGGAAAGGGGGGAAAGACTTGGAATAATTTGGGCTATCTGAGAAAGACACTTCTGATACTTAGGATCACAGCAGATCAAGACTGACCTCAGAACCTGACAGAGCCTTGTCCACTCACAGCCTTGTGTCTGTCTCCTGATCCTGTCACGCCTTGCAGAACTCTCTGCTAAGGGGGCACTAAGGCTAATGGCAGAGGCCAGTGTAAACACAGATCTTACATCTGGATTCAAAGCCTTCCAAAGCATGACTGGCAACTACCTATGATTAAAACCTTTGGAAAGAGAGCTCTGCATCCTGCATCACACTGGACCAAAGCCACTGGAAGGAGAGCTCTGCATCCTCCATCACCCTGGACTGCCTGTCTCTGCTGGGGTCTCTCAAGGGATGTGACTCATGTCCACTTATCAGTGTTTCAGTTCCTTCCCCTCACCATGGTGGACTCTAATAACCCAGAATGCCTTCTCCTTTTCTTTCTGCTTCTTGGTGCCAGGAATCAGGACCCAAAGAGGATAGGTCCTAAATAGAACATGATCCCAAACACCTGCAGAGACAAGAGGAATAGCAGCAGGTTCCCCAGTAGTTTAGTCCAGCCAGATCCAGAGACAGAGCTATGAATACCGACAGAGGAATTACCAGTAATTCTGAGTTAGCTACAGCCCACACACTGTATTCCTTTAGGAATGCCTAGAAAATATATATTGCCAATCTCCACACCTAAGCCATCCATCCCAAGCACAGCAGTGATTGAGATCTTGTACAGGAAAGGAGAACTCCCTTGACATCTCTCTCACAAACTTGTTTCCCCAAGAACAAATGGGGTGCAGAGATCACTATGTCCAGATTCAATATGGAAGGGAGCCCACCTCCAGCCTCCTGCATTTACCACCCTGTGTCATCTCCCCCCAGTCACCACACCATAGCATGGAACCCTTTGCTTGGAAACGGAAGTAACCCAACCCAGTGTTCATCCTTTTTTTTTTCTCCCCATGTCTCCTCTGGGAGCTGCATCAAGATGGTCTGAGTTACCAGATCCTCCATCCTCTCTTCCATGACTTCTGTCACCCTCAAGATGCCCTTCCCCCTCTCTCCTTTCCCTTCAGAAAGTCTCTAATGATTTAGCTCTATCTACACACAAGTTCTGCTTTCCCACTTTGGTTAACAATGTGACCACTGAATGACTACTCTTGAGAGACTTCATGGGACCTGAGAGAATACAGGATGATGGGGGACGTCCTTCTGTATATATGTTTCTCTTATTGGTTGACGAATAAAACACTGTCTGGTCAACGAGGTAGAAAGATAGGTAAGACTAGGACGAGGAGAATTCTGGAAAAGGTAGGCAGAGGGAGCCCACCAGAAGAGATGCCATGTAAGGACCAGGAAGAAAAGACGCACCAAGTGTTCTCCAGTAAGATAAGATCATGTGGAAATACACAGATGAATAGAAATGGGTTAATAATTAAGACAGAGCTAGCCAGTAAGAAGCTCTAGTCATCGGCCAACAATTTTATAACTAATATAGCGTCCATGTGCTTATTTGGGGCTGAAGTGGCTGTGGGACCAACCTGGTAGGAAAGAAAAACCAGCAACAACAGGCTTCAGAAGAAGCAGGTGCATCGGAGTATGACCCTCCAATGTGTGGTTCCAGTCTCCTTCCTAATGATGACCAAGGGTGACTTACTTCGGCTTTGTCTCTAAAGCAAGCTGGAAGGGTTCAGAGCCTTATCCATGGCCTTCCCCTCTAGTTAACTGATCTGAGACCAGGAATAGGTCATTGGAAACAACAGAGCATGCTGCTGGAGTATTTGGTCTGGTGGTCATCAGTTTGAAATCAAGCCTCCTCCACCTTCCCCAGCCTGAATCTCACTTCTGTAACTTGAGCCTCAGGAGACCTTATGTAGATTATTCAGCTGGGTTACACTCAGTGTTGCATCTGTGGAAAGGGAATGTCATAGTATATGCCCTACGGTGATGGCAGGGGCTGTAAAGTACAGAGCAAGCTCACAAATCACCACGCGTACCACGTTGTAAGTCCTTTGTAAACACTGTGGTTATCATTCTGGGTCTCCAGACCTGGTCCTCCCCTAATGGTCCTCAGGGGTGAATCCAGGCTCTCCCAGCTCTGTATTTAGCCAGATGTGGCCCAGCAATTGCAGCAGATGAGGCAGGCTGGGAGAGCTGGGAACCCAACAAGACCACCCATCAGGCTTGGGAAGGTGCTGGCAGGCGGGCCTCAGCTGCAGCTGCTGGGCAGCCGTCCAGGGTGACAGGCATGAGGCAGTGTACAAGGGTGTGGAAACAGACAGCAGGTGGCAGCTCGGCAACAGTGTGTGGCTGGGGAGGGGTGCAGCAGAGCATTTGGTAGCAGGGTGTTCCCGGCAGCAGGTGGATCACAGCAATTTGGGCGACTTCAGAGGGCTCTTCTGAAATCTCGGCGGTCAGGCAGCAGCAGGAACATCACAGAATACAATGAATGAAAAGTTAGAGCTACGGTTGTGGGCACCAGGCAGGAGGAGAGCTGACAAACAGGGTCTTGAGCCTAGAAAGACCAGACATTATCAGAAGCAGGACACATGTTAGCAGAGGCATCATCAGAATATACACATCCAGCCAGAGGAGGGGACCAGGATGCTATTGGCTGGGAGCACAGCAGTGAGGTGCTAGTGCTACCTCAGTCACCAGGGCAGTGCTGGTGCTGTACCGTCTCCATGACGACGGTGCAGGAGAAAGAAACGATGTCCTAAACCTCTCTCAATCTCTCTCTCTCCCTCCCCCGTGTGGTGTGTCTGTGTCTGTGTGTCTGTGCCTGTGTCTCTGTCTCTCTACAGCCTAAGCAGCCCTTCAGATAGTGACCCAATGAGTGACATGTGACATGTTCTTCTGGCATCAATGGAGTCAGTGCTGTGTCATGGTGGACACAGCTGGAGGGAGCTAGACTCACCATTAAGAAGGAGGGCAAGGCCTCCCCATAGCCTCCCATGGCCTATTCTTAGACCCAACTAACAATCCACAAACAGCATTCCACTACAGAAGACTATCTTAAGGACCAAGTGCTTATGGGAGTCAGCCTCAAGATTATCCGAGGTAGACCTACAACCTCAGAATGGAAATTAATCCACATTCTTGTCTGCAAAGGTAGATAAGCCCCACATTTTTATATCAATATTAGCCTCTAAGCCACCTCGAGCATGCTGGTGTGTTTACACACACACACACACACACACACACACACAAGAATGTAATTTTTAAAAAAGAGAAAACAAAACTTCTCTGGACATATAAGTATATGAAATAGTTACACAAGCCAAACTCTCATTGAATTCACTGACAAAACAATCATAAAGAAATTCTTTGGTGTACATATAATTTTACCATTTATTAAAGATAAAATCAATTTTGCATACTAATGAAGTAGATGCATTCGTTTTTACATAAAGAGTTAAATTTTGACTGAGTAGTTGATCCTGCAGGACACAGAGCATAGTCAACATTTTCAGAATTGATTGATATTTTGATTTTTATATTTTGATTTTATACTCTATTATTAATGTCAAAGCTGAGAATGACCCTTTGCCTACATATATATAAAACACAAAATAGCAGGAATGTATCTAGGACCATTTCAGAAATTGTTGGAAATTCCATCTAGTCCCATTGAGCCAAAGCTGAATGAATAATTACTGTGAAACTCCTGTCAGCAACTCACATAGCAGTGTCCTAAGTCAAACGTTGTGAAACAACACAATCCAAGCATATGCTAATTTGATACTTACACACTGAGGAATGATAGTAGGAAAAATGCAAAAGAGTCCTTGTTTTCCTTAATTAAACCATTATGTTTCCATAAGGATGGAAAACTTCATGTGTGCTGTAGAAACACTAATTCACAACCCTCAGTACTCTTGCATCTGAGCCGGGGTGTTTCAGACAGTTGGTGCTCACTGGTCTTTGTGTGTGTGACGGGTGCGCGGAGCAGCACGCCCATGGTGTGTGCTCAGAACTAAAGCTGCAGCAGAGCTGCATGACCTTACGTGGGGCAGCGACGACAGAAACACCTGGGAATCATCACGCATGTGTCTTGGAATTTCTGCTTACATTAAAATACTTCTATTACACTTATGCGCTAGTTTATTTGTGTGTGTGTCATGTATGTGGCGGTCAGAGGACAACCTGCAAGAGTCAGTTTTCTCCTTCTATTCTTGTGGGTTCCAGGGATCAAACTCAGGTCATCAGGGTTGGCAGCAAGTGTCTTTCTGTACTCCTTGAGTCATTTTGTTGCCTCCTTGTTATCATCATCACCACCACCACCATCATCATCATTATCACCATCATCATCCCAATCACCATCATCATCACCATCGTCAACATTACATGAGCCAATTTTTTGCTGTTTTGTGTTCAGAAACCTTTTATCCTTTGCTAGTTTTTTGTGACCTTCACATCCAATCACTTGATCTCACATGGGTCAGGGTAAGAAGCTGGGTGCTAAGGTATGCTTGCTAATGGAAAGAAGATGGACCCGCCAGGTATGGTGGCATACTCCTTTAATCTCAGCATTCAGGAGGCAGAGGCAGAAGCAGGTGGATCTCTATGAGTTCAAGGCCAACCTGGTCTACATAGCAAGTTCCATCTTCCTTCAATCTTCTCCTAGGGCCCCATTGGCTAGACTCACTTGTGAGGAGAAGGCTGAGGGTCGGGAAGACGGGTCCTTGCAGCTGGAGTCTGTGGCGGTTTGAAATGTCCGATAGTCTCGTACATTTGAATGCTTGATCGCCAGTGGGTAGCTGCTTGGGGATGACTAGGAAGTTTGTCCTTGCATGAGGAAGTATGTCACTTTGAGGCTTCAAAAGATTGGGCCTGTTTCAGTTAAGCCCTCTCTGCCTCCTGCTTGTGGTTGGAGATGTGGGCTCTCAGCTGTTCCTGCCACCGGGGACTCCATCCTTAGAACAATAAACCAAATGGAAGGCTTCCTTTTATAAGTTTCCTTGGTCACAGTGTTTTATTACAACAATAGAAAAAGTAACTAAGACAAAACCCCCGAAGAGTAGCCCAAGAAGGTCAAAGAATAAAACAGGCAATTGACAAGAACTGGTGAAGATTGACAGCCCACACTAAGCCTTAAATGGGTGATTTGAAAGTGCCTCTTGTCTAGAGAAATCTAGAACTAGCTCCCTGTGGGAAGCATCCTCCTTAGTCCCCTTAGAGGATCCACTCTGTGACGTTAGCTCATTGGCAAATCCGTTGAGCATTTTCTTGATTGATGGTTGATGTGAGATGCCCATCACACCGGATATTCCTTATCTCCCTGTGTCCACATAACAGTCCTACAGTGAAAGGTAAAGCTTCACTCCCTTCATGTGCTGGAAATGATGTCCTTGTACCTCCAGGGTTAGTCCACTAGAAGCCTGGGCCTAATGGACTGCTTGCCCTTAGACCATTTCTCCAGAGAACACAGCCAAAAAAATCTTGGGGGGGGACTTGCATAAGTGAACAGCCTTGGAGGAGCCCCAGATGGACTGCCAACATCAGCATCCAATCTCGTGAGTGAGCCACAGTGATCAGCTAGCCCCATGGAGTCCTCGTATCCCTGCAGTCCACCTGACATGTGACTGAAACCCATAAAGGACACCAAATGGAAACCTTCCGACTGTGGCCGTCAACCTGCAGAAGCATAAAGGAAACTAAGCCATCTTCAGTTCCCTGTGCAACAATAGCTAACTGGGACATGCTCCAAGAGATGACATTCACTTCGAATGTCATGCGAACGTCCTGGGATGTATACTTGGAGAGCACTGGTTGTCAGCACACAGTAGAAGTTTGGAAAGGCTGATGGCTTTACTGACAGTACTGGGACCAGCCATGTGGACTCCCTAACCCAGGCCATGCCCCTCCCCTCTCTCTCTCTTCCTCTCCCTCCCCCTCTGTCCCCCCCCCTCTGTCTCTGATAGATGCTCTTTGGGATTAAATATCTGCCATCTGGCTTCAACCTGACATCTCCCTATCTCCCTAGCTAAAGAGGATGTGGATGCTGCTGTCTCCAGGGATCCACGACCACTTCCTCCCACCCCATTCCTCCTCTTCCTATCTTAGGAAATGAAAAGCGATTTTCCCCCAGGATCTGTTTACCCACAGCAACGTAACAGGGTTCCAAACCCAATCTCACAGCCAGTTCTGTCTTCCCTGCAGTAATAAGACAGACACTGCACCTGCCCATAGATTCCACCCTTCATGCATTGCTCGTGTGTTTCTGTGGGACCTTTAAACATCTGATTAAATTTCATGCTTCCAATGAAAAGCTCTGAAGATGAAAGATTATCAAACTTCCATCAGGCCTCTCTCTGTTTGGCAATTCTTCACATCTTCTGGAGTCTCCCCTCACCCTCTACCTCCCAAAAGCCCCTGTGTGTCCTGTGAATTCCTTCCCCAGTTGCTGGCCACACTCACCTCTCCTGCCTACAAGTCACCCCTGGCACACACATGTCATGGGCAGGCCCGAGAAGAATTCCTGTGGGTATGAGGCAGGAGGCTGACAAGGGATGGGAGCCTATGGGGCTCCAGATATGTTTCAGCTATCAAAAATGAGCCTGAGGGCTTGGGATATAACTCAGTTGGTAAAATACTTGCCTAACACACATAAAGCTCTGAATTCAACTCCCCCAAACCCCATAAAGCCAGGCATGGTAGCATATGCCTGCAATCCCAACGCTTGTGGGGCAGGAAGTGGAAGTAGGAAAATCCAAGGTCATCCTAGTTACAGAGCAAGGTAAAGGCCAGCCTGGGTTAATTGAGAGCTCTTATAAAAGAAGAGGAAGGAAAATGCAGGAAGGAAGGAAGGAAGGAAGGAAGGAAGGAAGGAAGGAAGGAAGGAAGGAAGGAAGGAAGGAAGGGAGGGAGGGAGGGAGGAGGGAGAGGAAGAGGGAAAGAAGGGAGAGAAGAAAGGAGGGAGAGAGGGAGGAAGGAAGGAAGGAAGGAAGGAAGAAGAGAGATGACTCAGTCGTTATAGTACTTTTTGAACAACCATGAGGACTGTAATTTGGATCCAAGCACCCATACAACAAGTCAGACAGCCCTTATATGCCTGTAACTCCAGTTCCAAGAGGGGTTGGAGATAGAAGGTCACTGGGACTTGTTCGATGAGAAAACATGAGCCTTAGGTCTTAGGGAGAGACCCTGCCTCAAAGGAATAAGCAGAGGTTGACAGAAGAGGAAACCCAACAGCCTCTGAGAGCATGCTCAGGCATACATGTATTCACATGCACAACACATTCACACACTAAGTAACAGATAGATGATTGGTAGATAGATAGATGATAGATAATATAGATGATTAGATAGATAGATAGACAGACAGATAGGAAGCTGAGATCCCAGACTAACATTTCGTCCCAAGATGCTACTGATTTGGTCCCATCTAGAAGATGTACCCCCCCTCCAAATTTACCTCTCCCTGCAGTGGTCAAATGGCCAGAGACACAGTTCACTGGGCATTTCCGAAGCTGCATGTCCACCAGTTGTGTGCTGTATTCCTTGAGGAAACAAAGGGACCCAGAGGGACCTGTGCCATGATTACTCTGCACAGGTTGGCTCCTTCATCTCTTGAGCACGCATGCCACCTTCGAGATCCTGGTTGTTAGAAAGATTCCCCAGGCCGTTCTCAGGGCGTCACTTGTAGTCATGCATGCAGCCACCAGCCAGCAGACAGTGGTCTCATGGCCAACAACTCAATGCAACAGGAAGTGTTTTGTGAGATCCTGACTGACTTTTTCCTCCCAGGGGTTCCCATCTGTCTTCCCAACCCCCACCCCGCCCCCAGTTCCTATTCAGGCAGCCAGAATCTTGGATGCTCTCTGCCTCAAGGGAGAGATGAGATAGGAAAGACAGAGGAGAAGGCAAACTTTGATGTCTGGACAAGATTAAAGTATTTACAAGAAACATTTTGAGGGGGAGTAGTGCTTCTCTCCGCCGATCCTGTATACCCTTAAAAATGAACGATGAAGAGTCCTCAGAAATGACACAGACAAGAGAGAGAAGGAAGATCCAAGCAGAGAGGCAGGTGGGTCCAGGCACAAGCCTGGATGTGAGGGTCTCACACAGAGGGCATGGAGAGCATGATGACCAGGGGCCTCTGTGGAGGTCATACCAGGCACCCGGAATCCTGGGCTCGGTCTGGCAGCCCCCACCCCTGCTATCTTCCTGGTTGGGTTTCTCAGAGCTTCCTCTCACAACAGCATCATGAGCCAAATTGTCCTCTCCTCATCCAAGTTGACCCCACCCCCTCAAGATGCCTAAGTCCTCATTAAAAGGAAGTTAGACTCTCAGCCCCACAGCACCATCACCAACTCCCTCCCATGCCCCTCCTGGAAAATAGCTCCAAGTTCCATAAAAGACCACGAGCTGAGTGAGGGGTGGACTTTTCTCAGTTTCAACACAGACCTAGCTCTAGCTGGAAGGCAGGAATCTTGGGCTTGGCCCCTTCACCACGCCTCTCCTTAATCAGAATGCCAGGTTGGTCCTCTCTCCTTGGTGTCTTATCTGTAGCCTTTCCTTCTCCTGTTCCACACACTGCCTTGCTTTATAATGAGTACTGATGGGTCTGGTCAGTGACCTTGGGACCAGTCACCTCTTTTCCATGTGCCTCATAACGAACATAGCAAGCAGGGAACTGGTGCTTGCGTTGTTGCTGAACTGAATTGTGATTCCCATTCTCCTTCTCAGTGGAAGGTAGAATTCCTCACCTGAAACCGTGGCAGAGCAAGAGGCATGGTCGTAAAGACCAAGGCATCAGAGGGGACCGGTTCAGTAAATCACCGACCAACCGGTAGTTCCCACCTGCTCTTTTCCTGACCTTCATTTCTCCTAGAGCTACCTCCTCCTTCTCCCTCCCGGGACCTAGCTCTCCCACCAGGGGCCCCCCACTGCGCTTTGTTAGTTTAAGGAGACTTTAAGATGGTTTCTTCCAAAATCCTTCCAATTCCCATTCTGCCTTAAAAATCTTTCTGAAATGGTCAGGTTAAGGTGGAAACAGGGGACTTTCCACACTTCCTATGTGAGAGCAATAAAACCTTAATAGTCAGGTTGGCACCGTGGCCCAACAGTTTAAAAGCACTTATCCCCAACTCCCAGTCTGAAGACTCTGAGTTCAATTCCTGGAATTACATGGTAGAGGGTGAAAACTGACTCCCACGAGTTGTACTCTGACCTCCATACGTGTGCTGTGACAGACAGACAGACAGACAGACAGACACACATAATGTAATGTAAAAAATAAAATTTTAATAGAGTGCAATCTGGAAATGGCATCACATTCTTAAACACATATCTTCTAACCTCGTCACTTAACTTCTAAAGAGCCATTCTAAACACGGAGGAAAGTGCACCAAGAGGTAAGTGCCCTACAGAGAACATCTTTGCAGTGCTGTTTATGAACTGCATCCTTCCAGCCTCGACTTGGTTCCGCTTTTGCTTCCTGGACATCAGCCATCTTTCAGTTTCTCTTTCTTCTCTTTAATATTCTGAAAGTCCCCAAACCCTCATCCTAAAGTGCCCTTCCAATTTCTCCACCTCACTCAGACCTTCCACAAGCACCTAGAGATTCTCAAGAGACTCTTGCCAGGAGAACACACTTTGAAGAGCAGATAAGACAGGGCTTGAGGAGGACCATTGAGGGGGAGAAAGAGCAGGCGTCCGGATGGCTTCCCCCAGCTCAGCTACACTGCCGTACAGCTGTGCGGCCACAGTCCTGTTTTCTGAGCTGTAAACATGCTGGAATCATTCAAAAGGAACTGTAGACTTCTGTCTCTCTCTCTCTCTCTCTCTCTCTCTCTCTCTCTCTCTCTCTCTCTCTCTCTCTCTCTCTCTCTCTCTCTCTCTGTGTGTGTGTGTGTGTGTGTGTGTGTGTGTGTGTGTGTGTGTGTGTGTGTGTGTGTCTGTCTGTCTGTCTGTCTGTCTCGGTCTCTGTCCCTGTCCCTGTCTCGGTCCCCGGCATCAAACCTTCTTACTAGAGTCTGACTGTCTGTGTGCCAGGATATAGGAATGAGAGTGTGCATCGTTCTCTGCCCTGGACCCTCCCTGGCCACTTCACTGCCGTATCTTAGAGACTGTTCTGTAGATTGTAGTGGTGTCTTGCCTGTGAACCTGCAACAGTGGCCACACCTTTGGGTGTGGCTTCAGGAGGATGGAAGCAGAAAGAGGGAAGCCTAAGGCCCGGTCTCTCTTGGGTAAGCCACTCTCTCTTGAGTCAGCCGTCAGCCGATCTGATCCGATAGGAAGGGCAGAGAAGCGCTCTTGGGGGTCTTTACTATTGTCTGTGTAAGTGTTCCCCAATAAACACCCATTGATCATTTATCTTGGGTGTAGTGATGTCTTTACACTCGCACCTCCAGTGGATGCTTAGTTTCTTTCTAGACACTTGCTGTCACAAACATGCTACAGTAAATGTCCACATTTCCCATTACCTGAAGGTTAGAAAGTGCCCGAAATACAGTTTCTATGTCAAAGCAAACGTGTGTGTAAAATGTTGGTAGATAGTCTAATTAACACTTCTACAAAGGTGAATGTGGTTTTACATGAGTGAAAACATCATCCACCAAGTGCCTTGATACGTTCTGATATGACTGACAAAGTACGGTGTTTTGCTACAACTTTAATTTGAATTTCTTTTAGATTATGTGAAGTTGAGGAAGCTGTGCTTGAAAGGACAATTGGTCCCCAAATGCCTGACTCCAAATCCCAGTCTAGTCTGTGCTGACTAGTTTTACATCAACAGAACATAAGCTTCAATCATCTGGGAAGAAGAAACCTCAATTGAGAAAATGTCTCCATTTGATTTGCCATGAGCGAGCCTGTGATGCATTTTCTTAGTTGGTGATCAATGTGGAATGATCTAGATCACTCTGGGCAATGCCACCCCTGGGCTGGTGGCCCTGGGTTATACAAGAAACCAGGCGGAGCGAGGCACAAGGAGACAGACAGTAAGCAGTGCCCCTTTATGGCATCTTCAGTTCCTGCCTCCAGGTTCCTATCCAGCTGGAGTTTCTGCTCTGACTTCTCTTGATGTGTGATATGGAACTGTAAACTAAAATAAACCCTTTACCCTTCCCACCCACCCCCCAAATTGCTTTTGGTCATGTTTTATCACAGCAATAGAAACCTAATTAAGACATTAGTTGATGCCAGGTATCAGGGAGCAGAGGCAGATAGATCTCTGAGTTTAAGGCCAGCCTGGTCTAAAGATGTAGTTCTAGTATAGCCAGGACTACATAGATAAACATTGTCTTTAAAATCTGGGGTTGGGGAGGAGACAGTTGAGTGACTTGGGCAACTTCCTTAATGATGGGGGATGTCCTTCTGTATGCTGTGAATATATATTCCTCTTATTGGTTGGTGAATAAAGCAGTTTCAGCCAATGATCAGGCAGGATGTAGCCAGGCAGGAAGTATAGGCAGGGCTATCAGACTAGGAGAATGCTGGGAAGAAGAACACAGAGAATGAGTCTCTAGAGAAAACGCCATGTGGCCACTGGGAAGGTAGGATGCCTGGGCATTCTCCGGTAAGCTAAGACCACATGGAAATACATACATGAATAGAAATGGGTAAATAATTAAGAGAGATAGTCAGTAAGAAGCCTGAGCCATTGGCCAAACAGTTTATAATTAGTGTGTTTATTTGGGACTAAAGAGCTGTGGGACCCAGTGGGACAGAAACTTCCATCTACACCTTAATTTCTTCAACATCTTACTCATGCCCTTTGCATTAGAGATTTTATATATACACACACACATATATATATATATATATCATAGGTGTGTACATTGATCTTTCTGCAAGATAAGCTCTAAGCTCTGTATATATTTAGGAAAGTAGCCCTGTGACATTGTTGTAGCAAGTACTTTCCCAGCATGCCCTTGTCTTTTGACTTTGTTTAGGAGATTTGGAGCATGTAGAACTTTGGAATTTTTATTTAGTTAAACACATCGACTTTCCCTTCTATGGCTTTTGAACTTGAGTTTTGCATCAGAAGCTCAGTCAGAGATGAATGAATAGAGCCCCCTGCTCCCTGTCCTGTGAACAAATCAAAAGCGTCCTTACACTACTTCAAGGGCTTGTTTCCATATTCACCCTCTCCCTGTTTCCACCTGACGCCCCTCAAGAGCAACTGTCGGTGGTTTTTTTTAGGAGCCTGCTACCCAACCCCCAAATAAACACATGGAGTCTTATTCTTTCATTTTGTTTATTTTTTTTTTTTATACAGAGTTTCTCTGTAGCTTTGGAGACTATCCTGGAACTTGCTCTTTAGACCAGGCTGGCCTCTTATTATAAATTAAAAATTCTTTCTTATAAATACCCAGCCTTAGCTTGGCTTGTTTCTAGCCAGGTTTTCTTAACTTAAATTATCCCATCTATCTTATGCCTCTGGGCTTTTACCTTTCTCTATTCTATCTACCTTTCTTTCCTTCTTACTCCGTGGCTGATTGTATGGCTGGGTGGCTGGCTCCTGGGGTCCTCCTCTCCTCCTTTTCTCCCACCTCTCCCTTATCTCTGTTCTATTTATTCTCTCTGCCTGACAGCCACACCTATTCTTTATCCTGCCTTGCTATTGGCCATTCAGCTCTTTGTTAGACCAATCAGGTGTTTTAGGCAGGCAACCAGAGTTAAGCAAATGCAAAGTAAAAGAATGCATTACTGGGGCTGGAGAGAAGGCTCAATGGATAAGAATACTGACTGCTCTTCCAGAAGACCTAGATTCAATTCTCAGTACCCACATGGCAGCTCACAAGTGTCTATAGTTCCAGTTCCAGAGGATCCAACATCCTTACTCAGACACACCAATGCAAATAAACAAATCATTAAAAAAAAGAACGCAACACATCTTTGCATCATTAAACAAATATCCTACAGCATAAATGAATGTAATACATCGTAAACTAATATTCCACAATAGGCAATTCCTATAAGGATTCTTCCCTACTCAAGATGTCCCAGTGGCTCTCCAGTGCCCACTGAGCTAAGAGCAAGCTTCACAATACAGGTGTCTGACCGTGACCCCAGCTTACCTTGTCAGTTGTTGGATCTCCATGTGTCCTCTAACCTCTCATCAGACTCCACTCCCCAACATTCCCCCGAAAAACCCCTTCTACCTCCCATTCCATCCAATGGCTAAACCTTCTGCCCATCTCTACCTGTCAAAAATCTCCTCACTTTTCAAGATTCACCCCCAAAGTCTCTTCTCTGTGATGTTTCCACCAAATCATGGTGACCTCCGAAGGATTTTGATTTTGCTTCTCTTGGGAATCTCTTTCAATGACTGTCCCCCAATATGTCTCCCTCAGCTTCACCAAGAACTCTGTGAATGTGTGAATGTAAGCCGCATTTCTCTCAGCTCTGCATCTACCTCAGCTCCACAACCTTCTGCCGAGGTGAGCCAAACAGTCAGACTGGGGAAGTCACTGCCCGTGTGGTAAACCCTACAAGCCAGACGCTGGACTGGGACTGTCTATCCTAGCTGGTCCCTTGCCGTGCCTGATGCTAAACATAGGTTCCCATCATGTAGTTGCAAGTCAAAGCCTACCTCACTCCAAAGAGGACCTGGGTAAATAATCTCCAACCTTTGGTTCCCACATCCTAAGGATCCAATCCATTGTCCCACCATCTATCTCCCTGGCAGCAACAATTCCTGTGGTCAATCACATTTACATATCATCCTACTTCAAACCCAGGAAAGCAAAAAAAAAAAAAAAAAAAAGTGCTTCTTTCCCAGAATTCCTAGCTGCTTTTTTTGTATTCTTCATAAGATTCGATGTCCTTCTACCCCCTTTGGTCAACAGCTATGACTTCAAGAATATGTTGCCTCTGATTGGTCAGCCCTGAGCTCAGAGGCCAGAGCTGAGGATTAGATAAACATACAGTGGCATAACTCCACAGAAGGAAACCCATGTGCCACTACCAATGCAAGCAAGACCAGAAACTTAGGGTCAGCAAGATGGTTCCATTGGTAAGGCACTTGCTGCCAAGCCTAATGGCCTGAGTTTGGTCCCCGGGACCCACGTGGTAGAAGCAAGAACCAACTCCCACAAGTTATCCTCTGAGTTACATGCCTACACACAAAAAATAAATAAACAATGTAGTAAGAAGAACAATAACAGAAACCGTTGGACTGAAATACCAAATATCTACTTAGCATAACACAGAACATTACTGCTCTCCTGGAAGAGGGGGTGGGTCAGAAGCCCCCCACCTCTGAGCTATCCTTTCTGCCATTCTTCGCTGCCCTAGAGGCAGTTCCAAGCACAACATGGTCTCCCAAGGTTTGTGGCTCAGCCGCAGGACCAGTGTGAACAGATCTTAACCAAACCCCAGGCCAGGCAATGGTTGGCGTGGTCCAGCCAGCTCCAAGTTATTAGAACCAGGAGTCCCAGTCCCAAGAGTTACAGGATTGTTTATCTTTGTTGGGGAAAAACTGTAGCCAGGGCCATAAATCACTGCCCAGCTGGATGGCTTCATTGAAATGTTTGTTTAAATAATGAAATCTCCTGACACACTGAAAATATAGAATGGATCACCCTGTCCCTCTTAGGCCCAGGCTCACAGGCCAGAGCTAAGGACTTCTCTGGAGAGGGACTCAGAATTGGTTCCCACCCCCAATGTCAACCCCCCAAAGAATGAAGCCACAGCATAGCTAATCTGAAACAGCAGATAATGCAAAAGCCATGTCTATCAATCTTTGAAATACAATCTCTGGGGTGGTTCACATTGGACGTGCCTTCTGAATGCAAGTAGCATTTCTTGACTAACGTGAACAAGGAGGCACACGAGAGGCAGCTGCCGGAGGAACGCTTCATGAGGCGCGGCAGGAATGTGGTTCTGAGTGTGAGCATGTTTTCCTTCTCTGAGCCTCGGTTTCCTCGCTCGTGTGTGAGGGTGCCAGACTGGGCCACGTGTTTCCTACCAGCTCTTGCCCGCCGTGGAAGCCTGCTATGCATTTACATTCACAAAAGGAAAAACTGGATACACAAGAGGGGGTCGGGAAAGGAGAGGGAGAGAGAGAATCATGTCAGACAAGATGATTCCGTCATCTGTTTCTTTCAGACTTAGATGTTCTCCAAGTAGGGGAAAATTCTCCTCCAGGGTGTAGGAGAAAAAGAGGGGGGCGTCTGGCTAAGTGGTCAGTTGGCAGAACCATAACAAGGACCTGGTGCCTCCCCCTCTGAGGAGGAGGAGACAATGAGTGGACACCCATCTCAGGACGGACACAGGACCAAGTCAAACCTCAGACCTGGAACCTGCGCTCAAGCGCTACCTACCGTCCTGGGAGCTGTTAGGACTAGTAGGGCTGGATGCAAACAGGAGAGCACCCAGAGACAAGTCACCACCACCTCCACCACCTCCTCCTCCTCTTCCTCCTCCTCCTCCTCCTTCCTCCTCTCCTCCCCCCCTCTGTAAAGCAAAGAAGACAATAGAGGTCTGTACATTTCTATATGGACGCCGTGACCCTGGCCCTGTGATAGCAACCATGATAAGCCTGTGACAGGATGTGTGATGTGGGACATTGGGTTTGCTGTGTGTTTTTGCAAATGTAGTACCCATGAGGTGCAGCCGAGGGGTATTAGGAAGCTGAGTAAGATCAGAGCTCGTGATTTGATGAGATTTCTCTTAACAGAAGAGACAGTAGATTCACGGGATTGTGGAGAATGTGGGGACAGGGGAAAGGTCTCTAAAAAGATTTGCTCATGCTTACAGGAGGAAGGGATGCATAGTGGAGTAGCTTCTGTAACTAAGGTTTACAGGGGAGTCTGCGTTGGGATTGTATGCGGGGGTGTAAGGGAACGTTGTGGGGGACTCACTGAATGTAAATGGGATTATAATTAGGCGTGTTTTGGTAGGTATAATGGTGTGTGTGCAGCAAAGGAGTTGTCAGGATGTGCATGGTTTATTGACAGAGCAGTATTCCCTGAAAGCCAGGGCTAGTCATGGTCTTCTAGTTAACATGGTCTGGTAGCACCCTGCACCAATCATCTGTAACAGCTCAGTTGATAGGGTCCACTGTTTTGTGGCCATTGGCATTGCATCTGGCTCCCTGTCAGGGCTACAAGAGCTGTGGAGACACTGAATGCTCTCTGGCCGCTGCTACTGTATCCCGTCCAGCTCTCTGGCCCAGCGTACAGGATTGGCACACAACAAACTCTGGATAATGTTGACTGAACCCATTGGAAGAGAATAGGATCCATAACCAGTTTAGCTACGCAGCAATCAAGGCGGCCAGTCTGACAAAACATAAAAAATGTCCCACTCCAAATCCCCCAAATAAGGACCCAGAAACTGCAGGGGCAGGACTCAGTGACCTCCAGGGGGGTTTTGGTATCTGACAACTTTAATTGTCTGAAAGGAGGTGTCGCCATCTAGTGCCCCAAATGCAGAAATAACCTCTCCGTTGTTAGCCTCATCTGCCTAAGGGGCCTGCAAATGGACAGCCATCCTTGAGCCTGCAGTCCAACTCCCGGGCATTCAGGGATGGACCCCAGCTTTCCCCACTGCCTCTGGAGTGAAACGAACAGGGGACGGAAGATGGAGATCTCAAAGCCCTGTGCTGGACCGCCCCGCCCCGCCCCGCCCCGCCCCGCCCCTTCATGGCTCTCTCCATCCAATCCTCAGGTCCCCAGAAATCACGCCCACACTACCTGACAGCCTTGACCTGGGCTCAGTTCTTCAACTCCTCTTGAATTCAACCCTCCCGGCTTAGCAGCCTCCGCTCAGGTAAAGCTGGATCCTTGGCTGCACCACAGAAAAGAATTTTAAAGCAAGCCAGAGTGCAGCAGAGCTGGTGAGTTTATGACGGTAAGGAAGTGTGCACATTTTAGGTTCGTTTTTTAAAGGGGGGGGGGGGGGTGCGTAGGAAACAAAATCACATGGCCTGAGACATGAGTAGCATTTAGTTGTCTTTGCAATCAATACGTGCGATACTGTGGCCTACTGAGTTACCCTAATCAGGGGATGTCATTTACCACGAAGTTTAAAAATTAAGCAAGGTTTAAAGTGTAAGTAATGTATTAAAAGGAAGTAAAAATATGTGACCGTCTTTACTTCTTTCTCTTAAAGAATTTTCTTTTGTAAATCAGACGGCAAGGTAGCTTTCTGAGACGAACTGTCTGGTTTAAGGGTCAGAAAGGTTCCAAGCACTCCGGCCTAAGTCGTTTTAAACATCCATGCTTGAGATGTCTTTAGGGAAACACACATGTTATCTCTGTGGCAATTTTAGCGTTGTCAGTTGTACTGAGGTTTCTTGATGATCAATCATCGAAAACAGCAGCCCAGGAGGGAGTCCTAGTCCTAAACCATGAGACATGGGGGACTAACAACCTCTGTCCTCTGACATGTAAACAGTAAAGGTTATCCACAGAGCCTAGCTTGATGTTTTGGTTTCTGGTTTTTTGGTTGGTTTTTTTGAGACACGGTTTCTCTGTGTAGCTTTGGAGCTAGACCAGGCTGGCCTCGAACTCACAGAGATCCTCCTACCTCTGCCTCCCGAGTGCTGGGATTAAAGGCGGACGCCTCCACCACCACCCAGCTATTTTGTTTCTATGCAAAAACTCAGGATAAGTATAGCTGTCTATTGCCAGCAGGTGGCGCCACAAAATCACACCTAAAAGAAAAAACGCTGCCCTCTTCCTAAAGAGACCTGTCTCAGTGTTTCAGACCCTACAGGGCTTTACAGACATCTCTAGACTTACAGGGGGCTGCGGGTGAGGGTGTTCATCTAGCTCAGGCAGAAACCCTGCTTACCACTGACTCATCCTGCTCAGCGTAATCCCTAACAAATTAAAGAAAATACGCAGTGACCGGGATTAAATCGGTAAAGCGTTGGCCCTGTAAGCACAAGGACCAGATTGGATATTCAGCCCCCGCATAAAAGGCTAGGTATAAAGCCGGGCAGTGGTGGCGCACGCCTTTAATCCCAGCACTCGGGAGGCAGAGGCAGGCGGATCTCTGTGAGTTCGAGGCCGGGCTGGACCGATAGCCTCCAGAACAATACAGAGAAACCCTGTCTCATAAAAACCAAAAACCAAAAAAAAAAAAAAAAAAAAAAAAAACAGCCTAGGTATAGAGCACATTTCTCTGATTCCTCTTCTTCTGCTAACTTCACTCGTGATAAGTGATGGGGGGAGGGGGAGCTGTTGCCACCAGTGTCTGGTTCCACCTGTTGGAGGTTCATTCCCCCAGACCCACAAACATAAACAGCTTTTGTCTTTTCCATCCGCAAACCTCTCCTCTCACACGGCCCAGGCTCCTGCTGGGATGAGATGAGCTGGAGTGACTCTCCTGCCGGTCAGTTCTTACCTGGTCTTTCATGTTGAGGTCTTTATTTCCCAGGCATCTGCACCTGGACGTGCACGTACTCTATCTAAACATTGCTCTTTTTTCTTTTGCTTAAGTCTGGCTTCTACACACCTGTATAAAGGGCTGGCTTTTCTCCTCCTGTGACATCATCACCTCTAAAAAAAGGTTAGTGAAAACTTACCTACTGGGCTTGGTGGTAGAGAGCCTGTCTAGCGTGTTTGAAACCTTGTGTTCATCTCTAGTACCTGGTGGAGACGGGGGGGGGGGATGATGGGGGTGCCATGCTGTTCTCTGGTTTTGGTAGTTTGTGAATTGAGTTTTGGTTTTCCTTGCTGTTGTTATTACTGTTATTTGAGACAAGGTTGCAAGCAACCCAGGCTGGCCTAGAACACATTATCTGTAGCCCAAGTGCCTTTTCTTGCATTTCCCAAGTGCTGGTATTGCAGACATGCATTACCAATTTCCGCTCTCACTTTCTACTCTGTGTGTGTGTGTGTGTGTGTGACCTAATGACGGAAACAACAGAAATGTCTTCCTGTGACACAATGGCATTTGCAGAACAGCATGGATTAATTGCCTCTCATTTCACGAGGCACAGCTGCTTTGAGATTTAAGCTAGCCTAAACTTCATTAGTAAAAGCTGTTCTACTTTGGCTCTCTTCTGTATCTATTTAGAGTGAAAAAAAAATGGAAACAAGGCTACTGTGAAAACACTTCTAGACACTTTTTAACTGAGACCAGGCAGAAATTTGCATGGACATGTGATGAAAAGGTAACATTTCCACCATGAAGCATTAACAAAATCTTAGGGATATAATAGCCTTTCCTCATTAAGAAGCAGACCAGAAGCCAGGCAGTGGTGGCGCACGCCTTTAACCCCAGCACTCGGGAGGCAGAGGCAGGCGCTCTGTGAGTTCGAGGCCAGGCTGGACCGACAGCCTCCAAAACAATACAGGGAAACCCTGTCTCATTAAAAAAAAAAAAAAAAAAAAAAAAAAAAAGCAGCAGACCAGAGGGGCTGGAGAGATGGCTGAGAGGTTAAGAGCACTGGCTGCTCTTCCAGAGGTCCTGAGTTCAATTCCCAGAAACTACATGGTGGCTCACAGCCATCTATAATGAGATCTGGTGCCCTCTTCTGGCCTGCAGGCAGAACACTATACATAATAAAAGAAGAGGAGGGGGATTAGGAGAAGGAAGAGGAGGAGGAGGAGGAGGAGGAGGAGCAAAGAGGTTTGCTCACCCAAGCATTGCTACCAGAAAAATAATCCTCCATCCAATAATATTCTTATGTAAAAGATAGCTCTTTCAGATCCTTCCCGCCTCAATAATTTCAGTAATTTGCCTTGTATGGCAAATGTCTTCAGCACTGCCGTGTAGGTCTAGATCATTCGGCTTTGGGCAGCTTCCTCCTCGGTGTTTTCTTGAGGGAGAACCACCTCTGATGACATGCATTCCCCACCCCTCCTTGCAGCGACACTCGCAGGGGCTCTGCACTTGCATCCAGTTGCTTCTCCAGACGGGAGTTGAGCAGCTGAGGCAGCTTTAGCAGTCCTCTGATAGCCTTCAGGTTTTTGTGTGAGGGCTTCCTGCACTGGTTTTTGGATGGAGTAGCTTGACATTCCACGGAGTAGTATCATTCCGCGCTTGTCCTGCTGCCGGGTGATACACACTGAAGTAGTGTATCTCCAGGGTAGTAAGCCACAGATGAGTTGCATGAGTGAATAAAATGTGGGTGGTGACAGCATTTGTGACAGAATGCACAAAGGACCCGCTCAAGCCATACTCCCAGCATAGAGAGGGAAAGTTGGCACAACCTCTACCCGAGGAGCTATTGACAACCGGTAGCTTCCGGAGGAGGGACAGTCAGTTTTCTTTAAGGTTATGATCCATGGGAGGTTGGCGGCTCTTCAGAGGATGAACACACATCCAAGAGTGAAGGCGAGGTTGTAATGACTCTGCTAAACCAAAGATAAATGACAAATGGGTATTTATTGGGGAACATTTACACAAAAAATACAAAGAACCACGGGAGTGTTTCCCTACCCTTCCTACCTGATCGGCTGATCCACCAGAAAGACCAAGGGAAGAAAAGCCACGCCTCAAACTTCCCTCCTTCAGCTTCCGTCTGCCTGAAACCACACCCAAAGGGGTGTGGCCACCGTTCCGGGTTCACAGACCAGACACCTACACAAGAGTAAGGGAAGCACAAACTGGGCTTGATGGATTTTTAACAAGGAAGATACAAAGTTGGGTGGGTTGGAAAGTGGGATAGGTCTTGGAGGAATTTGGTGGGGTGAATGTGATCAGAAAACATGGTACAAATTCCTCAACTAATAAAAATGATTTTATTGGTGTCATGAGTCAAGTAGGGGAGTAAGTGTTGGGGTAAAACTATGGCTGAGGGGCAGCTTGAGGGACAACACTTGGGAGACTGGGGTGTGACCACTGCCCAGTGGTTTCTTCTACTGCCTACACTACCTGTAAGCTATAACTAGAAGGCGCCCGGATGGGAGGAATAGATCAGTTGTGTGGCATCATGGGACCTCCTCCACGTCTTTCAACACATGGAAAAGTTCCATCCCTGCTATAAAACTGTAAAAGTCTTACCTGGATTAATTCAAACAAGAATAACTTGCTGGGTTGCCCCCCCCCCTCCCCGCCCTTCACCAAGTGAGGCATCCTGGCTTCGACATTACCTCTCTGTTCAGATGGTGCCTGGAGGAGCTGGTCAATCATGTTCCCTGAGACATGTCCAGGCTCTCCCACCGCTACTTCCCTAGGTTTGATTTCTTCCTCTGCATTTAGACGTGGAAAGAAACACGACCCCATTTCTTTGGTTTGTTTGTCTGTTTATTTGTTTTTGGTTTTCTTTTTTTTTATTTATTCGTTATGTATACAGTATTCTGTCTGCATGTAATCTTGTACACCAGAAGAGGACACCAGATCTTATTACAGATGGTTGTGAGCCACCATGTGGTTGCTGGGAATTGAACTCAGGACCTCTGGAAGAGCAGCCAGTGCTCTTAACCTCTGAGCCATCTCTCCAACCCTTGTTTTTGGTTTTCAAGACAGGGTTTCTCTGTGTAGCCCTGCCTATCCTGGAACTCGCTCTGTAGACCAGGCTAGCCTCAGACTCACAGAGATCCACCTGCCTCTGCCTCCTGAGGGCTGGGATTAAAGATGTGCACCACCACCACTGCCACGCTAACAACCTGATTCTGTTGGAAATCGGAGGTTTCAGCCCATAGCTGGCTGGCTGCATTGCTGTGTGGCTAAGGTAAGACTGAATGTCATAGAGGGGACTGAGGTGAAACAAAATGACTCTCTCTCAGGGGCAGCAAGCACAAAGGGCCTCCTGCATTCCTAATGAGGAAGTGCTATTCATTCCTTCTTCCTTTTCTATCAGCAGTGTGTGCCCCCCATTCTGTCTGATTTCTGTTTTTCTTTTCATCATTAGGTTTGAGAAATGTTACCTAATATGCCTTTGTGGTTTTCTTTGTGTTTATACAACTTCAATCTTTTTTTATAATTGAGTTTATAACTTCCATCCTATTTGAATATTTTTCAGACTTCATTATTTTCCGATGTGTTTTTTCTACCCTCACTTTTGATTTTCCATCTGGAAGTCTACGTAGTCTTTGGCTTGCTGAAATTGCCCAGTAGGTCACTGTGCCGGGGGCTTTGATCTGAATAGATTGAGATGAGATTTTGGGGCTTGGGGTGTTGTTGTGTGTGAATGTTCACAGACATTTTCTTCTGCAATATCTAGTCCATGCACTGTAAGCCCATTTGGTGATTATTTCACTTTACATATTATATTCCTTAGTTAGTTCTAGAAAAAAAAATGTGCCTTGAACCAGACTGATCACAACCTTCTGAAGCCTGAACAGAAACATGAGTTCAAGACCATCCTGAGTGAACTATATAGTGATAAGAGACTGTCTCTAAGAGAGTGAGGGAGAGATTTTAATTATATTTCTCTTCTCATTGTGTTCCTGTTTTTCCTAAAATCTCTGAACTTCGCTGATATAGGCCCTTAAAGATGCTTTCAAGTGGTTAGAGCACTTGCTGCTCTTCCAGAGAGAGGGTCAGGAGTCAGTCCCCACCAAATCATCATGCAGCTCACAATCACCGTAACTCCAGCTCCAAGGAATCTGATGCCATTTTCTGGTCTCTGCAGACACTTGCGTGCACACATGCACGTACACACACGCAGAGGCACACATACACACACCACATCTAAAACTAAGTAAAATACTTATTTAGCTTTGATGTGTGTGAGTGTGCCACATTCATGCAAGTCGTGGATGGAAGAAGGCATCCCATCCCTTGGAACTAGAGTCATATACCATCGTAAGCCATTTTATAGGTGCTGGGGATCAAACCTGCATCCTCTGCAAGAGTAGCAAGCGTTTTCAACCCCTGAGCCATCTCTCCGGCCATAAAGTAAGACCCTCATTTTAAAAGATTCTTGTGTGCCGATTCAGGAGACATGTGAATCTGTCTTTTGTCCCTGACAGCCTCCTGGTGCAGGTTTTGATCCAGGGCTTCGTAGCATGCTTGGTGGGTTTTGATTGGATACAGCTGGGCGTTGTGAATGTTGTTGGCACTGCTGAGTATCTGAATCTCATTGTTTTTTTCTTTTGAAGTGAGGAATCAGATGGTTGAGTTCTTTATAGAGAAGTTAAACACCTCCAAGCTTGTCTTCCTGCATTATTAGAATGAGTCCGGAACACTGGTTCTAAATCAGAGGCAACACACAGCCATCTCCACTGTAGGAATATTGGCAGCGTCTGCAGATATTTTGGGTTGTCACAACTAGGGGTTTAGATTATGTATGCAAAGAAAGAAAGAGAGAGAGAGAGAGAGAGAGAGAGAGAGAGAGAGAGAGAGAGAGAGAGAGAAGGAAAGACAGACACAGAGATCCATGGGTTGGCTCATTGCCTAACTTACACAAGACCCTGAATTAATCCCCAGAACTGCAAAACTAGCACCCGTGGAAATTCTAACCACGGATATGTAATGTTGTGGGGAGATGGGCCATTTAAAAGGTTAGTAGGTCACGAGGCTAGAAGAACCTTGGTGAATGAAGTGCGGGAGTGTCATGATTGTCTGGGGAGCGCCTACACCTCTTCTACCAGATGAAAGTACACGAAGACACACGCAGCCTGGAAGAGGACTCTCTCAGGACCCACTCATGCTGGCACCTGGCCTTATATGTGCAGCCTCTACAACACAGAACATTCCTATCGTTGATAAGCCACTGGGCCTGTGATTCTTCAGGACAGCATCCCAAGACCAAGACATCTTACGACTAAGACTCACTGAACCACAGAGCCCATGTGCCTCTCCCCTCGCCACTCTTGCCAGTTAGAACTGGAACGTCTCCCGCATCCCTGTGAGCTCTGGAAACTGCTTGGCCTCCAGCCTCCTGGTGGCTGTTTTCCAATGGCTGGTCCTTGCCTGTTTGTACAAGTGTCAGGGAAACCCCATGTGCACCGGAGTTGTGTCTGCACAGTCTCCTCCTCTCCAGCGCTGTGCCCACAAATCCCAGCTGCCCCCCAGCTCTAAATGAGGACCCCAGTTCTCTCAGGGTCCTGCATCTGTTCTGCAAAACACCTCCAGGCAGAAACCCCAGGCAAACAAGGAGCTCCCAAAGCCTTGTCCCATTTCTACGCATCCTATGAGCCAAAGCACAGCCTGCCTTGGTTCCGAATCCTTCAGAAGATGCTTGTATGGTACAAAACCTTGCAGGGCCAAGAGTGTTTCTCTCTGAGGAGCAAAGGGAAGCCCCACGTCTTGCCCAGCATTATAAGACTATGTCTTCTTCCAGAGTAAAGGACAAATGAACGAGAGTGTCAACAAAAACAATGCAGATTCCCTGTGTTCACTCTCTTCTGCAACGCAGCTCATGACAAACACGTGTCTCCTAGACCCCTGAACATCACCAGGTGGAAACTGGATATTAAGGAACCAGCGTCATTGCTTACACACTGGCCACCAACTATCGCTGTGGGCAATAAAGTCTTCGTCCCTGTCCTCAGAATCTTTGGTCTTCTGCCAGCATCCATAAAATAGTGACAAACTAACTTGTTAACTGGCAAATGTGACTGCTTGCCTATTCTTAGCACACCTATAACACTGGGAACAGTGGTACTCAGGCACACACACACACACACACCTTCTTCAGGCTAACATCTACTGTGAAGGGCAATAATTTAAGAAACAAATAGAGAGGCCGGAGAGATGACTCAGCAGTTAAGCGCACTGGTTCCTCTTCCAGAGGACCCAGGTTCAATTCCCAGCACCCTCATGGCAGCCCACGACTGTCTGTAATTCCAGTTCCAGGGGACCCAACACCCATGGCAAAACACCAATGTTTTTTCTACAGAGTGAGTTTCAGGACAGCCAGCCTGATTTTGCCTGTATGTACATGCATACACTCAAATGCAGTTCTGGTGCCTGTGGAATTAGAAGAGAGCCTGTGATCCCTCCTGGAACTGAGGCTATAGGTGTCTATGAGCTGCCATGTGCGTGCTGGGAACCAAACCCAGGTCCTCTGCAAGAGTAGCCATTAGTTTTAACCACTGAACCATCCTTCCAGCCCCAATATTTAGTTTCTTTTTTTAATTTTTCAAGTCAAGGTTTCTCCTTGTAGCTTTGGAGACCAAGCTGGCCTCGAACTCACAGAGATCCTCCTACCTCTGCCTCCTGAGTGCTGGGATTGAAGGTGTACGCCTCCACCACTACCCTGCTATTTTGCTTCTATGCAAAAACTCAGGATAAGTATAGCTGTCTATTGCCAGCAGGTGGCGCCACAAAATCACACCTAGCAAGAAAATCGTTGCTCTCTTCCTAAAGAGACTTATCTCAGTGTCTCAGACCCTACTAGGCTTTACAGACGTCTCCAGACTTGTGAGGCTGTGGGGGAGGGTGTTCATCTAGCTCAGGCGGAAGCCCTGCTTACCACTGAATCGTCCTGCCCAGCGTAATCCCCAACAAATTAAAGATAGAAAATACGCAGTGACTGGGCTTAAATCAGTAAAGCGTTGGCCCTCTAAGCACAAGGACCTGATTGGATATTCAGCGCCCGCAATAAAGGCTAGGTATAGAGCACATTCGTGTTTAAGTGCGGAGACAAGCAGGTCTACCGGTGCTCTCCAGGTAACCAGGGTAGCCAAACTGGCAAGCTCTGGCTTCAGTCAGACCCTGCCTCAGAAACTAAGGTGGAGGGGCTGAAGCCATGGCTCAGAGGTTAAGAGCAATTACTGCTCCATTTATTTTTTAATTGTAATTTTTATTTTTTTCTGTTGAGACAGGGTATCTCTGTGTAGCCATGGCTGTCCTGGAACTCACTCTGTAGACCAGGCTGGCCTCCAACTCGCACATCCTCCTGCCTCTGCCTCCCCATTGCTGGCATTTAAGGTGTGCGTCACCACTGCGCAGCTGCAATTACTACTCTTTCAGGTTTGGTTCTTGGGTCACAACAGTTTGTAGCCCCAATCCCAGGGCTCAATGTCTTCTTGGGAGACCTTTGAGGGCACCAGGCATGCACGTGATACACCCCTGCAGGTAAAACAATCATACACATAAAAATAAGTAAAACCTTTAAAAAATAATAAGATAGAAAGTAATAGATGAAGACATATATTCCTGATGTCAGCCTCCAGCCTCCGTACACACGCGCGCGCGCGCACGCGCGCGCACACACACAGGTACAATGCATGCGCACACACAGATACACATACAATTACATGGAGTGCACACACACACACACACAATACAGCAGATTGTCGAAGCACTTGCCCTATGGGAGACGCAGGAACCAGAGGAACCAGAGAAAATGAGACGTAGAGAAACTGGCAGACCAGCAAAAACCTCCCAGGAAGTGGATTTCACAGTCACACCTAGAGAAGTCACAGAGCTGTCAGCAAGCCAATGTGATAAAACAATAAACTCAGCCTTTGCAGGCACGCAGAAGGCTCTGCCTACTCACAGCGGTCTTCTGACCCTGATCTTCCGGCTGGCTTTGACACCTGGTGAGTGTGAGGCCTGTGGGAAAGGCCATCTTTGAGCACTTACAGCCTGGGACAGTGATAAATAAAGCTTATTGGACAAGACAGCCAACACAACCTTCTCTGTCCTTTGCTGGGAGACAGAACGTCTCCGTGACACCTCATACTCAACCAGACTTTTCCTTTCTCTTCCACACCTCTCTCCCATCAGTGTGAAGAGTGTTTGGTTAAGCCAGGTACCCCAGGACTAGAGGCCAAGGAACATTCTACTGACCTACAGAAGCTCAGACCAACCCCTGGCATCTCTCCCCAACCCCTGTGGCCATGGTCTCCCTCCACCATCCAGACCTGTGACTTCGGCTTACCCTGTCTGAAGGCGAGGATGTAATTATATCACTAGACCCTAGATAAATGATAAATGAATGTTTATTGGGGAACAATCGCACAGAAAAATGCAAAGAACCACAGCAGCGATGCCCTGTGCTTCCTACCGGAGCCGCTGACCCACCAGAAGGAAAGCCCAAAGGAAAACCTCAAGCTCCTCTTTCTGCTTCTGGCCGCCTGAAACCACACCCAAAGGGGTGTGACCAATCTTATAGGTCCACAAGCCAGATGCCTACACCTGTCCACCACCACAGGCACCTTTCACTAGCCTGTCCAGAAGCGAGGAAGCCTCTCTCTACTTGCCAGGAGGCTGTGACTCTGTCTGCCCACCTCACCCAGTAACCGAGATGTCCTCACTTTACTGTAACCTATTAGCTCCCATGGGCTCACAAAAGCTCAGCTTTTTTTTTTTTTTTTTTTTTTTTTTGGTTTTACAAGACAGGGTTTCTCTGTTTTGGAGGCTGTCGGTCCAGCCTGGCCTCGAACTCACAGAGATCCGCCTGCCTCTGCCTCCCGAGTGCTGGGATTAAAGGCGTGCGCCACCAACGCCCGGCTAAGCTCAGTTTTACAACAAGAACTTGGACTAGCAAAGATCTATCTATCCACAGTGACCAGTGCATCCAGCTGCCCATCACAAGGAGCCAGGAATGTGAAACATGTTAATGGTCAGGGATGAGTTGTCATCATGTGACTGAAGGCTGCACGCCCTCCCCCACCCCCAGCCCTCCCCCATTGCCTCATGCCTTCCTCTGAGCTGGGTTAGTCACACCTCCACCACGGGTCAAGAGTCAGGGCCTCCTGGGGCTCTCTGGGGAATTCCTCACTGCTCAGAGGGCCTCCAATGCCTGCCTCATCTGCTCCTCCTGCCACACCTTGGTCCCCTCACTAACCCGTCCTCTCAGCACCCTAGGTGGGCTCGCTTTGCTCTCCTGCTCTAGCTGAGGACACTCCCCTCCTCTTTCCCACACCAGAATCCACACGTGGCCCAGGTCCAAGAAACCACGAACCCCTAAGAGGTCACGGTGGTGACACTCTTTCCATGACAAGATAAAAATAACAACTCCATTGAGTAACTCTTAGATGCCAGGTACCCACTTGTCCTAACTCCCTACCCAGTCTTCAGAAACCTCTCTCCTTCCCTCTCCCACTCATACCCTCCCCTGTTGGATCCCCTATGCCCACAGATCCCTGGGGAAAACAGAGGGCTGAGGAAGCCTACCCCCTTGTGAACCCTGGATGAGGAAGTGACTGCCAGAGGTCACTGTCTTGGTCAGTTCCTGTTTAGGGAGCAAAGATGCCAAAGTCTGTTCCTTTTTCTGATGAAAAATGTAGGGGTTTTGAGAGAACCAAGTTCCCAGAACTATTGCTGATGCTATGAGCTGGCCATGTCTGAAGGATCTGCCAAGGCTCCCTAGGCCTGCTCCTCATGGCTGAGTGTCTAGGGGCAGTTTTGGAAATGATGTCTTGTACCCAGGACCTTCCTTCCAAGTTAGGGGCAGATGCATTGGGATGGGCCTGGCTTCGGCCTCCTGTTTCCTCCCTTCGGCCTCAGTGGAGAACTTACTCAGAAGGGAGGCCCTCTCCAGGCTTTTGCCTGCCTTCTTGGAAGGCCTGGAGGCTGGGGGGCAGGGAGGGGGGCTGTTCATTTGGACTCAGTTGACTGGGTCAGTTTGGGAAACTCCAGGTCTACGGTGCTTTGAGATTGAAAGCCACCCTGCCCTGGGGGGTAGACAGCTTAGCAAAAGTCATTTCTGTGCCCAGTCTTGAACTAGTCGCTTATAAGGCCCAGCAGAATGACCAAACAGCACCCATTTGTGTGCAATCGGAACCTTCTAGGCAGTCCAGGAGTATGGGGAGTGTGGAAGGTAAGGGGAGCAGGAAAATTGGGTTGTGTCAATAACCCCAAATCAGAACCTAGAGCGAAAATGTATGTAAATCAGGATGACACTGAGATTAGAATCAAGGCCTGAAGCTCAAGGCCTCTTGCGAGTGACAGTGCCAGCCTGTCCTGGATCTGGGTAGTGAAGGGACCAGACCCTCACCCAGCCCCTGCTTTATTAAGCAGCCATGACAGGCTACAGAAAAGACCCAACAAGACAAAGGCCCCTGACTCAGCAACATGTGCAGTGTTCCTAACCTTCCAGTCACTAGGAAACCAGATACTCTCTATGTGGCAAGGAACCAATCAGAAGTTAGCTGGCGGGTTCCGGATGTCCTTTATGGTACCAATGGAGTACAGAGCATAGCAACCACCCTTGGAGGCCATAGCAACCATTCCCACAGGGGCAGCTGGCCAATCAACTCAGGACAGGTTGCCCAAGCCTGGAAGTGCATCAATCCTGAGACTGTTGCTATGCAACTAGCAACCCCCCCTCCCCCAGACTCTCCCCTTGCTCTACTCCAATAAATTCCCTGCCCTAAGGTCCCACCTGGTCCTTCTCATTCCACCCACCATGTTGGACAGATGAGGACCCGAGTTAATACAGTTGACTCCTTTAATTATTTAAAGACTCTTTGCTTTTGCATTGGATCGGGTCTCTTGGTGATTTGGGGGTTCAGAATCTGGGCACAACAGGTAGCAGGTACCCTATATGTGCTGACTCCATGTTTGCCCAGCTTTGACACTGATCTGTTGTTGTTTGTGTTGGACCTGCCCAGTTTCTTCCTCATCCTTCACATTTATTCAACAAACACTTCAGCAGTCTTTGCTCTACTAGGTAGTAGGACCCCCAAGGCATGTGAGACCCAGAGGGTCCCTGTCTTTGTAAAGCTAGTATCTAACTAGGGAGATAAACTTAAAAGCCACTTGCCCACAATCCATTGTGAAAGGAACAATTGTAAAGGCCACGGAAAGTGACAGCCCGAAAGATACCGGAGGTCAGGGGAGAATTCATACGCAACAAGACATGGGGCCGATGGGTATTTTGTGTGTACAAATGTGGGGTCCTGGGGTTGGAACTGAGATCACCAGGCCTGGCCTCAAGCCTCTTCACCTGCTGAGCCATCTCACCGGCCCAAATGCTATTACCGATTGAACTCATCATCCCAGTGGAAAGTGGCGAGAGCCCGGATCGGTTGGCGCCTGTTCCAGGCAACAGAAGGCCAAGCTCCTAGAACCCACCTAGGGTCCTCCATTACCTTCCCACCTCTTAATCCCCAACCTGCTCGGATACTTTGTTTCTGTTCAGCTGACGCTTTCTAGAACCCCCCCCCCCCCACTCCCTCACCCCAGCCCTGCTTCTCGAGTCTCTACAGCACTGTACACAGAGGGTTCCAGGTTCGTACCCACGTCAAGCCCTCATTGCCCTCCCTCGCTGCCTGGCAACGGCAGTTTCCTGAGGGTCTAGCCTCATCCCTTCCACCCCAAGTGGGAACTCTCTGCCTAAAGGTCCCTGTCTCAAGCCCAGAGGAAAGGGGCCTAAAACATTTAGTGACATCACTGGCCACAGCTTTCCAAAGACTTAAGGCTAGCACTTGCGGGAGCCCACTGCCTGGTGCTGGTCCAGCCCCTCAGCAATCTCCTTTGCTGGAGGACAGAGGGCAGCATCTGGACGGGCTGGGGGGGGGGGGGGACCATATTCAGGTGGCCTTCCCAGGCACCCTGTAGGCTCACAGGCCTGAGCCAGAGACCCCGACAGGCAGGAGGCCTCGCTGTCCTGGGGAGTCTGCGGTGCCTCTCTCCAGGTGTCGCACACACCCCTCCTCCACATCCCGTCTCTGAGGACTCAGATGCTGGCAGGGAGAGGCTAGAACGCTCGGCATGGGAAAGAAGTTCCCGAGGCAGTGGCCGGGATAAGCACGCGGTCCTCTGGCGCTTGCCCCCGGCCCTCCCTGCAGGCTGCGCGTGCCCGGGCTGCCCGAGCGCGGCGCCGCGGGAGGAATTCCAGCTATTTCCTCTGCGCCGCGCGGTATGTGGCCTGCTCGCCTCCCGCCGCGCGCGGCCCCGTCACCAGCTGACTGCCAGCTGCCCCCGGCCTCGCTGTGCTGCTCTAGATTCCGGCTGGCCAGCCGCCGCCTCGTCCCGGGTCACCAAACCGGCCTTTCCAGCAGCTTGAGATCTGTGCCACTTATGCCAGAACCTGTCCCCGGCCCGCGTGGAAATGCCGGGTGGGCACAGCACCCACGCGAGGGCCAGGCATCTGGGTCTGAAGCTACGAGTTCCTTAACCTAGCTCCCAAGCCTCAGTTTCCCCGTTATGCAATGGAGACTTCATCTGGGTTGCGACAAGGTTAAGTGAGAAGAAGAAAGGTTGGGACAAGTGTCAACTGTATTTTCGTTCCTCTAGGTCATCGCTAGTGTTCTTTATTTTACTTCCCTCGCTCGATCTTGTGCTGGCCTGTTTCCAGCCTGGCTTGTCTCTGGAACAGTCAAGGCCGGCTTTCCTGAGAGTCCTGTAGGCGGCTGACTCCTGCTGGACCTGCTCGGGACTGGGGCCTCACTTTTGTGCTAGCTATCTGTCCATCCATCCATCCATCCATCCATCCATCCATCCATCCATCCATCCATCCATCCACTCATCCATCCATCCACTCATCCATCCATCCATCCATCCATCCACTCATCCATCCATCATGTATTATTTGCATTTGTCAAAGTTTCCCAGGCTGGCCTCGAACGCATGAGCAATCCTTCTGCTTCCGGTCCCCTAGTGCTGGAACGTTAAGCCGTGAACCCCTATGCCCGGCTTGTGTGTGTGTGTGTGTGTGGGGACTTTAGATGCTCGATAGTGAATCCTCATTGCTTTTAAACATTGCCCTCCGAACTGCAATCACTGTTTGGAAGGCAGGAAGGTCAGTTATTTATATATTTTTAAATGATGTCATTGTTGTCTGCCAGAAAACCACAGGTGGTGGTTAGGGAAAATTGAAGGTGCAGATGGCAATAACAGGTCTGCAAACGTGGAGTCGGTCATTTTGTGTCTGAAAAGAAGATGGCCACAACGACCTCTCTGGGACCCTCTTTTCCTAGTACAAAGAAAGGTCCTTGTTGTCTGTTTGGCCTTTAACCCTTCTGCATAGCTGAGGAGACAACCCTGAGTGTCAGGGAGGGGAGGAAACAGACAAGTTTCCTCCTGGCCACCCACACCTGCCTCACCACACCCACAGCCGCAGCTGGGACACCAGGAGTTGGAAAGCCCCGGGTTTCACCAGGCCTAACCACCGAGCTCTTTGCACAAGCTGCCCTGCACCGTGGAGCAGCCCGACGTTTCTCCTGCCCGCCCTCTGTTTAGACCTGGTAACTTCCACCCGAGCCTGCACCCCAAGGCCAAGCACCAGCCCCTTGAATCGATGCGTGTCCACACAGTCCCCACACATGCGCCAGCCACAGGCCGCGTATATCCAGGTGCAGACAGAACCAGGGAGGCGGGTGCTATAAATATCCCGGTCCAGCGGCGGCAGGCAGCCTGAGCTCTGGGACAGCGGCTCCCCACCCGCCTGCTCCTGGGCCACGCACTTCCGGCCATCAGAGCGCTGCAAACCAGTCTCTCTGAGCTGGGAGGAGGGGACTTCATCAGTATCAGAGGCCTGGATTTCCTCTCTTCCCCCAAGAGCCTCTACGGGCCCAACCTGAACCTTTGTCCTCAGCCCCGGGCCCACCTCCCTAACTCAGAGGTCACACGCTATTTCCTTCCTCTCCTTATTTTCAGACCCCCAGGGTACGCTATGGGTGGCCGGATCTCTCAGAAATGCAGGGTGCTCTTTGAATTGGTGAGAAATGCCTTTAGTTTAAAACGGGAGAGGACAGGAACGTCAAGCTCCAATGTCACATAAACCAGGTGTGGTGGGTATAATCAGAAAGGTAGAGCAGGAGGCTCAGAGGTTCAAGACCATCCTCTGCTACACAGCAAGGTCAAAGACCAGCCCCGGGACACTTGAGCCCCTGTGTCAAAAAAGATAAAATATGACACTAAATTTTTGATCCAAGGCAGCAGACCTACCAGTGGCAATGAATCGCAGAGTTCATGCAAAGAAGGAAGGCAAGTCCACCGGAAGATGAGGGCTGCCTGCCCCAGCAAGCCCGTGGAAGTTCAGTGGGACATTCTCTCCTGGGTCTGCTGGGTGTGGAGTTTGGTGAGATACAGTACTGCATTCCATTCAAGAGGGTGCCAGTTTCTCTTAGCTTCAACTGAGAAAAGGGGTAGGTTCAGGGGACTCAAACATAGACTTTTCTTTCTTTCTTTGTTTTTTTCGAGACAGGGTTTCTCTGTATTGTTTTGGAGGCTGTCCTGGAACTTGCTTTATAGACCAGGCTGGTCTCGAACTCACAGAGATCTGCCTGCCTCTGCCTCCCGAGTGCTGGGATTAAAGGCGTGTGCCACCAATGCCTGGCAAACATAGGCTTTTCTGTAGGGTGTTCAGCAGCCTGGGACAAAGTGTAAAAGGATTGAGGCAGCTTGAAGATGAACAGTATGGATCTAAAGCACCGTTCTTCAAATGGGGCTGCAAAAATAAACTTTTAACTAGACAAGTAAATCCCTATTTAAAGCGCAGTGGGTAGTCTTCTAAAAATACAGTCACATCCCTCTTCCGGTGTGAGAGCTGGCTCTAGACACGGCTGGAAAAAAAAACCCTGCAAGCATTGACTCCTACCCAGAAGGCACTGTTAACTCCCCCATTTTACAGACGGAAAGGTGGAGAATGGATGCGCCTGGAATTCTAGCACTTGGGAGGCTGAGAGACGAGAATGTCGATAAGTTCTAGGCCACCCCAGGAAACACAGACTTTGTATCAGGAAGAGAGAGAGAGTGTGTGAGAGAGAGAGAGGAGAGAAACTTGGGTGGATTGCTACTGAGGACATACAGGCTAAGTAGCTTCTGACAGAGACTCAGCAAGGAGACCTGAACCCCAGCATCTTGTTCCTGAGTCACGTGTTGAGGGTAGTCACTATTTCTGTCTTTCACAATGACAGTAACCTTTCTATTGCACTCGCCTGCCTCTAGCAGAGCCAACTGTAAGGGGGTCGAGGAAGGTGTCACACAAGGAGGTGAACTTCCTGAAGAGATAAAAGGATGAAACCCGGTGCAAACTGACTTCATCAACCTGGAGTCTAATGACAGCAGTTGACTCCCAATGTGCTTAAGCCCAGTGCAATTTGAAAAAAAAAAGTTTCCTGGTGTAATACAATCCCTGGTTCACAAGAAAACATTAATTGCATAGAAACAACTCAGACCACATGTCAAGTCTTCCAAGAGGGTGGATTCTAGAGATAGGCAGCTAGCTGTACTAGCTAACGGGCCTAAGGGAGTCTAGCCTGGTCTCAGTCACACAGATAGTGTAGAGGTTATTTTGGTTATTAGCCACCTCTGGTTCTGGTTGGGGGAGCTGGGAGGAGCCTCAGGCTATCAGGATCATTTAGATTACTAGCCACCTCGGATCCTGGTTGTCAGAACTTGATATGGTCAGGCCAGACAGATAACACAGATTAATTGGGCCCATGTCTCAGTTTTCTGGATGGAAGAACAGGGCTTTCATCTCTCGAATTGGAAAGACAATCCTGTGTGCTGAACACTCCTGGTTTCTCTGGAGATCTGTGGGTTCCGGGGCCTCCATGGTATGCTCCCGGTCTAGCTGGACCATACTCACTGGACCTGATGGCTTTCCAGCAGAACCTGGAAAACCTGCTCTGTAGCCATGGTATGTAGAAGGAAATGCCCTTGTGACAGAATTCCAGATGGACTCAGACCTTGTTGGCTACCAAGGTCAGAATCAGAACCAGGACAGGCCTTCCTGTGCACAGGGCAACCAAAGGGCATCTTTGCTAAAATTGATGTAACAAGGCCAGGAAACTAGGAAGGGACCGAAGAGACTGGGGGAGTCCTCAAGGGAGGGGACTAAGTGGAAGGGGAATCTTAGCAGTGAGTAAAGTGGAAACAGGGAGACCAAGAAACAGTAGGAGCTAGGGATAGAGCAACTGAAATTAAATGTACACGAGGACCCCATGTGGAAACTTGTTGTTTTGTAAGCTAATTTCAAAATTGTTTTAAATGCTGGCTGTGGTGGTACACATCTCTAATCCCAGAACTCAAGAGGCAGAGGCAGGTGGATCTCTATGATTTTGAGTCCAGCCTGGTCTATATAGCAAGTTCTAGAGCAACCTGTGTTATACGGTGATACTCTCTGCCTCCAAAAAACAAATGACAACAATTAAATACCCTTTTATGGTTGGTGAGTACCTATTGCTGAAGATAACCACGCACTTCAGTAACGGCCCAGGGGCCCCTGAGATGGAACTGACCTGTATGGCCCCTCCCTGATCCTAGCTTCCATGGTACCAGAAGGTGCTGGCAAGCTTCCAAAGGAGGAAGGCAACCAACAGTCCCACCCAGCTACGATGCCTATGAGCCACATCACAGCATAGCACAGTTCACCCTACGGGTGCACCAGCGGCAATGGCACAGTTAACCCTACGGGTGCACCAGCGACAATGGCACAGTTAACCCTACGGGTGCACTAGCAGCACACACGCCTTGGTGGTAACCAGCAGCTCTTTAACTGGGCTTAAGACTTGCCCAACAAGAGATGGTGGTTGTTGGAGAAGAATCTACAACCACCCTCCTAAACCAGAATAGCCCCTAACAGTAATCTGTAAACATTTGTCCTTACATCCACAGATAAGGGTAGCCTTCACGCCCCGCCCCCAAATCAAGGAAACTTGTCTTTGCCACAGACAGTGCCCACTATAGAAAACTACAGCCAATCAACACGAGACCTGTGGGGCCCGGTCCCAATGGGCACATCCACAAAGGCTCAGAAAGCTCCGCAGAAGACGGCATGGAAAGACGGTAAGAGCCAAAGGGTCAGGGACTTTGCTGCGAGATTGGGTCTCCTAGAAACATCGGAAGCTACACCCTTAAAGTCTCACCAACACGACTGCCCAAAGGTGAGCCGAACAAGGAGGCCACCAAGGAACATGACAAACTGCAGAGGAAAAAGTCCACTCCAGGTCTCAGCCCTACACAAAGAACTACAGGCAACTGAGCAAAGCCGGGGCTGGGAGAGGCGGCCCTCCAACAGGGACTGTTGTGACAGTCCTGACCGTGTGTTTTGGGGAGGACTGTGTGGGAACTTGGGAACTTTGGGCAGAAAAGCCATTGAGTGTTGAAACCTCAGTGAACTGTTCTGTAGGAGCTTGGAAGATGCTGAGAGCAACACGGATGATGGATGCCTGGCTTGTGAAATTTCGGAGGGAAGCAAAGACTCTATCGGGCCTTTTATGTGAAGAATCTGCAGTATCCAGTCAGCTGGGGCTAAGAGTTGGCTGAGGTTAACCCGAGTAAAACCTTGCTTTGCTGGGGCACTGGATGCTGGCCAGCTGGGACTGAAGAGTCACCTGTGATTAAGAGGACACCGGCATCACTGAGGTGAAGTCCTCTGGGAAGCGTTTCCTCGGGCTCAGCACACAGATGCTACAGATGCTGTGGTTCAGAGGTGGCCAAGGTTGTACCTCCCGCTGGCAGCTAAACTTGGTAGTGTAAGAGTCACCCTAGTTCTGGGTGGTGGTGGCGCACGCCTTTAATGCCAGCGCTTGGGAGGCAGAGGCAGGCGGATCTCTGTGATTTCGAGGCCAGCCTGGTCTACAGAGCGAGCTCCAGGACAAACAAAGCCAGAGATACACAAAGAAACCCTGTTTAAAAAAAAAAAAAGAGTTGGGGCTGGAGAGGTGGCTCAGAGGTTAAGAGCACTGACTGCTCTTCCAGAGGTCCTGAGTTCAATTCCCAGCAGCCACATGGTGGCTCACAACCATCTGTAATGAGCTCTGTGCCCTCTTCTGACCTTCAGGCATACAAGCAGACATAACGCTGTGTATATAATAAATAAAATCTTTTTTAAAAAAGTCACCCAGTGGTGCTGGTTTTGAAGGCACGAAGGGGTCGTGGAGAGCATCTGAGGCTTGGCATTGTGTGGCAGGGTTGGAGTTCCAGAAGAGAGCCCAGGAGAGGCAATTGGCGAAGCTGCATCCCAGTTGAAGCAAGATCTCCAGCATTTTTGGAGAGGCCAGTACCATGGATGATTACCAAGAATAGCAGCAGCCGTGGATGGAGCCAGCAGAGCCAGCTGGAGTCTAGAAGAAAAGCTGTGTGTACGTACGGCAGAGGGCAGAGCCAAAGCTCCTCCTTTGGGCGAGCCCGAAAGATCATGAGTGAATCCCAGACATTGAACATTGAGTTAGTTACAACACTGGAGTTTGGTTTTGCTCTGTTCAGATTGTGAGTGTGCTCTGGTTCTTCTCTCCTGAAGGAAGAAAGTATTTAATTTACTTTTTACTTCACAGGAGCCCACAGTTGAGAGACCTGGAATTTCAAAATGGTTTGGATTTTTAAGAAGGACTGGTTATTTTACTTTTTTTTTTTTCCGAGACAGGGTTTCCCTGTATAGCTTTGGAGGCAGCCTTGGAACTAGCTCTTGTAGACCAAGCTGGTCTCGAACTCACAGAGATCCACCTGCCTCTGCCTCCCGAGTGCTGGGAGTAAAGTCATGCGCCACCATTGCCCGGCCAAGAGGTTGAATTTTTAAAGACTGTGAGACTGTTTTTAAAAACTTGGAATATTTAAGCTGGACAGTGATAGCGCACACCTTTAATCCCAGCAGAGGGATTAAATTGCCCCTCCTCCCAAAACTGAGGTGTTTATATTACAATGTTGGTATTAATGTACGACCTGGGGGAAGAACAAGAAAGAAAGGGTTATGGCTTAACAGCGATGCGCCTGTGCGTCAACTTTACAAGGGGTCAATTGTGCTGACTAGTTTTAGGTCAACTTGGCACAAGCTACAGTTACCTGAGAGGAGGGAGCCTCGACTAAGACAGTGCCGCCATAAGATCCAGCTGTGAGGCATTTTCCTAATTAGTGACTGATGTGGGAGGGCCCAGCCCATTGTGGGTGGGGCCATCCCTGGGCTGGTGGTCCTGGGTTCTATAAGAAAGCAGGCTGAGCAAGCCAGCAAGCGGCTTCGGGGTCAGTTCCTGCCTCCAGGTTCCTGCCCTCGCTGCTTTCGACGACAAACTGGCATATGAGACTGTGAGTGAAAAAAAAATCTGTAGATCTGACCACAGTGCCCTGTCTTCTACATGGCATTCAGACTTACTATCCCATCCTCTCTCTTTCTGCCACTCTGCAGCAGGCCCAGCCCCACCTGTGTCTCAGAAACGGAAAGGTCACTGAAGAGTCCCTCTTAGTCCACCAGCTTCATCCCCGTTATGAAGGGCTTTTCCTAGGAGCCTATTTAAGAAAGCGAGATGTGTTAAGGAGAGTAAACAGGACTCTTGCAAACAAGGCGTCCGGTGACGCCAGAGCACAGCAGAGGATTCTGGGCGTCTAGAAAACCACAGGATGAGAAAGCATTGTGCTGATACTGGAGCCAGCACGAGGAGCAGCGCTCCTTCCTAAGGCCGTGCACTCTCTCCTTCAGTCAGCAAGCAGCAAGCTCTGCTTCCTCAGTATCCCCTGGTCCTTCCCCTGTCCCGGAAGTGCCCTATGTAATGGGCAGAGGAATGCCTGGAGATGATTACTACTCTGAGTGAGCCTAGAGGAATGGGCCTGGCCTCCAATTAAGACCAAGCCAAGCCCGGGAGAGGAACTAAATGAAGACAAGGCCCTAGTGATTAACTGGGGTCTGGGCAGCCAGGAACTGAATGAAGCCTGCACATGCGCCCTTACCAAGATGGTGAGCAGCTGTGTGCTCTGAAACAAGGACCACGGATCAAAAAGAAAATCCTCTCCCCGTAAGTCAAAGGTTTTCCTGCCAAAGCAGTTTACGGCGTGTGCAGAAGGGGAGCAGAGTGAGGAAAGGTCTTTATGTTTCAGTTTGTGCTGCCGTGAGAGTGGGGCCAGCCTTTAGCGCACAGCTGACCTACAAGGGGTCATATCCGTAAAGAAAACCGACTCTCCAGTCCCAGGAGCCATCAGTTGTTGATAGTTCCTCGGACTGGGGGCTGGGGAGTCTTTTGTGAGTGGTTTTGCATGGAGGTATAAGCTTTCAGCCAGGCTGGGACTTCCGGCTACCTTGGTCTGCCCTAATATCTGGGAGGATTGTAGCTCTGACTTTTTTTTAGCAATGGCCCATGTGACAAGTGTGTCCACAAAGCCCCGGATGTGTGCGGTGCAATGGGGAGAGGAGGAGACTTGGTGATTTCTAGCCAAACAGGAAACTCATTTGTCAGGGAGAAAAACCTCGTTTAAGGCCAGTGGTTAATGTGCCAGAGTCAGAATTGTCACAACTGTTGACTGTGAGAGTAGACAGACAAGAAGCCTCAAGACACCTGCAGAGAGTTTCTGTGCTGGGTAAGGGGCTTCTCCTGACATGCCCCAGTTAACAAATGGAGAGGAGCTCCTGCACCCCAACACTCGACTCATCCCCACCATCTGCCTTTTCCAGCTTGTGGGTCCTGAGAGCACCCTGGTTTCCCAGCTTGCTAATTCCCCCCAAGACTTTGGCATCCTACGATTGGGGAGCTCTCCCCCACAATATCCGATCCCTATGCCCAGTCCTGAATCCCTTCCTCCTTACTCTTTTGGAGTTCCTAATCCAAGGTGGGCAAGGTGTCCTGGACCCTCAATCTAGTGTTTAAGCCTACGCACACTAGGAAATGAGTTTCCTAGTCTCTCACCGTACCCCTCCGGGCCTCTCCTCGCCATCCTCTCAATCAGGGCACTGGTCTTCTCTCATAACCCCATCGCTAGGCCTGGACATGAGTCAGGTGTCCTTACCCCTCATTGTCACCTGCTAAGTTTCTCCATAACCCTTGTGACCTACGTTGAGTTTATGTTATGTGAACCACTACTGCCTTCTCCTGCCCCGGCCCCAGATCACTTTTCTAGTACATTAGATCCTGGTTTTCCTCTACTCTTAGCTTTCTCATACCATTTTACTTCAGCACACATGTGGAGATGACCCCTGTGCATGCCCAACCTCTGAGCCCATCGATCTTCCCATCGCTCAACCCATGGCTGGGACTACTGATGAGAGTACCTCCGTCATGATCTCAGTCCTCTGTACCCCATTCTTTCGGTTTCATCTCACTGCAGGCATCCTTTGACCCCCCCACCCCAGCACCTCTCACCTCTCAGTCCCTCCCCCCTTGACCTTTGCCCACCCTTCTTGTCTCCTTCCTGACCCAGAATCAAGTCCATGGTCAGTCATTATACCAGCATGTAAGGACTCAGGCACTATGTTGGTCCGCCCCTGTCACCTGGCAGAATGCACTCAGGCAGTGCCCTGGTCAGCCCGGGGTTCCATGATTGGGTAGACTGCACGCAGATGCAAGGGACCCTTTATTAAAAGGTTTATTTTTTGTATATACAGTGTTCTGTCTTCGTGTATCCCTGCAGGCCAGAAGACGCACCACATCTAATTACATCACGTGGTGGCTGGGAATTGAACTTAGGACCCCTGGAAGACTAGCTAGTGTTTTTAACTACTGAGCTCTCTCTCCAACCCCGCAAAGGACCCTTTAAAAGAAAGACCTGTACCCACTCACCCTCTCTTTGCTGCTCCTCTCTCTTCCGTTTCTCTTTCTCGCTGTTCCCCTGGGGCAGACAGGACTTTTCCTGTCTCCCTCCTCTTTTCTGTGCTCTCTCTGTCCATCTCTTTACCTCTTTTCTCTTTCCTTCCCCCTTCCCTCTGCTTTCTAATAAAACTTCTCACTAAGCTCTGTCTGCCTGTCGTGTTTGTCCCCCTCCTCGGTCACCCTAGATAGCCATGGAATCCACCAAGGTCCCCCATGCAAGGTTCCCCTCTCTGTATCCTAACAGCCCCTCTGCATGCCCTCCTGAAAGCAGACTCAGTCACTGTCTGTCTCTTCCAACCACAGTTGAGTACAGCCAGAGGAAAAACAGACCGGCTTTAGAAGCCATGGTGATGGTGAGCTGGGTGCCCTGGTTGATTTTATGTCAACATGACAGAAGCTAAAGTCATCTGAGAGAAACTCAATTAAGAAAGTACCTCCATAAGATTAGGCTGTACACAAGCCTGCAGGGCATTTTCTTAATTAGTGACTGATGGGGGAGGGCCCAGCCCATTGTGGGTGGGGCTACCCCTGGACTGGTGGTCCTAGGTTCTATAAGGAAACAGGCTGAGCAAGCCATGAGGAGCAAGCCAGTAAGCAGCACCCTCCATGGCCTCTGCATCAGCTCCTGCCTCCAGGTTCCTGCCCTGTGTGAGTTCCTGTCCTCACCGCTTTTGATGATGAGTTGATATATGGAACTAAGTGAAAGAAACTGTTGCTTCCCCAAGTTGCTTTTGTTCAAGATGTTTCGTCACAGCAATAGACACCCTACCTAAGACACTGGGGTGCAGTTCAATTGATAGAGTGTGCTCAAAGCTCTAGCCTCAGTCTTCAGCACTGCCGAAACCTAGCACAAGAAAGGATACCTGTAATGTCAAGACTCTGGAGGTAGAGGCAGGAGGATCAAAAAATCAGTTGGACAACATGGGAAGTTTGAAATCAGCCTAGGATATATGAGACCCTGTCTCAAAAAAAAGTAAATAAATTTATGAGAGTGTGATGGGGGTGTCCTTTTGTATATATGTTTCTCTTATTGGTTGATGAATAAAACATTGTTTAGCCAATAGAGGCAGAAAGATAGGTGGGACTGGAAGACAAGGAGAATTCTGGGAAAGGTAGGTAGAGAGGGTGGAAAAAAGGATGTCATGGAGGAACCAGGAGATGGAACACACCAGGCATTCTCCAGTAAGATAAGGCCATGTAGAAATACATAGACTTATGGAAATGGGTTAATAATTAAGACAGAGGTAGTTAATAAAAAGCACTAGCTATCGGACAACAGTTTTTTTTTTGTTTTTTTTGTTTTTTTTGTTTGGTTTTACGAGACAGGGTTTCTCTGTTTTGGAGGCTGTCGGTCCATCCTGGCCTCGAACTCACAGAGATCCGCCTGCCTCTGCCTCCCGAGTGCTGGGATTAAAGGCATGCACCACCAACGCCCGGCTTCGGCCAACAGTTTTATAACATAGCGTCAGTGTGCTTATTTGGGACTGAGAAGGGCAGCAGGACCTGGCAGAACAAAAAAAATCTCAAGCTACAAGGGTGAAACTCAAGCCACCCCCTCAACATTGTTCAATAGTCCTTTGAATAAGAAAAGCTTTTATTATTCTATGGGTATGTATAGTTGCCTGCATTTACATCTGTACCACACACATGCCCATTGCCCAGGGAGGCCACACGTCTACCAGAATCCCTGAAACTAGAGTTTCAGATGGTTATGAGCCACCATGTAGGCACTGGGAGCTACACGCGGGTCCTCTAGAAGAGCAGCCAGCGCTCTTAACCACTGAGCCATCTTTCCCACACCATGAGTTAGATCTTTGAAAAAGAAACTCTTCTGCCAATTCCTTCCTTGCCTACCCTGGGCACATCTGGACAGCCCACAGACCCAGATCACCAGAGTCCTGGGACCATTTGGGTGAAGATAGGTTAACTGTTCTGCTTGCCTGGTCTCACCATTGACACACTAAAAGTCTACTGGAGGCCATGTCTTCCTTTTCCTGCAAGAATTCCAGCTCCAAGGCTGGACACCAACATATACTTTCTCAAAGATGCTACTTACACTGTTATGTAAGCAGCCAGCCTCTCTGCACTCAGCATAAATCAAGTTAAACCATGAATGGGGAGGACAGTCCCATGCTACAGAACTATGTCATACCCTGGGCCCACAGCCCCACGGAACAGGGGAGAATCAAGGACTATATCATTAGCACTCCTTCTGCAGAGGTGAGCTTATGACCTGGGACTGGGGCAACCAGTCATAAGCTAGTCTGACTAGAATCTAAATCCCAAAGACTAGGGAGGGCCCCATGACTCCACTGGGAACCGAAGGTGTTCCAGAAGTTCCACTTGTGGGTTCTAGCTACAAGTCTCCATTGATGCCCCACACTTCTTCCGCTGTCCTATCCACCACACACACACACACACACACACACACACACACACACACACACACACACACACACACACAATTTTTTTAAGGGTCTTGCTATTTTGTTCTGGAACTTGTAATACAGACCAGATTAGTTTCATACTTGTGACAATCCTCCTGCCTTTGACTCTGGAGTGCTAGGTTTACAGGCATGCATCATAAAATAAAAAATTTTAAGCCCTCTCCTTCATGTTCCCAGCGTGAGGATTCCTGTTGTGTTTCTGGCTGCTTTCAGGTCCGCTCTCTTCCCCTTTGCTGGTCACTAGCAGGGCAGAAGGGCCGCGAGCCTGGACTGCTTCTTCTGTGGTGGGGAAAGCTGTATGTGACGCCCCACACAGCTGCTATTCGATCCTCTTACTTCTCATGCTCCATTTTAGCCTCCTGGAGGAGGCTCTGACATCCAATCCCATCAGCACTTTCTCCCTCAGGGAGAAGAAGGGAGTAACATGGAGCGAAAGGAATGAGAGGAATCAGAGCGAGTCTGGGAAGAGGAGGAGGCGATGGCTATTTTGATCCCATCACAGATGTCTGCATGGGACAGTGTCTCCATTATCAGCAAATTCTGAGGACATCCTCACATCAGTGCAAGGCCTAGTCAAAAAAGAAAGCTGGCCACAGCCCACAAGAGGGTCATGCACAAAGTCAAAATGCAAGGGAATTAATTCCCTGAGCCTCTGGAGCTGAGTCGAAGCATTCAGTGTGAAGACGGGAGCTGCATAAACATGGAAACGTGGGGTGGTGTTTGACAGGCAATAAGGACAAAGAGGGAGATCAAATCAGCTAAGCATTACCCCCTCCCAAAAGGTTGCATCTATAGTAATGCTATAGACATTTTTCCCTGGTAGAACTTATATAACTTACCAGTATAACACTAGTAACTGTTATACCAGGAAAGAAAACAAATTCAAGCTGGGTTTGGCTTTTTGGAGGAGGGAGTAAAATTCATAACTTCACCTTTAGTGTATGTGTAAATACAGCAATGGTGAAAGGGAAATTTGGAGGGGCAGTTCAGTGTTAGCACACGCTTTTGTTTCCAGCTCTCTGGAGGCAGAGGCAGGCAGATCTCTGTGAGTTTGAAGCCAACCTGGTCTACGGAGTGAGTTCCAGGATGGCTATACAGAGAAGTCCTGTCTCCAAAACAAAAGAAAGGGGAAAATTGGATTTCCCAAGCATTTTTGACCACAGCATTTTTTTTTAAATCATGAAACATTTCCTCTGGTGATCTATGAAACACAGAAGCTAGTGAGCTGTGGTTTTTTTGTTTTGTTTTGTTTTTGAGTTGAAAAGATTGACCTCCTGGTAGAATGTAAAGTGAACAGAAGAGGAAAATGGCCTGGCTTTGGAAAATACAATTATAGATTCAAACAGGGCTTGGGGTGTGGAATGTACCAGATGGAGAATGGAGGTTGTAAGTACTGGCTGAATGCTGGGTCTTAGGTTCCTTTTGTTTTGTTTTGTGAGAAAGAGTCTCCTGTAAGTCCCCCACATCCGTGTTTGTGTTTTAAAACTATCTTCCAGGTTGTTAGTAGATGAGTCTCATACTACTCAGCAAACTTGGAAATCTGACTTGAAGGAGAAGCTGAGAGTTTGTGATGTGGCTAGAACCACAGCATGCAAATTCTGTGTGATGTGGAAGTTAAGGGTGGGGGCCTTGAGAGAGGGAGGCAGACTGGCAAAGGGTGGGGAGTGGGGGATGGGGAATAAGAAAGATGAATGTGAAGTAGATGCCTAGATAGACAGGGGGCTTCAGTCAGGTTTCCCCATCCCTCAAGGCATTAGTGAAGCATCTTTGTCTCCTTGAGTGCATCCCCCTAAGTCTGGCACAGGGTTCTGTACTCATGAGAAGTGGAGGCAGGAGAACCAGGAGTTCAAAGTCATCAACTACATAGGGTTAGAGGCTGCTGTCAGAAAGACCCGTCATGCGTTCTCTCAAGCTATTACAAAACCAGGAACACAGTTGTGCCTTGTTATCAGGATTTATGTACAGTACACGACTGACCTGTGGTGTGCTAACACACACCTGGGAAGGTCTGCCTGCACCAGCACCACCAGGACTACAGATGTAATGGGAGTGCGTCAGCTCTTGGGTGCTGCCCGTGTAGTTCAGTGGTGGAGTCCTTGACTAGTATATGCAAGGCTCTGAGTTCCTTCCTGATTCCTAAGGGAGAGGAGGAAAGAGTAGTGGGGGAGGGAAGAAGAAAGAGGGGAGATGTCTCAGCTTCATCTTATGAGACCACCATCATATTTGTAGCTGGGGTTTCTTTCCAGCCTGATCTCACAGCCGATCAGCCCCAAATAAACACACATAGACTTTTATTAATTTATAAACTGTTGGCCGATGATTAGGGTTTCTTACTTGCTAATGCTCTCAATTATTAACCCATAACTATAATCTATGTATTTCTACATGGTCTTAGCTTACCAGAGAATGCATGGTGTGTTCTATCTTCCTTGTCTCTACATGGCGTCTCCTCTGGCAGCTTCCTTTTCTTCCTCCTCTCCCCAGCTTCTCCTTGTCTGGTAGCTCCAACTATGCTTCCTGCCTGGCTAGTAGTCGATCAGTGTTTTATTCATCAGCCAATTAAAGAAATGTATATACAGAAGGACATCCCCCATCATTTGTCCAAAGCATGTTATATATAACTGTCTTTAGGATCTTGACCTTGAAGATCTGAGCATGTTATACAACCTTCCTGTCCCTCTATTCCTTGTATGTATGACTGGTATGAAGACTGAATAAGAGAACATATGTAAAATGCTTATACAATATCCTTAGTAAGTTAGCAACATATTTTTGTTTGTTTGGGGTTTGACTTTGTTATTTTTGCTTTGTATTTGTTTTATTTGTTTGTTTTTGTTTGTTTTTTCAAGACAAGAATTTCTTTGTGTAACCTTGGCTATCCTTGAACTCGCTCTGTAGACCAGGCTGGTCTTGAACTCACAGAAATTTGTCTGCCTTTGCAACCTAAGTACTGGAGTTAAAGGTGTGCACCACCACTGCCTGGTCTGTTTTGTTTGTTCAATTGTTTGTTTTTTAAGGTGAGATCTCATTAGCACTGGCTGACCTGAAACTTGCTACGTAGACCAGGCAGACTTTGAACTCACAAGAATCTGCATGAGTGCTAGGATTGAAGGTATATGCTACCACACCCAATGTAGCAACATAATTCTTAGTAACAATTAAATAATGGGGAGAAATTCCTATCAGCAGAGCTGAATGTACTGGATAAACTTAACAAAAGAAGGATGGATAGACACAAGGGACCGTGGTCAGCTGGCTCACCAGCTCTCCCTTCCTTGTGACTGTATCATTGGAACAGAGGGTTTGGGGAGAAACAAAACCCATGAAGGTCTGTTGGTGCCAATGGGCCTTTGGAGATCAGGGGTCCCTTGGGCCACTCACACTCCCTTTTATTCGTAGAGATTTAATATCTACCTACCTAGTAAATGGCCATGATTTGAAGAAAAGGAGACAAGAAAAAGAATGGCTTGCTGCTGGTCCTCAGCTTTAGATAACCAGAGCCACAATGTTTTTTTAGGCACAAAGAAGATCATGTGTAAAACATTAGCTAAACGCAGATATAAATCTAGTGTTTGACCAGTCCAGATCTAGTCAATATGCTTTTCTACACTCTTTGAACAAACAAACAAACAAACAAAAAAACCCCGTCCAAAACCATAGCCCAGACATCCCAACTTCATCTCTCCTTCCTGTCCCAGACTGTTGACTGAACTCTTCTTGTTACCACAACCATAATTCATTCCAGTGATGATTCACATTCTTCTGCAAGAAAAAAAAATAGATGCTTGAAAGACAGAGAATTGCTCTTGTAATCACTTAGTAAGAATTCCTGGACCAGAATACAGAGCAAGCAACAAACAGGGATTTATGCTTAACCTCACGAGTTCCTTTTCCTCTCTTATTTTCACTGAAAGTCATTGGGTGCCCATCTAACAAGGCCAATGGAGACAGGAAATCACCCACAGTAACATTTTTTTTCTTTTATAAAAACAGAGGGAGTTCTTTTTATTTGCTTTGTTTATTTTTTGTGTGTGGACGTTTTGCCTGCATGTATGTCTGTGCACCACATCTGTATCTGGTGTCTGAAGAGTGAGGAAGAGGACATTGGATCCCTCAGAGCTGGAGTTATAGATGGTTGTAACCTACCATGTGGATGCTGGGAATTGAACCTGGATCCTTTGGAAGAACAAGCAGTGCTTTTAACTGCTAAGCCATCGTCTCTCCAGCCCTTCCAATAAGAATTTTGATTGAAATAGACACATGAAGAGTACTTTGTTGGGGCTGGACAGATGACTCAGCGGTTAAGAGAACTGGCTGCTCTTCCTAAGGACCTGGGTTCAATTCTCAGCACCCACATGGCAGCTCACACTTGTCTGTAACTCCAGTTCCAGGGGATTCAGTACTCTCACACAAACATACATGCAGGCAAAACATCAATGCACATAACATAAAAATAAAGAAATTATAAATAAATGTTTTTAAAAATGAATACTTCATTAAACTTAGAAATTTGTATATACATCATAATATACATTGTGTGTATGTTTCTGTGTGTGTGTCCATGTATGTGTGTGTGTGTGTGTGTGTAATGTGTTTGCTTAGCTTCATCACTTTTCCCCCAAATCAAGTATTTGTTCTGCTTTATTTCCTTCCCCCAAATCAAGTGTTTGATTTGGAAAAAAAATCCATGCAATTTGATTTGCAAAGTAGAGGGGAAAATAAACAGTGGGTGAGAAAAACCTACCCTGTGCGACAGCCAGCTTCCCTGGAAAGATTCATGACCATGTCTTGAGACTGCTCTGCAACTCAGTCCAACACATTTCACTCTGACTCTAAATCACTGGAAGCAAGTGCTACTGTTTCCAGTGCTATCTCTTCCTCAAAAAGAAGAAAATTCAAGGCATGCCACCGTAATCCTCTACTATCTGGGAAAGAGATCAACGAATTTGTTGCAAGAACTGAAAGCAACAGCTAGGTGATATACTTAGCATAAGTGACTCCTTCCTCAACATCACATCCCTTTAAAGAGTGAATGAAAAGCAAACATATACAAGAAGTGGTTGGATACAATAATAGTAATGTGGCTTGGGTTGGATTAACTGAACATAACCCATAATTGATGGTATGGGTGTAAAGATTTCACTAGATCCAAGATAAATGATAAATGGGTGTTGTTGGGGAACACTTACACAGAAAATACAAAGAACTGCGGAGCTCTGCCCTTCCTACCAGATCGGATGGGCTGACCCACCAGAAGGGCCTAGCAAAAGAAAGCCAGCCTCAAGCTTCCTCTTTCTGCTTCCATCTGCCTGAGGCCATGCCCAAGGGGGTATGGCCACCGTTACAGGTTCACTGCAAGACCGCTACAATTCCCCTTTTAGTCTAAAGAAGGTTTTAAGCCTGATGCAAAAACTATGCACAATGATAGCAAATGTCAAGTATATTTCAGGACAAGGAAAGGTAAACATACACAAATTAAAACCTACTATCAACAAGAGCAGCATTGAGCAATGGATATATACTACATGTCCAGTATACTGTGGCTAACTAGTGTGGCTGCTGGGATTAAAGGTGTGTGCCACCACTGCCTGGCCTCTGTGGCTAACTGGTGTGACTAGCTTTACACTCTGATCTTCAGGCAAACTTTATCTGTTAGATCATAAACAAAATATCACCACACAGTCCTGTTTCGAACAGGAAACGTCCAGGATGGCTACGAATCAGCCCGTTTCACTGTGGTAATTCCAAGGTATTCATTTTAGGCCACAGGGAAAGCACTAGATAAAACCTACTACACTGAAATGAAATACAGCCCAGGCCTCAAGCCTTTAAGCTTCTAGAGCAATAAATCATCCACAGTGCCGAGACAATTTTGGATCTGATAATTTGGTGAAACTCCTCCTCCCTTCCTTTGTGGGTTAAGCTTCTGTACAGCTCCTTCTTCATGGGAGGCTGTAATTTGAACCCTTGTCTGCTTCCTTTCCTTCGACCCAGTCTCCAGTCTTCTCTGTTTCTGAGAATAGGTATTTGAATATATCATATCGATGGGGTTGTTGACTTTGGAGCTAAGTGAGACTTTCTTAAATGAGTGAATCTCCCCATCCTTCCTTAGGGTTAGGGTTAGGGTTAGGGTTAGGGTTAGGGTTAGGGTTAGGGTTAGGGTTAGGGTTAGGGTTAGGGTTAGGGTTAGGCTGGTCCAATTTTGCTCAAAGACCAGGGAATGACTTAGAGTGGCAAACTTTAACCCTCCGTGTGAATGAATCGCCTGGGGATCCTGTGAGGATGCAACTGAGGCGACTGAGGTGGACCCAAGACTTTGTATCTGAACAGCCTCTCCCAAGTGGGACTGATGCCGCTGGTAGAGTCTTGTGACACTGTGACACAACATTATGACCCCAGTTCACAATGTTGGTCATTCAAATCAAAACATGAAACTCCATTACAGTCATGAATACTCTCCTTCATGTAAATGCTTATGCATCTAGGAAGGAGAAGAACCTACTTGCTGGGCATTGCTTGGAATTATAAAATACGTAGCTCAGTGGGGACCTGAGTTCAGGTCCCCAGGATCCACATAAGAGCCCATGAAGGACATAGATTGGCATCTGCAGCTCCAGAGTTGGTGGGGATGGAGACAGGTGCATCCTGGGAGTTTACTGATCAGACAATCTGACCGAGATGGCTGGAGCTTTAGAAACTGTCTCAAAACCTAAGGCGGTGAGCAATACAAATGACACCTAACATTGACCTCTGTCTTACACATGTGTGCACATACACACACACACACACACACACAGAGAGAGAGAGAGAGAGAGAGAGAGAGAGAGAGAGAGAGAGAGAGAGATTGCTGGCCAGGCAGTGGTGGTGGTACACATCTTTAATGTCAGCACTTGGAAGACAGACAGAGGCAGGTGGATCTCTATTAGTTCAAGGCCACCCTGGGCTACCCAAAGTTGATCCAGTCTAAAAGAGAAACAGCACTTTTGGAGTGACCTGCCTTTAATCCCAGCACTAAGGAGGAGACAGGAGTGTTATGGCTGGGCAGAGAGAGGACTATAAGGCGGGAAGAGACAGGGGCTCAGGACAATTGGCAGCAGTCTGAGACAGCAAGCAGTCTGAGGCAGTCAGTCCGAGGAAGCTGTCTGAGACTGCAGTCTGAGGATTCAGTTTGAGGATTCCTGGAGACAGGATCGCCCATCCAGTCTGAGGTAGCGGTAAGAGCTAGTGGCTGGCTGCTTTGCTTTTCTGGTCTTTCTGAGTTTTTATTAAGACCAAAGAAAATTCTACAGGACCGGACTCTTACAGTAGAAGACTCTGTCTTAATGGCAGCTCAGCTTTCAAGGCAAGGTTGAAGGACTTTGCAGAATGATGTGCGAGTACCGCAGGGGTCCTCCAATTTAGCTGCACCGTGGAATCGCCTAGATTGAGAGTGCATGCGTGTGTGCATGCATGCATGCATGCATGCATGCATGCATGCATGCATCTGTCTGTCTGTCTGTCTGTCTGTGTCTATGGGGACATGTCAAGGCCAGAGGTCAGCCTCAGGTGTCATTCCTTGGGTGCCACCCCCCTTGTCTTATGAGACAAGATCTTTTCATTGGCCCAGACCTTGCCAATTCGGTTAGACTGACTGGCCACCAAGCCTCAGAGAAGGAAAAAGAAAAAGCCTTATAATGGAGGCATTGTCTCAATTAAGGTTCCCTCCCTTCAGATAACACTAGTTTGTGTCAAGCTGACATAAGACCTCTCTAACAGTATGTAATAGTACCCATCTTGTGGTAGTCATTTAAATTTTCCTAATGGCTAGGGTTCCATTGCATCTATACATACATTAGAGTGAACAGAAAACAACGTTGTGTCATTCAATCCATGATGCCCAGCTATCTACAAAATTCAGGTTCAGTGAGAGCCCTTGTCTCACAATAAAATAAAATAAGGAGAGAGCTCAAGGAAAGACACCAGATGTCAACCTCTGCCCCCTCTACATGTGCACACATGTGCACACGCCTGCTCAAACAGGTGCCTGCACCAAGCACGGACACACAGAGTGAGGGTGGTCCACCTCACTTCATTTGTGGTCATAGAAGAGTGTACTGCCTTTCCCACCGAGTGTGGTGTTCATTTTAGTCTTGTCATAGACGTCCTCAAACTGAAGAAGTTCCCCATTTTGCTGACAGTCTCTTTGTTGTTGGTGGTGGTTTTTGATTTTTGGGGTTTTTTGTTGTTGTTGTTGTTGTTAGTTTGGTTTGGTTTTTTGAGACAGGGTTTCTCTGTGTAGCCCTGGCTGTCCTGGAACTCACTCTGTAGACCAAGCTGGCCTTGAACTCAGCAATCCTGCTGCCTCTGCCTCCCAACTGCTGGCATTAAAAGGTATGTACCATCACTGTCTGGCTATTAATAAACAAATTTTAAAAAAGAATGGATATAGGGTTTTGTCATCTATTGTGAGCTGTTCACAGGGAATTTCTTTTATTCTGTTTATATGGTGGATTTTGGTGATTAACTTGCATCCCTGGCACAAAGCTATGATGTATCATCCTTCTTACACATTATTAGATTCTGTTTATTGAGCTGGGGTTGTAGCTCAACAGGTAGCATGCCTGACTTGCATTCATGAAGCCCTGTGTCCTCTCCCTTGCATCGTACAAAGGAGGCTTGGTGGCACATGCTTGTAGCCTCAGCACTCTGAAGGGGGAGGCGGGAGGAGCAGACAGTCAAGTTGATTTGGAGGGCAGTCTGGAATACACTGTCTTAAAAAGCCCTGCCTCAAAAAAGGAGGTGGGGCTCAGTGATCAAGAGGACCGGTGTCTCTTACAAAGGATACCACTCAAGTCCCAGAACCCAGAAGGCAGCTTACAACTGTTTGTAACTCCAGATTCAGAAAATTCAACCACCCTTTTCTACCTCTGAGGACACCAGGCACATCATGTTACCTATACACTCACGCAAGTAAACGTGAGTGCACAAGAAATAAAAAGAATAAAGAGGTATTTTAAAGAAGAGTTCTGTTTGTTACATCTTGCTAGCGCTTGCGTTTATACTTACGATACAGACTGATCTGCAGTTCTCTTGTTATGGTTTTAGCTGCATTTGGTACCAGACTAAAACTCATCTCCTAGAATGAGGTAGGTGAAGACGGAGTTTCTGTTCTGCCTGGTCCCACTGCCCTTCAGCACCAAATAAACACACTGAGGCTTTATTAGCTAGAATCTGTTTGGCCAATGGCTCAGGCTTCTTACTGGCTAGCTCTCTCTTAATTATTAAACCATTTTTATTAAATTATGTATCACCAAGAAGTTGTGACTTACCTGTAATCCAACAGGAAGGATATAATTCCTCCTCTTCAATTTACATGAGATATTTATGTGTAGAGTCACTATTGCTTATTCCTTCAATATTTTATGGAGCTCATATACCGGAGTAAAATTTTATGCAGTTTTTAACAATTATTTAATTGATGTAGTAATATTAAGCTCATGTGGTTCAAGGTTGGAAGGGTTCAAGGAAGATACCTGCCCTCAACCTGTAGCCTCTCCATGCACAATCGCATACATGCACACACATGCACAAGCACACACATACACCACATATAAGAAAAGTTTGTCTATTTCTTATTTAATAAGCTTCAATAATTCAAATATGTGAAGTAATTTTGTCTAGATTTACTAAAATAGTACTAGCATTTAATTGTTCATATATGCCATGACATATTTTTTCTTTATTTTTTTGAGACAGGGTTCCTCTTTCCTCTGTGTAGCCCTAGAACTCACTCTGTAGACCAGGCTGGCCTCAAAAAGATCCACCTGCCTCTGCCTCCACCTCTGCCTCCCAAATGCTGGGATGAAAGGCATGCACCCCTGCCCAGCCAGCTCTTCCTTTCTAATGTAAGTGTTGAATGTTAGATTTGTGAATGTATTTCAGATGAGACTCACAAAGTTTGATAAGAGTTGTTCTCATTTACCTTTAAATTTTTCTTATTTTTCTCTAGATTTTTCCTTTAATCTGTAAGTTATTTAGAAGTAAATATATAATTTGGTTCCCAAATAATTGACCACATCTCAGATGTCTTTGTTTGTGCTCTATTGTTGCCATTTTTTATTTGGGGTTCTGGAAACTTAAGCCAGGACCCCACTTACGCCAGGAGAGAACAGGACTAAGGAGTTTCATCCCTAGCCCCCCCCCATAGCTTTCTCTTATCAGTATTTAGTTTAATTCCACTGGGATCAGAAAACAGCATTTGGTTTAACTTTCATCTTCTTAAATTTCCCAAAAGTGATTTTTATGGCCTACAAAGAGTTCTATCTTAGAAGAACATACTTGCTGGTGTCGATTGCAGAGTGTCTCAGTGTCCGTTCAGTCAATGAGCTGGCAGTATTGTTTCTTGCTATGTGACAGTGCTATCCTGTACCCTGACAGATTGTCTGCTACTTGATCTACTATTGAGAGAAGAGGGGTGAGAGAAAGGTATTGAAATCTCCACACAAACTTGTGGCTGTGGAGTTTGAGACTGAAGCAGTAATGCGAATCTGTAATCCCAGAAGCCTGCACTGAGATGCAGAGGGAGGAGTATCCCGAAGAGGAGGAGGAGCTGGAGGCCAGCTCACCCCACCTTTGCAGGGTGAGCCGGAGACACTGCCTCAAGCAAGGTAAAAGATGGAAACCAACATCAAAGGTTGTCCTCTGACCTCCACAAGTGCATGCTTGCACACTCACTCACACACACACACACACACACACACAAACACACAAAACTATAGCTGTTTATTTTATTTCTCCTCCTCATGGCCTGGTCACATACTTTCCCAGTTAATCCAGGCTCTTCTGCAAGTGTAAACCAGGCATCAGGATTTCTTTCTATTAACTCATCTAAAGATTGAAATGTGCAGCCAGGCTTGTGAACTGTTCCCTTACATAGCTCCTGTTGTAGGCTTAAGGGATTGGGGAATAGTGAAATCTACTAGAATCTGGTAACTAAACTGGACTGTTCTAAACACACAGTCTTACCTACTATGTGTGTCTGCCTTTGGGGTAGGCACTATTGACTCTCACTTTACAGGAAAATGAATGGGAGTTGTCCAAGGCACATCTGGATGGAATCTAGCTGGCATGGAACTCTGTCTCCTAACTCAGAGCCTAGCTATTGTATTTGTGCTCCCCCCTCACAGTCTTCACTCTTTTGTTCATATTATCGCTCCTCCCTCACTTCAGTTGTACTCCAGGAACTTGGCCCAATGGTTGGTTGTGGATGTCTGCATCTGCTTCCATCCGTTTCTGGAAGAGGGTTCTAGCTTCTCTGGGGTTGTGGATTGTAGACTGGGTATCTTTTGTTTTATGTCTGGTATCCACTTATGAGTCAGTACATATTATGTTTGTCTTTCTGGTTACCTCACTCAGGATAGTTTTTTTTTCTTTTCTAGTTCTGTCCATTTGCCTGCAAATTTTAGGATGTCATTGTTTCTTACCACTGAGTAGTACTCCATTGTACCACATTTTCTTTATCCATTCTTTGATTGAGGGGCATCTAGGTTGTTTCCAAGTTTTGGCTATTACAAATAATGTTGCTGTGCACATAGTTGAGCAAATGTCCCTGTGGTGTGAATGTGCCTCCTTTGGGTATATGCCCAACACTGGTATTGCAGGAGCTTGAGGTAGGTTGATCCCTAATTTTCTAAGAAATCCACATACTGATTTCCACAGTGGCTGTACAATTTTGCACTCCCACCAGCAATGGAGTAGCCCATTTACATTTCTATCCTGTCCTGCTAATACACAATTTGGGATTGTGGGCAAGAGCCACATCTAACCCAAACACTCTAATTTTCACTGGACCTACCACAGCTAAGAAACCCTGGAAATGATTCCAAAGTTTTTAAATTTTCCTTTCAAAGATCTAAATGTCTTGGTTCAGCTGACCACATGGCAATCATGAATCTGCCTTTTACATGTCCTATCCATAATCTAAGGTTTAAGTCAGGTTGTGATTAACCCTGACACATGAGATCTTCTCCAGAAAACCCTTCCAGGCTACAGACTACAGGGTTATCTCTCTTGATTAAAGACTGGCTACCAGGATTGGGATTTGGCCCTGAGCTACTCTAAAAGACAAGATGATGAGAGGACTATCTTAGGGGGAGGTAAATGTACCTCCTGTGTGTAAAACCTATCTTGTGTTACATTGTCTTTTCTTTGTGTGTATGTGTTGGGTGTTGTGTTATATTGGTTTTTTGTTTGTTTGTTTGTTTCATTTTGTTGTTTGAGACAGGGTTCTCTATGTAGTCCTGGCTGTCCTGGAACTCGATCTGTAGACCCGGCTGGCTTCAAACTCTGCCTCCTGAGTGCTAGATTAAAGGTGTGTGCTACCACTGACAGGTGTTAAGTTGTTTTTGTATGCCTGTGTTATATATGTATGTATGTCTGTATATGTATTTGGGAAGGGAAATGTGCATACATTCATGTAGAGGATAGAAACTGATACTGGATGACGCCTCTATAACTCCCCACTTTATCTTTTGAGGCAAGGTCTCTCACTGAGCCTGATACTCATCACTTTGGCTAGGCTAGCTGGCTAGTAAGCCCCAGAGATCCTCCGTTTTCTGCCTCCCCAGAGCTAGGATTACAGATGCTCTTGCTGTCACACCATCCCCCCACCACACACACACACACACACACACACACACACACACACACACTGCTGGGTTTGTGGGCACATATATGACCACATTCAGATTTTTAAAGGGATGCTGAAATCTTCAGACTTGTGTCCTTGTACTTGTTGAACAAACATTCTTACCCACTGAAAACCTCTCCAGCCCCACATTTCATATCTTGATCAATAAAATTATGACTAATTAAGGCAAAGACATTTCAGACAACCATGGAATTACACACCTATAACCCCAGTATTCAGAATGCAGAAGCAAGAATATAGGATGTTAACTTAGGCTATTCGACCCTGTCTCAAAAAAGCAGGGTCCAGGGAAAGACAGCTCCTAAACTATCACTCACTCTCTGTTCTCATAACCTGGAATGGTCCAAACTATAGAAGACCATCCTATCCTTCATTCTACTGAAACCCACGCCCCCCAAAAAAATCCTTCCTCATCTTATGTAAGGAGCCTGTGAAAAAGACTTCAGAACCTCAAAAACCAAACCCTGGTGCAAACTTAAAGACCTACCTCCTGAGCCTAAAGTGTCTTGGAAGCAGACAGAATGATACAATGTATGTAGCAGCAGGGTTATAAGGAGAGGGGTCCAAGCCAGATAAGATGGAAACACCACTGTCACAATTGTACTCTGTAAATGGTTTCTGCGAGCCAAGTAGAAAGCCAAACACAGACAACAGCTGTGGAGGATGTCTCTGTAGACAGGGAGCTGGGTGTGGTCACCTCCGAATCCAACTTCCACCCCACCCTACAAGCCAGTGACCCGGCTGAGAAGAGAACTTCCCATATTGCATTCCAGCCCTCCCTGCTGGGTTTTGTGACCATGCTAGAGACTGGCTGCGCGCTACATGATAGTACTGCACAGTCCGCTTTCAACAATGTTTCCCTGGAGACACTAAGCTTCTGAGAATGCCATGCCTAGACAGCCAAAATGCAAGAAGACCTGAAATGGCCATTCAATCCTGACCGTAGCCAAGATTATGAGGTGTGAGTCAATACCACTATCCGAATTGAAGGACTGGATGGAAGCAAATGGTTTGTACGGGTCTTTCCTGAGTTGCACAAGTCAGGAGGCATCCCTGTTCCCTTCTACAACATCCTAGGAGCCCTGAGGACTGTACCAAATGATACAGACAACCCTTCATTACTCAATTCACCATCCCTTTTCTTGGAAACCCTGATGGTTCCACTCTCCAGAAAGAATCCATCAAACATTTCTTTGTTGAAGTCATCTGCAAAAACTCCCATCATCAAATTCCCCACATGAGGATCTCTGCTTCACTACTTAACAAGAGACTCAAGAATGGATCAGATATTGACTTTTGTTTTCCTTTCTCTCTTAGCTTTTTAAATCATGAAAAATTTCAGACCCACCCAATCATAGAGGAATGTATACACAAGGTCAGTTCTCTTCTTCTACTCTGTGGGTACCAGAGATAAAACTCAGGTCATCAAGCTTGTTGGCATGTACCTTTACCCTCTGAGCTATGTCTCCATCCCTTAACTGAAATTTTTGTTTTTGTTTTTCAAGACAGGGTTTCTCTGTGTAGCTCTGTCTGTCCTGGAACTCACTGTGTAGACCAGGCTGGCCTCAAACTCACAGAGATCTGCCTGCCTCTGCTTCTGGAGTGCTGGGATTAAAGGCATTTGTCACCGATGCCCAGCCCACAGAGATCTGTTGATGATTGATTTTTACTCTTTTGGGTATTTGCTCTTTAGGGGTCTATTATCCTTCTGTGGTCTTTGATCCATCAAAGTTATGGTTATGGCTTCGCTTTCATTAGTTATGATAAGATATAAACTACATGTAAGACTTTAGACTCACAATGATAAGATAGCTGATAGAATATTTTCTTTGAATTTTGCCAAATGTTAATGGACTAAATATTGTAATTATAGTTCTTGCTTAATAACTTTTGTTATGTATAATTTGACTTTGTTAAAGTTAAAACCTTTCTTTTTAGACAGAAAAGAGGAGATGATGGGGGTTGCCTTTCTGTACATATGTTTTTCTTGTTGGTTAATGAATAAAGCACTGTTTGGCTAGTGGCCAGGCAGGAAGGAAAGGTGGGACTGCTAGACGAAGAGAATTCTGGGAAATGTAGGTAGAAAGGAGTCGTCATGTGAGCCCAGGAAGAGAGGATTCAAGTCAGGAATTCTATGGTAAAATTAGACCATGTAGAAATACATAGATTAGTAGTATGGGTTAATAATTAAGACAGCTAGCCAATAAGAAACCCAAGCCACAGGACAACAATTTTATAACTAATATAGTGTACGTGTGTTTATTTGGGGCTCAAGAGCTGAGGGACCTGCCGGGCCAGAAAACTCATGTTTACAGAGTATGCTGTTGGGCCCCAGCCCCCACAGTTTTCTGTGCATTGCTTGTCAGCTGATAACCACGGGTGCATCCTGTTCTCTAGTCCTGGCTTACAGCCCCACCCTTGCCCACCTGACATCAATATCTAACATGAGGAAAACACAAGTTCTTACACCTAGGGTTTTTCCAATGTGCTGTAAGTCTTTATTTAAGGCTGCTCACTCCTTATGACACACACACACACACACACACACACAAAGATGCACATACGTGCATTCTCCTGGCAATAAAGGTGGCAGATGCATTCTCTTAGCACAAATGGTTGGACATCTCGTCTTTCATTCCCCAATACCTTGGACTTGCTTGTGGCACGGGTGCCACAGTCTGCCACCCAGTTCCTAAATACACCAAGACTTAGTCTTAGTTATAAATGACCAGCCTTAGCGTGGCTTATTTCTAGGCAGATTTTCTTAAATTATCCCATCTACCCTTTGCCTCTGGGCTTTTATCTTTCTCTATTCTATATACCTTTCTTCTTACTCTGTTGCAGGTTATATAGCTGAGTGGCTGGTTCCTGATGTCCTCCTCTCCTCCTTTTTCTTGTTCCTCAATCTTTCTCCTCCCGTTTATTCTCTCTGCCTGCCAGCCCCACCTATCCTTTCTCCTGCTTTCCTATTGGCTGTTCAGCTCTTTATTAGACCAATCAGATGTTTAAGACAAACAAAGTAACATGGCTTCACAGTGTCAAACAAATGCAACATAAAAGAATGCAACATGTCTTTGTATCATTGAAACAAATGTTCTACAGCATAAACAACTGTAACACATCTTAAAATAATATTTCACAACAGAAATCTGCCTGCCTCTGCCTCCCAAGCGCTGGGATTAAAGGCATGTGCCATCACTGCCCAGTCCTTAACTGAACTTTTAAAAAATACACCACAAATGCAACATTGTTTCATTCATAAGCAGTTGAGCATCCATCTCCAATTAATAAGGACTTTTTTTTTTCTCTAACGACCTCAGCAGAAGCTACTATTTACTTAGTAACAGCTGGTTATCTATACTAAATCAATTTACCATGGAGACTCTTTATACTTTTTATTTTATGAAATTTCAGTCAACAGAGAAAGATTTGGGCTCATTAAACTCCCCTAGGAAAAAGTCAGAAATGGCCCGCCCTAAGAATGTTGCCATTTGAATTGTCAGAGTAAGCCGTAGATGGGAGGCCTGCAGAGCTTGGAGGGAGAGGTGAAGGACAGGCATGGGAGGGGCTCCGTTTTGCTTCACACTACTTTGGAACCTCAGGATACTTTTTTTAAAAAGCCTGGGTATCACTTCCTTGTCTGCACATCTGTGTTTCTTCTTAGCTATTTTATCACTTAAGGAACTATTGTTAAGCTCCAGGTAAAGGTAATGCCTTAAAAATAGACCCTGGTCTGAGTTGGAGAGATGGCTCAGCAGTTAAGAGCTCCAGCTACTCCTCCAGAGGATCCACATGGCAGCTCACAACAGTCTCTAACTCCAGTTCCAGGGGCTCTGACACTCTCACAGAGACACACACATACAGGTCAAACACCAATCCACATAAATTATCTTAAGAAGTGAACCCTGTTCTGCAGAAGCATTTTGGAAAATCCAGCGTCTGTGCTCATGTGTGGAACCGACAGGAACCCATCTTCACACACAGTGATCACAGTGCAGGGTTTTACTTTTTTATTTATTTTCTGGATTCTCTTCACCTTGGCAATCAGTCTCACACTTCATCTGCACATCTAGACTCCGGAGAACTCAGAACAGGGCAGATTTACCTCAGTAAATAAAAGTGGGGCTTCAAGGGCTGGAGAGATGGCTCAGGGGGCAAAGGTGCTTGACTATGCAAACCTCAGGACCTGAGTTCAATCCCTGGAACTGGCACACAGTAGGAGATGATGACTGACTCCTCATAGCTCCATAAAGCTGTCCCCTGATCTCCAGACTTGCACAGTGGCAGACACACACACACACACACACACACACACACACACACACGCACACACACACACGCACACATGCACACGCACGCACATGCTCAAAAGGGATAATATAGTTTTTTGGGTTTTTTTTTATTTTAAGTGGGAGGTCATGCATACAGTTTGCAGAGGGCCTTTGCCTCAAGGACAGGCTAATAACCCCAGTCCAAGTCACCAAGACCCCATATAGACTTCGGGCCACCACTTGTGGCCAGGTCTTCTGCCCCAGTTCATTGGCCACTTGATAGTCACAAGGTACTGTGTGGACTTTCCCTTCACTAACTCCTGTTGTTTCTTGTTATCGTCCTCTTCCGGGTTTCTCTTCGCTTTATGCAAAAGTGTGCCAGGGGTTAGGTCCCTTATACAAAGGAGCCGCCAGGAGCTGCAGTTGTGGGTGAGGGCTCTGCCTAACAAGATCGACACAGGCTGATAAGCAGGCCAGCGCTGCGCCCAGCCCTTGCTAAGACAAGTGCAGTTCCTCATGCTTTGCTTCCTCCACTACTAGAAACATGTTTGGGGTGTCCTCATGGTCTATCCCTCTGCCCACTTTGCCCTTCTCAGGTCTCCTCCATGTACTCAATTGTTAGTAGGGCTTCCCTGCCTATCTGGCATCAGCAAACAGCCCATTGCCACTGCCGAGCCCTTAATTCTGCCTTGTCTGTCTCTGTACCTCTTATCACACATTATCAGTTGCTGCTGCCATACCTCACCCACCCAACCCACACCCAGAGAGGGATACGAACACCAGGAATTCTTGGGGAGCATGGAAAGTCTCCTGTGGGACACCAAGCCACTAATCATAGAGCACTCCTTTGGGGAGAAGGAGTGCTTCAGTGAATTCATAGGGGGCTGCAGATCCACCGTCCAGAGCCATGTTCACCCCAAAGCCCAGCTGTTCTAGTAGCAATACCTCTTTTCTGAACCTCTGTCCCTTAAGAAGGCAGCAGAATGTGTGTCATCTGTTCCTGAACTTTGTCACTGCCCTGCGGGGATCTACGTGACCCTCCCCAGTCCTCTCCATTGACAAACGTTCAGGCACGTAGGCTTTCAGAAAAACCCATCCTTCTGGAGCTGCACCACAGAAAGGTGTTCCTTCAACAACACAAAGATTTATGACTTTCTTTCCCCCACAGAAAAACCACAGGAATATTTCCTCCTTGACTACAACAGTGAGTTCCAAGTTTCATTAAAGAACCGGCCAGATACTTCCTCCTCTGTGGCGTGGGAAGACTTTACGACAGAGATTGTTTGAAACTTTACCTCTGCACACCTGCCTCATAAGCTCACTCTCTTCCCACAGGTCGTCTTCTGTTTCCCCAGGGTCAGGGCTTTGTGGCTGCCTCCTCAGGCAGCTGGGGCTCTGGGTCCCCCTCTCCGTTAATAATAGATGGTTCTTATTGAACTGAATACCTGCCAGGCATGGCAATTTACAAATTGGCTTGAAGTTTTGTTTTGTTTTTTTAGGGGAGGGGTTGGTGGTGGTTTTTAACATATTGTGCCATTCTGTGGCAAAATCCCAGCATCTGGAAGGCAGAGGCAAGCTGATCTCTGTGAGTTCAAGGCCAACCTGGTCTACAGAGCAAGTTCCAGGACAGTCGGGGCTACACAAAGAAACCCTATCTTCAAAAACAAACAAAAATCATGTATTGCATGCATGCAGAAGTCAGAGGGCAACTTTGTAGAGTTGGTTCTCTCCTACTTTTACATGGGTTCTGATCATGGAACTCAGGGTATCAGGTAAGTATGGTAAATTACCAAACATAATGGCTAGCCCTTGGCTCAAGTTTTTAACCAATGTGTCTGCTGCCAGGCATCGCCTCCCTCCAGTATATTTGCAGAAAGGGAGTTGGTTTTCCATTTGCCGAGCCAGTCCCTGCTAGCCTGCTCTGCTTTTACCTGCTGCTAATCTGACACCAGGTCTTATGGACTCTGGCCTATGACTCAGGGCTGCTGCCTTCCCTAGATGTGACACTGATGGTGGTGGCCTTAGGGCTATCATAGACAGAATAATGGTCCCCGGGAATGCCTGTGAGTCTGTTTCCTTAAACAGACTTGGAAGATATGATTGAAGACCTTGAGATGGAGAGATTACCCTGGATTAGCCTGGGAAGCACGTGTAATGGGGGGAGGTCCTTATGTGGCAAGGAGGAGAGCAGGAGAGTGAATGAGGTTGGAGGGATGGAGGAATGCAGAAGGTCTTTGCATTCTGAAAAGACCAAGAGAATATTTGCCCCTGGATTCGAACCTCCCAAAGCATTCTACCCCTACTGGTGCCTCCATTTCAGGTTTTAACACTCCACCCTGAGTTAAGGAAACGAATTACAAATGTGCTGTTTTCAGTCACCAAGTATGGGAGCTGATAGAAAAGTCCTGCAGGAAGCCATGCTGGTCTAAGTACGCTGGACAGAGCGGCGAACACGAGAGACAAAGCTCCAAGCCCTCACCAACTGGTTCTCTGGTGGACCACCTTCATGATGTCCTCACTTGTAGGTTTCAGCTCCTCAACAGGGTAACCTATGAGACCGAGCTCCTGGTTCCTCAGGAATGACGCACACGGTTAGCTACCCCCAGGTTAAGCCACAGCAAACTTCAGGTCCCTACACCCTGTACTTTCCAGAGTTGTTCTGCCGCTATAAAGTCAAGAATGCCATCCCCTCCTCTTTCCTTTTCCATTCTTCTTAGAGAAGGGAGTGGGGCAGAAACAGCCTCAGTGGAAATCTGTTAGCAATCTGTTTTCATTCAAGGTGATGTATATTCCACCCTTGTGTAGTAAGATGCTAAGAACTGTGGGATTTTTCTTCTTCTAGCTCTAGGAAGGCACTCTCAAACCCCTAGTGCATATACCCGCCCCCCTCTTTTTTTAATGCAGGAGATTGAATCCAGGATGTCTTGCATGCGAAGTCCACATTATAGCACTGGACAAAACCTTCAGCCAAAATCCTCTTTCTTAGACTTTTATTACATTTATTTGCTTATTTGCACATGTCTGTGTTCAGATGAATGCCACAGCCTGAGTGTGGAAATCAGAGGATGACATACAGGGGACCATCTCTTTTCTACTATATGTGCTCTGGGATCTAACTCAGGTTGGCAACAAAGTAACTTTACCCATGAGCCATCTGGACAGATAATCTTATCTTTGTACTTTTTTGTTACTATTTTTCATTTTGGGTTTTGTAGTTGTTTTAAAATTACCTGTGTGTGTGGGGGGGTATGTCTATGATTCTAGGTACTTGTGGATGCCAGAAGAGAGTGTTGGGTCCCCTGGCACTGGTATCACCCGTCATTGTAAGCCTCCTGACTTGAGGGCTGGAAATCAAACGCTAGTCCTCTATAAGAGCAGCAAGTGTTCTGAACCACCTATTCCCCTCCTGTTTGGTTTTTGAGACAAGGTTTTAAGCAGGGCAGATTAACCTTGAACTCAGCTATATACCTGAGGATAACTTTGAACTAGTGATCCTCCTACCTCTGAGTGCTAGGATTACAGGCTTGCTCTAGCATGCCTGGCTTTATTAGGTGCTGGGAATTGACCCCCAGGGTGTTGTGCAATCTAGGCAAACACTCTTTCAACCGAACTACATCATCCTTAGCCCCTTATTTATTCTGTCTGTTTGTGGGGTTTTGGCTTTGCTTTGTTTTTTTCTATTAGTTGGTTGGTTGGTTTGGTTGGTTGGTTTTCATCTTTCTGGCCTAGAACCCACTATGTGGAGATGCTGGCCTTTAACTCATGATCCTTCTGACTCAGCTTCCTGAGTTCTGGGACCATAGGCAGATGCTACCAAAGTCAGGCAATACCCTTTTGAAACAAAACAAACAGCACCAGTTATTTGTTTATTTGCCAGGAAATGGCACCCTTGTACCATGGCATGAATTCAGAAGTTGAAGGTCAAAGAGTCAGGTCTTTCCTCCTAGGTCAATTCGGGGATAGAGTTCCTGGTCCAGCACAGGCACCTCAAGCTAATTAATTCAATTAAGACAGCCTCCAACTCTGAGCACCAAAGAATCTCACAAGGAAGAATTGTTGGCTGTAGAGTCCAATTAAGTTTACCACCATTCACTACCTAATGCTGGTTGCAGAGTAATTATTGTAATATAAATAATGATACTTTTTGTATGCATTTGCTAGGTGCCAGAAACTTCACTGAATGTGTTGTCTTAGTTCATTGAAGCTTTCTTTACCCATGAGGTTGGGACTGTTATTATCCGCACTTCATAGATGAAGAGATTGAGGTGATGGGGAATTAAGGGAACCATTTGAAGATCATACTGACAGCCACACCCTCACCACCCCTGCTTGCCAGCTCCCAGGGCTTGAGTGATAAAAGGCTTCCAAGTGTAATGCGTTGGGTTTCCGTTCCCATTTTAAAGGCTCATGACCAATTTGACAACTGTGGGAATTGCAGATAGCTTCTCTACCCCCCACTCCTGTCCAAGACAAGGTTTCTCTGTGTTTCCTTGGCTGCCCTGGAATTCACTCTAAAGACCAGGTTGCCTCAAACTCTCAGGCTGTCTCCCAAGTGCTGTAATTAAAGGCATGTGCCACCACCATCCAGCTAACAGATTGTTTTTAAAGGATGAAAAAACTGAAGGCTGGGAAACAGTGTGTGTGTGTGTGTGTGTGTGTGTGTGTGTGTGTGTGTGTGTTGCATCTAACTGATTGATAAATATAGAGATTTGAGGTTTATAGTCAAAAGCAGCGTAGAGACTAGTGGCAACATTTCTTCTGCCACCTCCATTTATAAGCCTTGTTAATAAACGAGAGTCTAAAATACTCTAACTAGACTCCCAGTAGAGACTACAAGCCAAGAATGCCTGGCTTACAAAATAACGGGGGCTGATTCTTCCCAAGTTACCATGCACAGAAGCAACTCTTGGCAGAATCAGAAGCAAAAGATTTTGATCCTGTTCCTACCAGTGCTTCCAGAGAAGACAGCAAAACAAACTAAGCAAAACTTGGTAGCTGCTATCTACTCGTGACACCTGGACCCAGGCAGGGGAGAATCCCACCCAGCTCTCTGCCCAGGAAACTCAGCCCCAAGTACCCACGTGCAGAGTAGGGTATTTCTACTCCTACTTATTTTATTTTCTGCAGTTCTATTTCTGCAGGAGAATTTCCACATATAACCCAGCTGCTGCCCTGACACCATCTTCATTGAGTAATTCACAGTGATGTCACACCAGCCAGGCACTAAGGGAAGCCCTGCTTTTATGGGTTGGCTCTTAATTTAGGAATTTTTATTTTCTGACTTCTCTCCCCTTTTCTTTTTTCTTTTCTTTTTTTTCCCCCCTGAACTGCACTGCTTTTGAGGCAAGATGCCTGAGCGGTGAAGTGTTGCTTGCTTTTGAGAAAAGGGATCCCTGCTGGTTGAGAGGCGAATGGGTTGAGTGAAGGCAAAATGTGTGCCTTTAATAGAACATCTTAATTGGATAGCTGGCTCAGGAGGAGGGATGTGCGGGCCTGCTGTGGGCTCAGTTGCTCCTGGTACAGGCCAGGGCTGAGATGACAAGATGAACTAGGAACAACACTAGGTCTCACAGCCACTCCCTGGAGCCTGTAGAGCCACCCGCCTCCTCCCTGGCACCTGCGGAGCTACATCTAATCCTCACGGCCACCTTTCTCCCTTGCTTCTCAGCTGTGAGACAGCAAAGGCGAGTTTGGCAAAGTCCTCCCCCCCTCCCCCGCGAAAAAGTCTAATCCAAACATCATGTCCGCTGAGCTCAGCGGGGTGACTCATGCGCAGTGATGTGTGAGGCCAGCAAATCGAGATTAGGATCTGGCCCGCCCGCCAGCCTGCCCTGCACTTCCTTTGATCAGCTCTGATGGGTTTTAATTCTGCACAAGTAACTTCCTGCCAACAGCAAACAGCTTTCGGTGGAGGCTGGAGCCGCGTCTATACTGACCTACTTGTCAGAGGCCAAGCAGGCATGTGCTGATGCCACAGGGATGACATTCTGGCTCATGTCCCGCCCAGAGCAGAAAGGAGAGCCTCTCTCGCTGAGGTGCCCAGGGTGACATCAGAAGCTTGTTTCTTGGCCAACACTAGCAAAGCCTTGGGTTTCAGCAGCCTAGGCTCGGAACCTGCTGCTGGCATTGGTTAAAATCACTAGGTAATGAAGAAAAACGCCACTCTCTAGGAGCTTTTTTTTTTTTTTTTTAACTGGGACATCTCCAGTGTCTGGCACAAAACGAAGCTCTCTCTGGGTTCTTCAGAAAATACCATTTCACATCTGTTTTGCTCAAGACGGAACACATTCGGAGTATATTACTTTCTGGAATCATGCTTTCCCTGGCTTGGTCGGAATGTGCTTGCCTCTCCATTCTTCTAAATCCCCTCAATTAACACTGCCAAGAAGAACACCTGACATCGGGGCTTGGGCTCCCCCCCCCCACACACACACACATACACCATCCCTGCCTTCACTGGCTCATTTTCTCCTTCCTCTCTCTTCTCAGCCCAGCACAGTACTGAATCTATAACTCAGGCAGCATACTAGACCCTCCTCCCTGGGAAGGGGCGTGGCTTTAAAAATCCCCATGTTCAAACTCCACCCCAGAAGACTGTGGCATCCATATTGTCTCGAGATGCCTTTGTGCAGTCAGAGGTGGGAATCAGGGGGATCTAAGATCTCGCGGTATCAGTCTGCCTGAAGAATGGTTCTTATCTCATATCTCCTGCTCATTCTCTCACCTCCATTCTGTGTAAGGGGCTTCAGGGTAAATACTTTAGCTAAGTTAAGTAAGGTAAGATAGTGTCTGGGTAGAATAGCTTACATACCAGACATGTGTCCATCTAGAGTTTGGCATGTGAAGCGTGTTCCTCTGGCCGGCTCATGTGTTTGAACACTGGGTCACCAGCTGATGGCGCTGTTCTGGAAATTTGTAGGACCTTTGCGATACGGGGATTTGCTGGTGGACTTAGGCCACCAGAGGCAGGGCTTGAAGGTTGTAGTTCAGTCCTGCGGGTGGCCCTGTTCGCTCTCTGCTTCCTGACCAGCCACAATATGAACAAGCCTGCTGCAAGCTCTCATCAACATGGACCTTCCCGGCCGTGAAAGTGATAAGTCTGAAACCCTGAAATCAACCCTTCCTTCCTTGTTTCTGCCGAGTATTGTCACAGCAATGAGGAAAGTGACTAGTAGAGAGTATTTACTGGGCCGGGTACCTAACTCAGAAGGCAGGGTACACCTGGCGAGGACAAAGCTCTGGGTTCCATTTTCTGTTATCCCTCCCCCACCCACAGACGCACACCCAAAGAATGCATCAGCCAGGCACGATGGAAAACATGCTTATAGTCCAAGCACTCGGGAGATACAGGCAGGAGGATCGAGAGTTCAACACCATCCTTGACTACGTTGAATATGAGATCAGCCTATGCTACATGGAGCCCTGTCTCAAAACAAAAGTTCATCTGTCTCATGGTTCTAGAGGCTGGGTAGTCCCAGGTGAAGGATCTGGTCTCCCCTGCTCCGGTTATGGCAGTGCAGAAGGTATCACATAGAGGAAGGGAGGGAGATTGAGAAGTCTTTCTTTTTTCTTTCTTTTTTTGTTTTTTGCTTTTTCGAGACAGGGTTTCTCTGTGCAGCCCTGACTGTCCTGGAGCTCACTCTGTAGACCAGGCTGGCCTGGTACTCACAGAGATCAGCTGGCCTCCCGAGTGCTGAGGTTAAAGGTGTGTGCTGCCTCCACCTGGGAACTCATTGCCTTTTCAGTAAAATACTTCTAAGAAAGGAAGCCGTCGCTACCCTGACATCATTCACATAAACTCACCATCTCTGAAAGGCCCCTTCCCAACATTGCTGCACCAGGGATTAAACTTTCCACACATTAGCTTTAAGAGGACACATTAAAAACCAGAATAATCGGAAAGTTCCAGTTGTGGATGGATGGGGGGGGGGGAGCATGCTAGAGAGGAGGCTCTTGGGGAGTTGATAGAATGGCAGATGCTGTCTGTGTGGTCATGCACACACCCACACCCTTTAGGGCCATAGGGGGAAAAAACACATAGGCATTTGAGATCGTTCGGTTTCTGAGATTGTCCGCCATCTGAAATGCCCAGATCAGTCCCCTCCACACGTCACCACCTGATGAAGGAGCATCCTCACCCAGGCAATAGCTACTCAAAAGGGCCCCGAAATTGCCCCCAGTAGTAGATCCAACCAGATAAGGTTTTTGCCTTCCTGTGGTCCAAACTGCATAGCTAGTCCAGTGAAATTAACTCCTGATGCTGCTAAGCAAGACTTCAAGTCTTCCTTAAGGACCACCATCTCCTTCTAGAAGCCCCCAAGACTGTCCACTCTTCATGTACCTATGGACTCAATCCTTAAAACCCCGTTTCTACTTATTTAATACTTGCATACAGTCTGCTAATAAATCTGTGTGTGCTATCTGTGAGTTCAGCTCTCCAACTAGCCTGGGTGCATGAATAGAGGGCATTGAAGTTCCAGATGGCCATGGATGGTCACGTTTCAGATTTGTGGGTTGTTTTGGTGACTGTCATACTGCTTGATTCCCTTTTTTTTCTTTTTTGTTTTTTAAATGGTTATTGTTAGTATATGTGTATGTGTGTGTGTCTGTGCTGCACATGCCACAGCCTGTATGTGGACAGAGAACAACTTCATACATCAGCCTACTCCTTCCACCTTTGAGTATGTTCTGGGGGCTGAACTCGGGTCCTCAAACTTTCAAACCAAGCACTTTTCCCCATAGAGTCAGCCTCATGGCCTACTGATAGCTTCTTTAGAAAAAAAAATACTGTGCTGCTACTGTAACTAGGTAAGATAGTTAAAGATGAAAGAAAAAAATGGTGCATGCCTTTAATTCCAGCACTTGGGAGGCAGAGGCAGGCAGATCTCTGTAAATTCGGGGCTAGCCTGGTCTACAGAGCAAGTTCCAGGACAGGCTCCAAAGCTACTCAGAGAAACCCTGTCTCCAAAAACCAACAACAAAAATGAAAGGCAAAATGAGGAGCCATATAAAGGAAGGCAAAGCAGCTGAGAGATAAGATACATTTATGAATGGATTCTAAACTGACAGAGAAATAAAAACCAGAAACACTAGCGGTTATTCCATTCTTGCTGTCTGAAGAGAGGAAACAAGATCTACTCCTGAGGAAATGTGATCTTTTTTCCTCCTGTTCAACTCTGGATGAAATGTATCAAACCCTAAAAGTCAAGACTGAGCAAAAGCAGACCTAATCTTCAAGTGAGTTTTCAAAGATACTGAGAGGGGGATCTGGGGCAGGCAAGACAGACAGGTTCCGGTGCCTTGCCCTCATGCCCAGCTATTTGGAGTTCACTCTCCAGCACCCACATGTTGGAAGAACCAGTTCCTCTGACTCTCCTATAGAGGCTGTGGCACTTGTGTACAACATACACACACTATAATAAAGTAAAAATGAAAAAAAAAAGGGATTTTCTTTTTCCTGATTTTTGTTGTTCTGTTTCCTGAGACAGGGTTTCTCTGTGTAACAGCTCTAGCTGTGGTTCTAGAATTCACTCTGTAGGCCAGACTGGCCTTCAACCCACAGAGATCCACCTGCCTCCGGAGTGCTGGGATTAAAGGCGTTCGCCATCATGCAGGCTCCTGAAAATTTCTTATGTCTACCTTCTAAGAGATTCAGACTGACAACCTTGAAATTTGACTCACTGGAGGCATTCTTTCTTTCTTTCTTTTTTTTTTTTTTTTTGGTTTTTTGAAAGAGGGTTTCTCTGTATTGTTTTGGAGGCTGTCCTGGAACTTGCTCTATAGACCAGGCTGGCCTTGAACCCACAGAGATTTGCCTGCCTCTGCCTCCGGAGTGCTGGGATCAAAGGTGTGCGCCACCAACACCCGGCTAGCTTTTTTTTAAATTAAAAATTGAATTTTTTATTTATTAACTTTCTATCTCTGTGTGCATGTGTATGCCATTGCACTCATGCAGCGGTTCTACCATGAGGGTTGTGGAGATGGGACTCAGCTCAGGACTTCACCCACTGAGACATCTTACCAGTCTGTCAGCTGCCCAGAATGTAAGCAAAGCCTGGATATGTGTCTCTTGGGATGAAGAAAGGGTGGGCTACAGAGGGAGATCTCTTTAAGGTGAAGGGAAGGGGAGGCGTGGGGAGTAGGAACAGACCTTTCTACTTGCCATTCTGTCTTCCCCTTCCTAGGAACCCGACAGAATTATCCACTCTGCCCGGAGGCCCCTTCTCCAGCCACATCCCCTTGAAAAGGATACTGGGAAACAGTCTGTCACCAAGGCCCCCCCCCCCCAGGGCAGAATCCTGAGAAAGGCTAGAGGATCATCCTTTAATGAGTTCTACACTTTTGGTCAGTTGGCCTTGCTTCCAAAAACCAAGTAACGAATAATTAGATGACTCAAAAAGACTTTTCCATTTTTGGTTTTATTTGGGGCCTTTAAAGAAAAAGAGAAAGAGAGAGAGCGAGAACAACTTTTTGTGGATAAGAGACCCAAACAAGCAAATAATAAGTTACAGATTGTTGTGTTTTAAATCCCTTCTAGACAATATCTTGAGGAAACTTGCCTGGGGCTCTGAGGCCCAGGAGCTATGGGGGTGGTGTGAGTCCTGCCCATCCATGCCCATCCCAGTGTCCACGTGGGAGTGGCCAGCAGTGGCCAGCTCATGACCCACCAAAGATCCAGGTCCATAGATTATTGAAAATCTAAACAGTGGGTCTAAGATGAGAGGTCAAGGCCAAAGGTATAAGCCCCTGCCTGACACAGCTTTGGCTTTTTTGGTATTTGGATGGCAGCAGCTTCCATGTGCTTCCTGCTGGGATGCGAAGGGTGACTAGAGCAGGCAGGGCTGGTTCCTGTGTGGTTCAGGGACCTCTGAGCCTTCCGAGTTCCCTGCCCTTGCCTCTCTGGGGGCTGGGAGGGGGCCTTTTTAGGAGAAAGAAGGAAAGCAGGGGTTCTTCTCCCCTCCTCTAAGAAATCAGCCTGCCCTTGTTCCTAGTGAGGTTCCTTCTGGGTCAACAGGAACTGGGTCTAGTACTAGGATATACGTACTGGACTCATTTTCAGGTCTCAGGCAAGCCAGCATCATGGACCCAGGCCCCCTGCTTTCCTGGAATTAGGGGAAGGGGATTTATCAGGACTGTGCTGGCTTCTCTGCTCTGAACTCCCTCCAAGCCCTGATTGGAACATTTGCCAGTTTATGAACGTTAATAACCTAATAAGGAACCCCAGCCAAGATATGGAGTTGGACTAGATGTCCGCCAACAGAATAGACAAAGAAAACGTGGAGGGAGCAGACAAGACAGCTCAGCACTCTTGCCAAGCCTGATGACCTGGGTTCTAGCTCCGGGATCCACACAGTGGAAGGAGAGAACCAGCTCCCACACAGGTGCCATAGCCCATGTGCCCCGCCCCCACACCCCTCCTCCAGCAGAGGACCTCAGTTTGGTCTTAGCAACCCTTGACCACCTATGAGTCCAGCTCCAGGGCCTCCAGCATCCTCTTCTGATTTCCTCAGGCACCCCACACACACATACCCATGCACACACAAGGAGAAGCAATACAAACAATAAAAGCAAATCTTCTTAAAGCCCCCCAAACAAATAAGAGAATACTAAATGTAAAGAGCCCCAAGGCTGGGAGTGTACTTCAATAGTAACATGCTTGCTGCTATGTAACTTGCTTGCTCCTGCACAGCGAGTGTTGTGTTCTATCCTCAGCATCAGGATGGAGCCCCATGTATCAGATGTGCTCTCTCTGGTTTCCTTCACCAAAAGGATCTGGATGGGTCTCAGCAAGACTTGGCCAAGCAAGTGTACACGCTGCTGCTGCAGTCTGAAATGACTGACACCATCAGATAGAGAGCGTGGAGACACTGTAAGGGCAGTGGTGTCGATGGTGGCATCCAGTGAAGCTGGTGGCCAAGCAACCTATGCCAGCCCGGGTCACTGCGGCACGGGACATCTCTTCTGTAACTATACCTACGGCCTTGACTGTGATCCTCCCTGTCTGGTCCCTGTGCTTGCTTGCAGGCTTTTTTGTTGTTGTTGCTGCTGCTGCTGCGTTACTGCCATTAATTTTTTAAAGCAGGATCTCATGTACCCCAGGCCGGTTTTGAACTCTGTGTAGCTAAAGTAGCTAAGAAATACTCTGAGAACGTCCCTGCCTCCATTTCCCAAGTGTTGGTGTTATAGAAACATGAATTACCATACTGGATTTATGCAGTGCTGAGGATAGAACCCAGAGCCTCATGCATTCTAGACTAGCAACCCAACCCAACCTTGAATTTCTGATCTCCTTCCTCTGTAGTCCAGAGTGCTGGATTACAAGCAGGTACCACCAGGTCTGCTTTATGTAGCACTGGGGGTTGAGCCTAAGGTTCTATCCGTGGTAGGCAAGCACAGTATCAGCCAAGCTCCATCTGCAAGCCTACAAACCTGGTGTTTTCTGAGTCAGTTCTAAACTTCCTGTGACTCTGAGTTGTCTAATAGTGTTTTCAATAAATTGCTTAAGTCGTGTTGGTTTCTGTTGCTTGCAGCCAAGACCTCTGACTATGATCATCTGCATCTGGTTACGTCAATCATTTTAATCATTTCCTATTTTATTTTTGCCTTTGCCCTCCTGGAAATTCTATAAGTAATCCAGAAAAGAAAGAATGTGCATTCAGAAAGTTTAACCTAACCACAGCTGAGATACGAGCCTGAACACCTGAGTATCCAAGCACCAGGTCTCTAACTTTGTTAGGTTGTGGTGACTGTGTGATGAAGGGGACAGAGGCTGTAAGACATCTGTCACCACAGCTGGGCAGTGGTGGCGCACACCTTTAATCCATGCACTTGGGAGGCAGAGGTAGGCAGATTTTCATGAGTTTGAGACTAGTCTGGTCTACAATGCGAGTTCCAGGACAGACAGAGCTGCACAGAGAAATCCTGTCTTGAAAAAACAAAACCACACACACACCACACGCACACACACACACACACACACACACACACACACAAAACGTAGAGGCACGTGGATCTCTGAGTTTAAGGCCAACCTGGTCTACAGAGTGAGTTCCAGGACAGCTAGGGCTACACAGAGGAACCCTGTCTGAAAAAAACCCAAAATAATAATAATCATCATCTCTAACATGGTTATAACATGATAATGACTGTCCACAGCATTTAAAGGTCATGAAAGCTTGGATCAAGTTTCCCTTGTCTGCCTGAGTGCCTAGGTCATTTGAGAGATGTAGTAAACAAAATAGAAAGGCAACAATTCAGGGAAGAGAAACTTAATATAGCCGTAATGTCTCTTTATAAAAAGAATTGTCTCAGCTACGTGAGAGCTAAAGATTAAGGCCTGTGAACAGAGCCAGCGCCTCAGATTTGCAGGTGTTGATTGAGCCGAGAGAGCCTGAAGCTTTCGCCATCAGCCACTCAACGGGAGAGCGGCTTCACTCCCAAGTAGGCAGAGCTGACTTGGGTCCAGCCCAGATGGCATGCCAGTCCATTTCTTCTTGGAAGGGGGCCTCAAGAATGCCTGTGAGCAGAATCGAGATGCTCTCCAAAAAAAGCATCTGGATCTGTTTCAAAGGTGTTGGCGGGCTGCGAAGAGGCCGTCTGCGGCTACAGTCAAGCACAGCGTTCCAGCTACCTTGACCATCGGAGTATTCGAGCGCCACTTGTAGTAAGCCTGGCTTACAGGAACACTCTTACTTTGAATTTTCTTTGTGTGTGTGCTGGGGCGACGGGGTGCGTGGGTGGGGGAGGGCAGTATCTTGCTCTATAGCCCCAAATGGATCAAACTCCTGATTCTGCCTCTGCCTTCTGAATGCTAGGATTACAGTACTGTGTTAATTTGAGTCTGGGTCCTCAAGCATGCATTTGTTCTAAACTGAAACAGGTATTTTTTGTTTTGTTTTGTTTTGTTTTCAAGACAGGGTTTCTCTGTGTAGCCCTAGCTATCCTGGAACTCACTCTGTAGACCAGGCTGGCATCGAACTCACAGAGAACCACCTGTTTCTGCCTCCTGAGTCTGGTATTAAAAGTGTGTGTGCACCACCATGCCTGGTCAGGTACTAGCTCTTGTTTAAGGAAATGGGCAGTGAAACTTTAATTTTTTTTATTACGTCCATTTGTATGTGTGCATATGTTCAAGTCAGAGGACAACTTGCTGGAGTTGGGTTCTCTTCTATCGTGTGGGCTCGTCAACCTTGGTTGCAAAAGACTTTATCCATCAAGCCTGTAACTAGCTGTAACAAATTCTCGTGTTCTGGATTTAACACCCCTGCTGTTGCAGGTAGAGTTTACAGCATCCCACACACCAATTTCTCATCTGAAATGTGACATTTCTAGTATCACATTGTCCTTCAAAAGTCCTATGGCCCCAGTCTGTATTTGGCCACAGTAGATACAAATGGTCCTCGGTGTGGCCATGTTTTAGAACAGCCCAACCTCTATCCTCCTGGGAACTTTCTCAAGGTTGACTGGAGACCTCGCAGTGATCAATTCAAAAGGCAGAAAATCTCAGCACCCTTTAAATGGCAACCCTATAGCCCCTTATAGACCTCCCCCCACCCCGTGTCCTTTTTAATCGGAGGCAGAGATGTCAAGAAGAGGACTGTGTAAGCTCAGCATGCAATATTTCTCCCACTGAGCTGCACTCCCAGCTCAAGTTAGAGACACTTCCAACTGCTTTCCAAGGAAACAACAACCATCCTGGGTTTATTCTCAAATTCGCACTGATGAGCAGGAGATGGTCATTGTGACCTTTCCCACGCTATCTGGGAAGTGTCTTACACACCTCAAACCTGTCCTGCTTGGTTTTAGCGTTTGGACCCAGTGACAACTGCTTTTCCTCTCTGGGGACTCCTTTTGTCCTGTGTTTCCAGCTACAAGCAGATTTGAGGGAGGCCCATAGGAAAAGCAGGCAAGAATGGCCTACTTATTTCCTCTACTTCTTCCCTGGGGAGAGGCCAGTCATTCCCAGAGTAGGGGCAAAATAGAGAAGGGAATGAAAACATGTAAATCCCAGCAGGGGAGCAGGGAAAGGAATGGCAGCAGGCGCTGGGACTCAGCTGCCAGCAATAATCTAATGCCCTGCATCGCTGTGGGGAGAGGAGCCAAGACTTCCCAAATCCAGGCGCCCCAACAGGATTGCAAAAGACACACCCATCGGCCCACAGACAGACAGCGCTGCTCAGAACCCGTGAGACACCTTGGGAAGCTGCCCACGTTCCTGGAGACCTCCCCTGTAAAAAGCTGTCTTTGTCCAAGGCAGACCATTGAACCCCCGGCATGGTGTGCAGAGCTGTTGAACAGAACGGGAAGGGGGCGGGTGTTTTTGATGAGAGCTCCGTTGCAGAAATTTTGTCCTCCGCTTTGTTGCAGGGCTAGCCGCCAGTTCTTCCCCGGGTGGCAGCAGGCAGGGCGGACTGAGCAGGCACGCAAAGGCGCTGGGAGAGCTTTGATGTCAACAGAGGTAGGCAGGGCAGGCCCCTGTGGAATACTGTGAAGTCAGCACAGTTATCTCTGGCACTCCTCCCTTTCCTAGCTTCCCATTTCTCCACCCATTTCCCCCCTTCTCTGCTTCCAGCTTCGCATTTCCCAGAGGGACCCTGGAATATATGAAAACCCGCTGTCACCAGATAGGAGCGCCCACCCCCACCTCCACCCCCACCCCCCGACTCCAGGCTCCAACTATCGCAGTCTAAAACAAACAAAGGCTCCAGTTCCAGGTTCCATACATTTCCTAAGAAAGCCAGCGCGGGAACCCTGCCCTTTGTGCGCCCGTGGTGAAACCCTGAGGAGTTTGGGGCCTCAAGTTTGAAGTGGTCTTTCTGTCTCCTGGGGCTTTAGAAGGACTCCAAAGTGCCTCAGACCAACACAGCTGCTTGCTTGGTGGATAGCTCATATTTAAACCACAAATTATAAAATGATAAATTCGCTGCGCAAGTCTCTTCCAGGAAAGACCATGTTGTCAAGATACTGTTACAACCTCATGGCCGTCGGAGCCTGTCTAGCTGCTGACTAAGTCTTACACCCAGTCTCCCGCCTAGGAGGTTGGTTTTTTTTTTTCTTCCCCCTTTACTGATTTTCGTTGTTTCTGCCCGAGTGACCTCGGGCAGAGAGATCTTGGGGGCTGCTCAGCCCTGGAGCAGGGAGCTTTATTATATAATGGCTGCTTGCGCTTGTTTCCCCGAGCAGGGAAGTTTAAGAAACATCTTTGTTCTTGGGCACTTAACTGCAGAGAACAGCGAGAAAGGGCTTCACATGGGCAGCTGCTGCAAGCACTTCAAACACCGGCTGGAATGTGAAGTTTGTAGTAAAACAGAGCTGTCGAAGGAATCTGGGTCCTAAAGTATCTGTTCTGTGATCAGTGCAAGATTGCAACACGTAGTTCACTGCCCTTTGGAATTCTCTTTCAGGGTCTGTTCTGGTGACAGAGTGGGACAAGTAATTAGGCCACATGCATGCCTTGTAATGAGTTCCCTGCTGGAGTTTTGACAAACACAAGGAGAGACGGGAATGATTGTCCAAGGCAGTGACCTGACCTCCTTGCAGGCTCAGTCACATTGACCTCCATTTGATTACCTGGGGCTGCGGGAAGCTGCTCTATCAGGCTTCCAGTTTCCCTGAACCATGCCTCAGTTACACAATCATGACGGTGTTTCTCCAAGGCCACTCCAGCTGAGAGGGCCAGCGGGTCGTGAGTCATAATCGCTTCAGCATCCATCTTCTCCCAGATTTGGGTCCTGTTGGTTTTACACTTTAGGTCTTCCATCCTTCTTGTCCTTGGCGTCCTTGGGTCCTGGGTGGCAGTTAATGCTCTCCAGTGTCACTACGTGTTATCGCCCGACCCACCCACTCCAGGCGCCACCACAGTGCTGCTCCTGTTTCTGCTTTTCCTAAAGTCAGCCCCGCTGTCATTACTGCTGCTTTTTCTGGGATCTCTCAAGTTGTGGAGAGAGTTCTTTTCCTGTGATTATAGCTCTTTCTTCCAATTTTGACTAGTCTGGCGTCTCTGTGATTATAGTTCATTAGGACTCCCAAGGCTAGAGAAAGAACTTTTTTTTTGTTTTTAAACACTATCTCGTTTGTATTTTTAAAATAACATTTATTATACCTTATTTTTTTCACAGTGAGCTATTAAAAAACAACAACTCTCAGTAGTAGTTCTCAGTTTCTCAGTTTCCATAATCCTTAGCAGTATTTTTTAGAAATAAAAGCAATATACACATTGGCTAAAGACTAAAACAGTAAAGAAAAAGGGGGCAAGTAAAGGAAAAATAAAAAGTCCCTTACTCTGTTGATGGTGGCACACACCTTTGATCTGAGCACTTGGGAGGCAGAAGCAGGCAGATCTCTGTGAGTTCAAGGCCAGCCTAGTCTACAGAGTGAGTTCCAGGACAGCCAAGGCAACAGAGAAACCCTGTCTTCGGGGAAAAAAACAAAAAACAAAAAACCAACAACTACAATAAGAAAAATAAAGTTCCATTTTCTTCACTGTCTTCCAAAAGCATAGCCACAGAGGCATTATTTTATTATATTAATAAAGATTATTAATAGTATCTTTATTAATATAGTTTGTGTATGTCCTCCCAAAACTTTACATAAGATCCTACAATCTTCATTATCCTTCACCTCACTTTTCACACAAAATGCCTCCTCACAGACATCCAAGATTTAGTCTATCCCTTTAATGTCTACATTGTCTTTCTTAGAAGAGAATGTACTTTCCAGGTGAAAGGCACTCGGTGTCACTCCTGGGTCCCGTCTGTCCCTTCCTGCATTCTGTGTCATCTATCTGATTATTTATCAAGTTTAGGGAGATAGAAAGTGTGTTTTAGGATCAACTCTGCTCTTAAGATTGAGTCACCTACTGGGAGTGGTCCCTCTGCTCCCTGAGAATCGGGCTGGACTGACAAAACCCACACACCTCCGGGTTTCAGGAGGAGGAAGCCTATTTCTCCCCTGCTTAATATGAAATAGCAAACCGTGCAGCATCCAACCTAAGCCATTGCTGGGGACATGGGGCCTCGTCTGTTTTTGTTTCACTTTGTTCTGAATCTCAGCAGGGTAAGAAGACTGTTCTTGGGCACTTCAGGGCCCCCCCCCAACATTATCATATAGATGTACAAACTCTAGTTTGCTAATGACGGATGTTCATTGTTTGGTCAACAACACCCCAGTGATCATTTTAGGCAACTACCCTGGTATATATTTTTTTTAAGAAAAATACAAGGGCAGGTGAATTATTTACAGTAGAATTACTCAACCAAAGACATGTGCTTTTTGGTCTAAATCAAGATGAAAGGAAAAAAAAGATCAACCAGCAACATTGATAGGAATTGGGAGGGGTCTGGGGATCGATCAGCATAAAGTGCTTGGCCGGCAAGCATGAGGACCTGAGTTCAATCCCCCAGGACTCACGGAAAAACCAGCTGGATGCAGCAGCATTTGCCTGTAACCAAAGCTCTGGGGAGGAAGAGAGCAGGAGATACACACTCAAAATTGGGGAGGGGGCACCTCTATCACACAGGTGCTATGTTGTTGGGTGCTTTTTTTACTCTTTTGTGGGGCCATCCACCCAGCTCCCAAATAAATACAGGGAAGCGTGTTCTTACTTACAAAAGCCTGACCTTATCTTGGTTCATTTCTAGCCAGCTTTTCTTAACTTGCTATCCCATCTACTACCTTTTGCCTCTGGACTTTTATCTTTCTCTGTTCTGTATACCTTTCTTTATTTCTTACTACATGGCTTGCTGTGTAGCTGGGTGGCTGGCCCGTGGAGTCCTCCTTTCCTTCTTTTCTTGCTTCTCCTCAATCCCTTTCTTTCCAGATTTCCCCTCCCATTTATTCTCTCTGCTTGCCAGCTGTACCTATCTTTTCCTGCCTAGCTATTGGCCATTCAGCTCTTTATTAGGCCAATCAGGTGTTTTAGATGGGCACAGCAACACAGCTTCACAGAGTTAAACAAATGCAGCATAAAAGAATGCCATACGTCTTTGCATCATTAAAACAAATGCTCCACAGCATAAACAAATATAACACATCTTAAACTAATATTCCACAACAATGCTAGGATCAAACCCAGGGCCTTGCATGTACCAAGCAAGGGCTCTACCACTGAGGCACCCACAGCCCATACAAAACTCAACAACTGATTTACTTCTTTGTATAAGATGGGTTCTGGCCAGGTGTGCTGGAACACGCCTTTAACCCCAACATTGGGAAAGCAGAGGCAGGTGGGTATCTATGAGTTTGAGGCCAGCCTGGTCTACATAACAAGTTCCATTCCAGTCAGATCTACATAATATAGAGATCCTGTCTCAAAAAACAAACAAACAAAAAGATGGATTCTGTGCCAAACATGTTATCTGTAGTAATATTTTTTTTATCTTCATTACATTCTTGTAAAGTGGAGATCGGTATTGCCTCCTACTTTTATATTGAGTGTCTACAAATGAAAACTGTTAATGCACTAACCCCAGGTCACTGGTAACTAGAAGAGACTGAAGTCATGTTCATGTCTTTGTGATTCCAAAGGCTGTCATAACCACAGACTACAGGGTATTCCTATGGCTTGGTCTGGCATTTGAAAATGTGTAGCAAATTTTGGGGTCCAACACAAATGCATGTACATGTATAGTACATGTAGTGACATGCATGGAGCACACAGAATCTGCAACCACACATCGTCTAAACCCCAGCTGTGTTTCTTACCAAACAGGTGATCTGTAACCCAGTCTTTTCATCAGCAAAACAGAGATGATTTCCATTGGGTTATTAAATTCTATAAAGCACTTAAATAATACTACCAGGCATCAAGTGAGCCCTCACTAAGTCAAATGAGATAAATTTACTTTACAATTACTTTTCATTCCAAAAGCAGTTGTGTGGGTTCATGACGGTATTGTCACAAGATAATTCCAACAACGTACAAGCATGTGTCACAAAAAGTGAAAGTTTTAGGCTGGAGAGATGGTTCAGCAGCTAATGGCCAAGGCTCAATACCAAAACGACAAAAAGTGAAAGTCTGCCTTTCATTTCCAGATGTTTCTAGGGCCTTTTGGTGACGGAGGCTTGTTTTTCTGCATACATATGTCATTGGGGGTTTTTGTTTGTTTGGGTTTTTTTTTTTTTTTTTATTTTTCGAGACAGGGTTTCTCTGTATTGTTTTGGAAGCTGTCCTGGCACTCGCTCTGTAGACCAGGCTGGCCTTGAACTCACAGAGATCCGCCTGCCTCTGCCTCCTGAGTGCTGGGATTAAAGGCGTGCACCACCAACGCCCGGCTGTTTGGTTGTTTTTGTTGTTGTTGCTGTTGCTTGTTTGGTTTGTTTTTGGCTTTTGAGATGGATGTCTCATGTACCCCAGGCCAGTCTTGAACTTGATATATAGCAACAGTACTTCTGTTCCTTCTGCTTCCCCCTCCTGGTGGAAGGATTCCAGATGTGCTCCATGATCCCTTATTTACAGAGTGCTGTGGATTGAACCCAGGACTTTATGCACAGGAGGGTGAGTTCTCCACCAACTGAACTGCATTGCCAACCCATGTACACAGCTTTATCTGTACACAACTTAAGCACCCGACTAGGAGACTAGCTTAACATAGAGATTAATAAAGGGATGCTGGAACAAGGCTAATATGGACAGTGGGTGTTATGTATATAAAGCCCTTAAAATATTGCCCGGCACACAGAAATCATTTAGTAAATGTTAGTTCTCATAATGATCTGCACACACGCTGTGGTGGTTCGGATGAGATTGGCCCCACAGGTTCATGGATTTGCATACTTCATCCCCAGTCGGTGAACTGTTTGAAAGGATCGGAAGGATTAAGAGGTATGGTCTTGTAGGAGGAAGTGTGTCACTCAGGGTGGGGTTTGAGGTTTCAAAAGCCCATGCTAGGTCCAGTGGCTCTCTGTCTACTGCCTGTGGCTCCAATTAAAGCTCTCAGCTACCGTCAGGCACCATGTCTGCCTGTGAGCTGCCATGTTCCCCACCATCACTGATAATGGACTGAGCCTCTGAAACTATAAGCAAGCTCCCAGTTGAATTCTTTCCTTTACAAGAGTTGCCTTGGTCATGGTGTCTCTCCATAGAGATAGAAACCCTAACTAAGACACATGCTATACCGAGATTTACTTTCTCATAATATATTATAGGGGTATGTACGTATATATGTATATAATATTTTGCTTTATTTCTTTTTTTAAATTTTATTTTCCAGTTTAAATTTAGATAAGAAACAAGGTTGCTTCACAAGTCAGTTCCAGGTCCCTCTCCCTTTCCCTCCCCTCCTCCCGTGCCCTCCCCCCAACCCCCCCTCCCGTTATCCCCTCATTCCCCCAGGAAGGGTGAGGCCCTCCATGGGGGTGTCCATAGTCTGTCTGTCATTTCATATAGGGCAGGGCCTAGACCCTTCCCCAAGAGTTCAGGGTGAGAGTGCACCTCACATTGTTGGATGGGAGTCCAAAGTCCGTGTGTATACTTGGGATAGGATCTGCTGCCCAAGGCTCAATAGATTACCTAGGCCTCCTCACTGACACCCAGATTCAGGGGGTCTTGATCAGTCCCATGCTGGATTCCCAGGCTGATGCCTGGGATTCAAGAGTTAACCTTTGTCTGGTCAGCTGTTTCTGGGAGTTAAACCAGCCCAGTCTTAATCCCTTTAATCATCAGTCCTCCCTCTCTGTTACTGGCTTTCTTGAGTTCAGCTCAGTACTTAACCAAGGGAGTCTGCCTCTTCTTTGATTAGCCACTAAATGAAGTTTCTGTTTCCCAGACTCTCTGGCCATAGGATTGTAGGCTGGCACTCCCCAGATCTATGTCTAAAATCCATATATGATAGAGTACATGCCATGTTTCTCTTTTTGTGACTGGGTTACCTCACTCAGGATGGTTTCTTCTAGTGTCATCCATTTGCCTGCGAATCTCATGATTCCATTACTTTTTTCTGCTGAATAGTACTCCATTGTGTAGATGTACCACATTTTCTCTATCCACTCTTCGGTTGAGGGACATCTAGGTTGCTTCCAAGTTCTGGCTATTACAAATAAAGCTGCTATGAACATAGTGGAACAGACATCTTTGTTGTATGAATGGGCATCTTTTGGATATATGCCTAAGAGTGGAGTTGCTGGATCTTGTGGTAGGTTTATTCCCATTTTTCTGAGGAATCTCCATACTGATTTCCAAAGTGGCTGAACCAGTTGACACTCCCACCAGCAATGGAGGAGTGTCCCCCTTTCACCACATCCTCTCCAGCATAAATTGTCATTGGTGTTTTTGATTTTAGCCATTCTGACAGGAGTGAGATGGTATCTCAGAGTTGTTTTGATTTGCATTTCCCGGATGGCTAAGGATGTTGAGCACTTTCTCAAGTGACTCTCAGCCATTTTAGACTCCTCTATTGAAAACTCTCTATTTAGTTCTGCAGCCCACTTTTTAAATGGGTCCTTTGATGTTTTGGAGACTTGCTTCTTGAGTTCTTTGTAAATTTTGGAGATCAACCCTCTGTCAGATGTGGGATTGCTTTATTTCTTAAAGACTTTAGATATTTACTTATTTAATTTTGTATGTGTGGCTTTGTGTGCACATATGTATGTACATGCGCTGCATGCATGCCTGCTGATGAAGCCAGAATAGAGCATCAGACACCTTAGTACCGAAGTTTCAGATGTTTGTGAACCCCCATGTAGGTGCAGGGAACTGAACCTGGATCCTCTGGAAGAGCATCCAGTGCTCATGACCCCTAAGCCATCTTTTCAGTCCAGCTGTCTCATTTTAAAAGTAGTGATAGTACTTCATACTGCATAAACCACTCTGATTTATTTAATACGTCCCAATTGAGACTCTTTCTAGCAATTGGATCTTTTCTCATCTGATGATATAGAATCCTAGGGTTGATCACCAGCCATAGTGATTTTGCTACCTCACTTATTTAATAAATGCACACATCATTACCTGATGCTGGAGTTTCTTTCCAGCCTGGTCCCACAGCCAATTAGCCCCAAATAAACACACGGATGCTATATTAATTTATAAACTGTTGGCCGACAGCTTATGCTTCTTATTGGCTAGCTCTATCTTAATTATTAACCCATTTCTAATACTCTACATATTGCCATGAGGCTGTAGCTTGTCTGTAATCTGGCATGTTACTCCTTAAGCCACATGGTGCCTCCTTGCAGCCTCTCTCTCCCTTCTTCTCCCCAGACTATAGTCTGCCTATGCTTTCTGCCTGGCTATTGGCCAATCACTGTTTCATTCATCAACCAATAAGAGAAACATGTACACAGAAGGACATCCCCCATCAATTATCTTAACAACATATGCATACTACCAGTGGGTAAAACGAACCTGTTTCATGATAGTCAAATCCCAGCACATTTTCCCCATTACTAGGTGAGTAAATGTAACTCATATAATAACACTACTAAAATAAGGATTATTTAATCACTGTCATCACGGTTGGATGCAGCATCCTGGTACGTGCCAGGGCTCCAGGCATGTACCAACTACCACACTCAACCGTGTTATGTGAGGTGTTTTTTTTGTCCCTGCTGGTCTCAACACCCTCTCTGCCCCAAAGAAGCACGCAGACACTATATTAGTTATAAAGCTGTTGGTCAGTGACTAAGATTTCTTATTGGCTAGATATGTCTTCATTATTAACCCATTTATATTAATCCATGTATTTCCACATGGTCGTGGCTTACTGGTGAATGCTGGACCTGCAACTCCTTTGCCTGCTACATGATGACTGTTCAGCATCTCCACAGAGAAGAGAGCGATTTCCTCTTTGTCCCTGCTTATATCCTGATTCTGCCCAGCTACATCACTTCCTGTCTGGCCAATCACCCAATCAGTGTTTTATTCATTAATCAATAAGAGAAACATACATACAGAAGAACAATCCCCGTCACAACCCAGTCCATACTCTTCCCTCCTTTTTTATACAGGGTGTCACTATGTGGTTCCGGCTTGTCTAGAACTTGCCATGAAGACCAGGTTGGCCTAAAATTATTATAGACCTGCCTGTCTCTGTTTCTCATTGCTGATGTTAGAGGTGGATGCCACCAACTCAGCATGTTGTACTTCTCCAAACCCCGTGGCTTTCACTTCACTGAAACCTCAAATCCTCATCCTGTCACGTTTCACAGCCATCTTATGGACGAGAACTCAGCTTCTTCGGAATATATTTAGGAATCTAAATAATAAGTAACCCAAAAGGCACCATGATTGCCAAATCTATAGTACTCTTCAAATGACCAAGAGCCAGCCTGTCTAAGGGTTGCTACAAAGGACAGCCAGCCAGGCCGAGAAAACCCTTCTGTGGTGATCCTCGCAGTGCTTGCCCTCAGAATGCTCGCTCTGAGTCTGGACCCTCAGTCCTGTGTCTTTGTGCTACGCTGGCCTGCTTGCTGCTGAGTAAACTCACAGTGCGGGGCAGCAGGCAGCCAGAAAGTAAATAAATGATTGTGTTGCAGCTGGTTTTCGAACAATACATTTCCAATTAGGCGGTTCAAAGCTCAACGAAAATACCCTGACTTTTTTCCCCCTGATTATCCTGGGTCTGAGTCTTTCACAACTGATTTGGCCAACTCTTATTCCTAAAATGCTAAGGCTCAGGAGTTTGCCCAAAAAGTTTGCTAGTCAAATATGAAACTTGTCTCTGTTCTCTGTCACGGCTCCCATCCCCACCCTCTAGCGACGTTAGCTTTTAGACATATGTATTAAATGCCTTTTTCTTTAAAGATACGACTGAGATATTTCCTTTGGAGTGTGTCCCAACAGTCTGGAAAGTGCACACTTGACATTAGCCACAGAGAAGCATATTTTTTTTCTAAACTCAAAGGAATGAAAGAAAAAAAAAGTAAGGAAAACTATGTTATGATCAGCAGAAACCAGGACATCTCTCCACATGGAAGACTTTCACGAAGCTCAATGGGTTAATTTTTTTTCATCGTTAGTGGAAAAAACACAAGCATATATTCATAATATAGTATCTGGGAAGTTATTTTAGTAATGATAAGAGTATGTACTTTTATTTCAAAAGCCACTCCTCATCCTAACATACAAAGCCTGCATTTTCCCCCTAAAAATAGCCTCCTATCTCTGGATTATGTTCTTACAGAAAGACAGTTCTGCAGGCCAGCCTTCCTCCATCCTGAAGCTTGACTTTTGGCTCATGGAGCTTCCTGTCCTGTTCCAGCTGTGACATGTTGAAAGGAGACTTGAAAACTGTGGACTTCGCTGTACTCTGTGCGCCTTCGCCATGACTCTGGCCCTCTGGATGTTAGGAGACCGGGTGGGAGGGGAGAGGGAATGGAAATGACCTCGGCTTAGCAGAGAAGGGGGCTTCTAAGGGACCAGTTTCTAGCTTTTGCTGTTTGCAAACAGCCAAGTGGCCAACTTGCCTTTACTCCGGGTGTTTAATCCCACCTTGATCACAGGGATGTAGTTGAGCCATGTGTGGACTGGGCAGGGACAGGACAAAGGGCTTGACTTACCTTTGATCACCGTGCATAAATCTGAAGATTGAATACAAGGAGCTATGTCCTAGCAGAATTGCTAAGACCGAAGTCAAAAGTTGATTGCAAAAGGTTGATTCATTTTCACTTAAATATCAATGAAGAAAAAGAAAAAAAAATCAAACCTGGCACAGTGACTGATTACATGCCTGCAATCCCAGCACTGGGAAAGTGGAAGCCGGAAGATTAAAGAGTTCAGTGTCATCTTTAGCTATAGAGTGAGTTTGAGGCCAGCCTGAGCTACATGAGACTGTCCAAGCAACTGAACAATTCAGTCACTGTAGCCTCCTAGCCCAGTCTCTTCCAGGAATGTCACTTAGTGGACACTGCTATAACCTTTGTCTCCTGCTAAAGGAGTAGAGCCAGCAGCCATGTTTTATGTCATGTGGTCCCAGTCTGATTTCATGGCTGATTAAACCTGATTCTAGGGCAGCCGGTCCCTACACTGCATAAGTTTTTATTGTCTCTGGCTGGGTCTAAAAGCACACTGGGTCCAGTGGTAGTTCTGTTATTATCGTGCCTGCTGTGCTCTCTACACACATATTTAGGACATGCTGTACTAGACAATTTTTTTCATTTATGTATTGTGTGTAGGAAGGGTGGGTGTGTACGGGTAGGTGTGTATGGGGGTGGTGTGTACGGGTGGTGTGTACGGGTGCTGTACCATAGCATGTGTATGGGGGTCACAGGGCAGTTTCCAGGAGTCTGTCCTCTCTTCTTCCATGTTGTGGTTCCATGGATCAGACTCAGGCTGGCAAGCTTGGCAGCAAGAGCCTTCACCCACTGAGCCATCTTGTTGGCCCATAAACTCATTTTTAAGGTTTATTGTTTTGTCTTATATTTTGGTGTTTTTCTCTTTCCTTTATCTTTTTTTTCTAAAAAGAGGAAGAAGGCACAGGCAGATGAAGAAGATGAGGTGGATGAGGAGGAAAGGGAACCATCAGTCATCGACGCTTACGGAGGTACCAGGAAAACAAAGAGAAAAGTGACAGCTGGTAGCCAAGCAGGAAGGGGCAGGACCTATTATATTTCCATGATGCAATCAGCGAAGCTCTACGCGTTTAATTGATTTGTTCTGTAAAACCACCTCTGAGTGGCTCTCACCTAGCTGAGGATTAGCTTTCGACACTGATTCTTCTGCAGTTAGCCAATTATGGTTTCTGCTGATGGATTTCTGAAAGGCGCTTGCAGAAGTTATCTTTTCTGTTTGGGGATTCAACACAGAGCCCTGAACATTCTAGATAAGTCCCTTTACCATTGAGCTGTGACCTGTGCTCTCTGAGAGCTTCCATTATATTATCATGCATTCTTTTTCTTAATATGCTTATGCCTGAGGTAGCTGGAATGAGTGATAGACACAGCCAAAATAAAGTCAAGCTATGTGCTGTCTAATAGACTACAAAAGTGGAGCCAAAATAAAGGGGACCGAGGAGCCCGAAGTGGAAGGAACAAAAAACGGTGAAGATATGGGGTGTATATCTGCACTCCAGTACTCAGGAGGTGGACGAGGGAGATGAGGAGTTCAAAGTCATCGTCACTACACGACAAGTTCAAGACCGGCCTGGGCTCTAAAGGAATCAACTATAACAACAACAACAACAACAAAAAGTTGATTTTTGACAAGGCTCATGAAATTATAAATAATGTTACTGAAATCAGCTTAAGTTGATTAAGGAAGAAAAAGGCAGACATCCAGGCACGGTGGCTCACACCTTGAATCCTAGCACTGGGAAGGCAGAGGCCGGGTAAAGACCCTTAACAACCGGGACCCTTAAAAGCTAATGCCAGAGCATTTCTCAAACTGTTAATCATAGGGATTGTTGCCCAATGACCCAGCAGCTCCACCACTACAGAGATATGTATGTGCAATAACTAGTGTTCCTGCGGCATTATTCATAATGGGCAAAAATTGGAAATAACTCAGACATGCTGCTGAGTGTGCATCCAGACAGTGGTATGTAGACTTGATTCCATTTATAGGAGATGTCCAGAGAAGTCACATACATAGAGATGCCTAGTGGCTGCCTCTGGGCAGAACCGGTAACAAGGAGAGACTGCTAATAGGTCCTTAATTTCTTTGGGAGTCTGAGTGGTGAGATGAAAACATTTTTCAATTAGATAGTAGTGATGTACAATTCTGAATGTATTGCCGGGCAGTGGTGGTGCACGCCTTTAATCCCAGCACTCAGGAGGCAGAGGCAGGTGAATCTCTGTGAGTTCGAGGCCAGGCTGGACCGACAGCCTCCAAAACAATACAGAGAAACCCTGTCTCATAAAAATAATTAAAAAATTCTGAATGTATTAAAAATCCATAAGGGGTCCCAGAGGTTAAGAGCACTGACTTCTTTTCCCAAGGTCCTGAGTTTAAGTCCCAGCAACCACATGGTGGCTCACAACCATCCATAATGAGATCTGGTGCCCTCTTCTGCATGCAGGCAGAACACTGTATACATAATAAATAAATAAATAAATCTTTTTTTAAAAAGCCATTAGGTTGTACACTTGAAAAGGTGTGCAACCTTGGAATTATACAGGGACACATCTCCCCATCTCTTCACGGGCTTCCAATAGGCTACTGCCCTCAGCTCTGAAAAAGCTGATTCTGTTATTACACACCTCTTAGAGGTGATGGCTGTTATGGGTATACCTAAAACAATAAAAACTGACAATGCTCCAGCATATGTTTCCAGTAAATTGGAACAATTTTTCAAATATTATAATATAAAACCTGTAATATAACATCAAATATTATAATATAAAATTGCTTACAATCCCACAGTACAAGCAGTGATTGAAAGATCTAACTGAACCTTAAAAGAGATGCTTCATAAACAGCCAGGTGGAACAAAGACCCCCAAACACAGGTTACATAATGCTTTACTAACATTGAATTTTCTTAATGCTGATGAAAAAGGACAAACTGCATCAGAAAGACACTGGACTATAGAGAAGACTTCTGAACTGAACCAACCGGTGTATTTTAAGGATGTTATGACCTCAGTCTGGAGACCAGGATATGTGTTACGTTGGGGAAGAGGTTTTGCTTTTGTTTCCACAGAAGAAAAGCTTTGGGTTCCATCAAAATTAATTAAGATTCGATCAGAACAGAAGACATCTCAGGAGGAGGAAGATAACAGCTCATCTACAAATTCATATTCTACCATGGGTAAAGTGACCTCCTAAAAGGAAAGAGAAGTGTTTTGGTTTTTGTCTTCACAGGTAAACTTAGCAAAGAATACTAGACATATAGATTCCTGAAGAAGAATGAATAGCTACCCTGAGGACCATCAAACAAACAGTATCTCACTGTGTGGTATCAAAGTCTAAATCTCTCTATATTGTTTTTTATAATACCCTTTTATCTTTGTTTCTTCACATACTTTAGTCCCCATTCATTTAACTTAAGCTGGCTTTGGAGTTGGATTGGCTCTCCTACTCTAAATTCAAGTATATTATTTAAATAAAATTCAGAATTTCTGTATTATATCAAAGAGCCATTGATATAAGACAGAAGAAAATAAAATTAGGGACTGTTATCTGTGGATTTCTTTTTCTGAAAAGTCTAATTTCCTTCAGGTTTACCATCTTCCCTATTGTCACCTCTTCCAATATGCATACATATAAAAGTTAAAATATTTCTTTGTTAACATTAATGTTTGAGTTTTCCAGAGAACAAGGGATTTCCTGACAGCAATCTTCAACTGCTTCAGAAAGAGAATGAGGATCCACTTCCTTGACTCCACCTGATTCGATTGGAGGCATCTGAACTGCCCCACATCATTGACTCCACCTGACAAGCACTATCCTGAAACTGGCTTGAAACTACATCACTCGACACAACTCCGGACCAAGACACTGAAATAGCACATCTTCTACAATCTGGCCAGAGCTTCCGATGAGAGCTTCGATCAACACTAGAACTCCAGTCAGGAACTTCAATCAAGCATCTCCTGCCATACAGAGACTGTCTGATCTACTGAGATTTTGTTACACCAACATTTTTCTTCTCACAGGTCCCCATGAGATCATCATCGTCCCATCTCAGCAGGAAGTAGTTTTGAGAATTCCACTCCCTCTCTCCCTACTATTGATATTATAGGATAGTTTACACCTGTTAGTGTTAGTTTTCAATTATTTTAGAGTTGGAATTGGAAGGAGGTGTTAAGACTTAGGTGTTTCTTTCAGATAAGTTTAGGTTTAGATGGGATAGATGTTTGATACATTTTGATCATTGACACAAGTTAGTTGTTTTAAGTTTAAATATCCTTTTTAGACTAAAAGGGGAATTGTAGGAGGAAAACAATTGCCGCCATTAACCATGACTTACTAGAGGCGCACACAGATGAGGTAATATAAAAGAGCGGTTTACCACACTGCTAACCATACCCACTTTAGGTGAGACTAAAGACGCATACGGGGGAAGGTATAAAAGACTGAACAACGGAAGTCTCTGTCTCTTTTTTTCCGGCTTTCGGCTTCCAGTTCGGCAGCGGAAAACTACTCGGCTCATCTGGGTTACTTGTTTGTCTCTTGTGAGTAATTTCTACAGTAAATACTTATTTTTACTTTCAGTAAGTGTGCTGTTTATCGTTGCAGCATCAGTTGCCCAAGTCAGAAATTGTGATCTTCTTGCTGGTGTTGCCATCCCTGGACCCGAAACGCTCCATGACTTTCACAAGGTTCATGCCTTCTTTCACCTTCCCTGGGACCACGTTTGCCATCCAGCCACTCGGTCTTGGCGGTGCAGATAAAAAACTGGGAACCATTTGTGTTTGGTCCTGCATTTGCCATGGACAAGATGCCAGGACCCGTATGCTTCAGGATGAAGTTCTCATCCTCAAACTTCTCTCTGAGATGGACCTGCCGCCAGTGCCATTATGGCGTGTGAAGTCACCACCCTGACACATGAATCCTGGGATAATTCTGTGAAAGGAGGAACCTTTATATCCAAATCCTTTCTCTCCAGTGCTCAGAGCTCGAAAGTTTTCTGCTGTTTTTCGAACTTTGTCTGCAAATAGCTCGAAGGAGACGCGGCCCAAGGGCTTGCCATCGGCCGCAATGTCGAAGAGCATGGTGGGGTTGACCATGCTGCAGGAAGAGGCGACAGGAGACAGCGGCGTCTGCAAAACACCCATAAAATTATTTTTGTTGCTACTTCATAACTGTAATTTTGCTACTCTTATGAACCATAATGTATGTATCGATATGCAAGACATCTGATACGCAACCCCCAGTCGTTAACTTGGTTCCCAGAACCCAGGTGGCTCACAACTGCCTGTAACTATCTCCAAGAGCTCCAACCACAAACTCTCCAGGCACTTACATTCATACACACATACTGAGCACAGACACATGCAATTTTAAAATGGTATGAAAATAAATCTTTTAAAAAACAAAGTTTCAAAACAAAATAAATATCGTCCCAGGGAAAAATCAAAGGGAAAATGTGAAGTAGCAGGCAGACTGTCTCTAGGACCAGTCTGGCTTCCTGACTGATGTACACTAGAGCATGAAGGCTTGTGGAGCTGTGTTCACACACATACCAGCCGGCTCCAGTCTCCCTCAAGGGTGTCCTTGAATGCAAAAGCAACAATAAACAGCTCAGTGTCCCGAAAGCCCCAGGTAGAGGGAATTGCCGTATCTGAGAGAAAGCGGCTTTCTCTAACTGCATTGACTCAGTGGAACTAACCCTCTAGAAGCACGTTAGAGCTGTGTTTTGTAATTTAGGCCCTCTGTATCACCCACCCCCACCCCAGCAACAAGAAGTCTGGACAAGGACTTACTTCTGTTCACATATTCAGGCTCATAATTTTTACTGTTTTGTTGTTGTGGTTGTTTTTGAGATGGGATCTTAACTACTCCCAGGCTGAACTCAAACCCACTTCATATCTGAGGCTGACTGAATTCCTGATCCTCCTGCCTCTGCTTCCCAAATGCTGGGATGTACTATCATGCCTAGCTACTTGGCTCATAACTGAATTAAGATAAAACACAAACTAGTACTGGGCATTTCCTTTTGCTTATTTTTCCCCACAGATCCAAAATCATGTTTACACCTTATCAAAATAGGAAACAGGGTAAGGATAAAATGCCATCTATATAACCAGAAACCCAGAAACGACCATTATAAACTCATCAGCAGATTCTTTTCTGCTCTTTCTCATGTAGATCCGTATACAAATCACCATCTCCATGAAACCTCAAGATTATTCAACAATACTGTTTCATAGTCTTTTTTTCCTTTCACTTAGTAACATGCCGACAGTTTCCTCACATATTTAAAGTTTTTTTTCATTATGACTTTCATAGCTGAACTATAAAACGATCTTCTAGGTGCATATGTAGGTTTTCAAATTTGGTTTTGTGACATTAAAAACATTTTTTCCAATGACCACCTTGATGTAAAGCTCATGTGATTTCTTCTGGGCTAATTTCTCAAGGTGAAGCTTCTGAGGTCATGATAGCATGATAGCCACATGCTAGGGATTTTAAAAACAGCTATCTCTGTCAGAAATGTTGAGCATCTTTGTGTATCTGTTGATTGCTTAAAGGGGCACTGTTTATATGACTTTCATTCCTACATTGTTTATTTTTAGATATATTTCTCTGTGGGCTGGAGCAGTGGCTCATTGATTAAGAGCACTGGCTCCTTTTGCAAAGGACTTGGTGGGGTTCCCAGTGCCAGAGGATACATGACATCTTCTTCTGGCCTCCAAAAGCACAAGTGCCAGATGTCCACACATACACAGTCAGGCAATCATTAATACAGTTAAACTAAAAACAAATATTTGGGGGGGAGCTTTTTTTGGCAGGTGGCACATGCCTTTAATCCCAGCACTCGGGAGGCAGAGGTGTTGCTGGTTGGCCTGCCGCCCTTCTCAGGCCCAAATAAGCACACAGAGACTTATACGGTGAGGGCTTCTTATCAGCTAGGTTTGTCTTTTTTAATATTTTATTTATTTATTTATGAGTCCCCTATCTGCATGTATGACTTTATGCCAGAAGAAAGCATCAGGTTCCACTATAGATGGCTGTGAGCCACCATGTGGGTGCTGGGAAGTGAACTCAGGACCTCTGGATGAGCAGTCATTGCTCTCAACCGCTGAGCCATCTCTCCAGCCCTAGCTTTCGCTTCATGACTACTAATCTGTAATTTTCTACATGGCCTTATCTTACCAGAGAACACCTGGTGTGCCCTATCCTCCCAGTCCCTCATGGCTACTGTTTCCGGCCTCGCTGCCTCTTTCCCCAGAATTCTCCTCGTCCTAGTCCCGCCTATCTTCTGGTCTCACTGGCCAGACCGTGTTTTATTCATCAACCGATAAGAGAAACATATATACAGAAGGACGTTCCCCCATCATAGAAGCAGGTGGAGCTCAGTGAGTTCGAGGCCAAGGTCTACAGAGTGAATTCTAGGACACGCTCCAAAGCTACACAGAGAAACCCTGTCTCAAAAAACCAAGCCAAACAAAACAACATTCTCCTACTTGATTTCTGCGAACCAATTCGTTGTTGTTTTGAGACAGTGTATCTATACATAGTTCAGGATAGGTTCAGTCGTGTCCTCTTGCCTCAGCCTCCTGAGTGATTGAATTATTAAACATCTCCTCATTAAAATAGTTCTATCTGTATGGGTGTTTTGCTGACATGTATGCAGTGCCCACAGAGACCAGGAGAGGGCGTTAGATCCCTGGGACAGGAATTACAGACCATTGTGAGCCACCATGAGGGTGCTCGGTCCTCTGTGTTCCCTCTCTGCTCATTGGCTCTTTGTTTTAAATTTTTCCCCTTTATTTTTCTCTTCTTTGGTAATTTTTGCCAGTTTATGTTTTCTTTGATGTTTCATTTGACCTAGGTTGTCTAGTGTAAACCTGCCCTGTTAAAAGCTTTCCTCCCTATAGTGGTACACTTACTAATATCCACTTGCCACCACCACCCCTAAAGTCCAGAGTTACATTAGGGTTCATTCTTGGTGCTGTACACTCTATAGGTTTGAGCAATGCATGAGGACATGTCCCCACCTTCATATTGATACAGAGTATTTGTCACTCTACCAAAAAAAGAGAAATCTTTCGTGTTCTGTGTGTTCATTTTTCTCCCCCACAAACCTCTGACAGGACCTTTTTCTTATCTCTGTAGTTCTGCCTTTCGCCAGATACATTCACCGGTGTTATATAATTAGAATTATACAGTATATAATCTACTAGCATCTTTTCATATTAATATGCATCTTTCCACTTACTCATATATATATACATACATACATGTATATATATGTATATATATATATATATATATATATATATATATATATATATATATTCTTCATGCAACAAAGCTTTATCGGTCCCCAGCGACCAGCGACTAGAGAAAGGCAAGCTCACTGGCGCTTCACTTGAATACGCGGTCATCTCTAGCGTCTGCCAGTTCTCTCTCAAGAGGTTTCAGATCGCTACCCTAGTCTCCTGCTTTGGCCCGGGTTTTAGGTATCGGTAGTGCTTGGCGAGGTAGGCCAGCCATACCGAGGATCAGGGCAGAGGATCTGCCGAGCTTGATGACTGGAGAGCCCAGAGCCAGGACATCATCTTGTCTGTGACGTTCACGGCGTTTACAGCTCCATATGGTTTTGAAACAGAGTCCCAAGTAGTGCAGGCTGGCCTCCAATTTACCGTGTAGCTGCGGTTTACCTTGAATGTCTGCTCCTCCTGCCTCTGCCTCTCTAATGCTGGGATTACAGGTGTGCAACACCACACCCAGTTCTGTACTGCTCGGGATCGAACCTAGGACTCTAGGCCTGCTAGGCAAACTACTAATCGAGTCACATCCTCAGTCTCCTCTGCCTGCCAGCCCATGTCTTCTCGTGGCTCGATAGCTCACTTCTTTGTCAGCAATGAATATTTCATTTGTTCATTCGTCTACTGGGGGAGAGCTACGCTGTGGCTAAGATTGGGCAATTATAGGAATGAGCTGCTGGAACCTGCGCACAGATTTTTGCGCTGTGTACCATGCTTTGAATATTCTTGTTTTGTGTTTTTTCTTTTTTTAAAACAGAGTTTCTCTGTGGCTTTGGAGGCTGTCCTAGGACTCGCTCTGTAGACCAGGCTGGCCTCGAACTCTTAGAGATGCGCCTGCCTCTGCCTCCCGAGTGCTGGGATTAAAAGTGTGCACCACTGCACGACTTTGCCACGCCTTTTTTTTTTTTTTGTCAATGTCGACGTTTCTTAACCTGTAGTGTGGCCACAATAAAGGACCTGGTTTTGTACAGCAGTCTGGATAGATGAGATCAGCAACCCCTTTGCACTGACAGGAAGATGTGACCACTACAACTTTGACCCTGAAGGGCTTTGGGCTCTTGTGTAGGAATGGCTTCTCTCTCTTGGTCCGGGAAAGCCCCTGTTCACAAAGAACTGTGTGTATATGGGTCACACCACACACTTCATAGGATGTTTCAAAAGTGCTGCCCCTGTGAGGTTTTCAGTTCTAAAACAATCCAGTGTATAGAATAACATTCAATTCCCAGTCCTTGAACACCTCAAGTACCACCGTTTAAATTATAGAAACGTCTCATTTGAAACGATCATTTGCTTAGTTGCAAGTATTCTGGGGACTTAAGAATGCAGTGTTTAAGATGGAGGAGTGATGACAAAGGGGTCAAGACCATGCTGGTGAAACCCACAAAGACAGCTGACCGGACAAGGGGGAGCTCTTGAACCCCAGACTGATGGCTAAGAGGCCAACAGGGGACTGATCCAGACTCCATGAATGTAGTGTCAGTGAGGAGGCCTCAGAAATCTCTGGGGCCTTGGGTAGTAGATTAGTGTTCACCATGGCATACGGATGATCTTTGGGAGCCCACTCCACATGGAGGGATGCTCTCTCAGCCTGGACACATGGGGAAGGGCCTAGGTCCTGCCATGGATGAAATGACAGACTCTGGAGATCCCCCAAGGAGGGCCTCACCCTCTCTGGGGAATGATGTGGGGATTGGGCTGGGGTGGGGGTGGGGGGCTGGTGGAGGGAGAAGAGGGGAAAAGAATGCAGTGTTTAGCGGGGCGGAGGTGGCGCATACCTTTAGTCCCAGCACTCGGGAGGCAGAGGCAAGCGGATCCCTGTGAGTTTGAGACCAGACTGGTCTACAAGAGCTAGTTCCAGGACAGGCTCCAAAGCTACAGAGAAACACTGTCTCGAAAAACCAAAAATAAAATAAAATAATGCAGAGTTTGCACTGAGGAGATGACTCGGGAATTAAGAACTCTTCCAAAGGACCTGGAATCGACTCCTAGTGCCCACATTAGGAGTTTACAACCACCTGTGACTCTGTAGGCATGTAGATCTGTGGGCATGTGTGTGGGCTTTAAAATAATAAAAACAAGATTAAAAACAATAGAGAAGGATGAAAAGTCCCCTTCTAACTGGGAGAACCTCAGTAGTGGCCATCATTAGCTGTTGCGGACTATTCACAGCTTGATCAAATACACTAAATGGGGAAGCAAGGCTCTAGGCTGGAGAGAGGGAAATATGAAAAGCTTTGTGACTGTGTATCTAGAAACACGATACATGTACATTATGTTTGCATGGACACACAACATAACATCCTTAAAAGGGATGGCCTGCTCCAGGTCAAATTATTAATTTTATATCTTGATTTTTAATAAAATTTATTCTGGGCTGCTTAATGTACCACTCTATTATACCCGTAAGAACCCTGAAGTGGCCAGGCAGTGCTGTCGCACACCTTTAATCCTAGCACTAGGGAGGCAGAGGCAGGCGGATCTCTGTGAGTTCAAGACCAGCTTGGCCTACAGAGTGAGTTCCAGGACAGCCAGAGCTACAAAAGAAACCCTGTCTTGAAAAAAGTCCAAACCAAACCAAAACACACAAGACCCCTGAAGTCACAGCTGACAGCTCTAAGGCCACTATGGTGGGCACTAGGAGATTGCCTCTCCAGCCTGTAAGCAAAGGGACAGGCTGTTAAGACCCACTAGGCAAGCTTTAGAAGCTTCAGTTACATCTATGAAAGCCATAAAACGATGGTGGGAACCGCTTTATCTCATTAGCACAGGTCAAGTGTTTTGCGCTCTAGAAACCATTCATCCCTTCTTGCATGCCCGTTGTAATTTGTTTTCAAAGGCAAGAGCTTGAGGCACAGGCTTCTGCTCCTTGGAGAAAGATTTAAAGGCATACAAAACAAGTTATGGTTGTTATTATTTATGGCATAGGCAATCTCTTAACTATGTTTTTTGTTGTTGTTGTAAAAATTCACTATAGAGCCGGGCGTTGGTGGTGCATGCCTTTAATCCCAGCACTCAGGAGGCAGAGGCCAGCCTGGTCTACCGAAGCAATACAGAGAAACCCTGTCTTGAAAAACTAAAACAAAACAAAACAAAAAATAACTATAGTGGTTTGATATTGTATTTATTTGGTTTTCTCGAGTTTAAAATGTGGGGTTGTTAGTTCAGAGAAGAATGTGCTTACTCCACATACTTGAGGACTCCAGAGTCCCAGGGAAAAAAGCCAGACACCCGAGTTTGACCTCTGACCTCCAAACCCATGTGCAGGTTTAACCATGAACATGCAGATACACATATGCATGTATTCATGAGAGGGGGGAGGGAGGGAAGAAAGGAGGGAGGAAGGGAAGGAGGGAGGGAGGGAGGAAGGAACGAGAAAAATAATTTGGTGGATATTCCAAAGATTTTCAATTGAGATGCCTAACAAGGAGCTGGAGAGATGGCTCAACAGTTAAGAGCACTGGCTGCACTTCCAGAGGTCCTGAGTTCAATTCCCAGCATCCATATAGCTGTTCATAACTGTCTGTAACTCCAGTTCCAAGGAATCCTACATCCTCATATATCCATGCAGGCAAAATGCCACTGCACATGAAAATAAATAAATCATTTTTTAAAATAAAAGAGATGCTTAACGGTAAACCTGAAGCCAGGTGGCAGGCTCTCACCACACCCGCTTGCCTCCAATTCCCCATCTTTCCTCGCTCCTGTTCCTACTTGACTGACTTCGGCGTCCTCCAGCTTCAGCCTTCAGCCTGTTATAGGGCTCTCGAAAAGTGTTTTTCTCATAATGATTTCTTATGACTTAGACCCAACTCCCACCCTAAACCTGAATCCCACATTTCAAGCCGTCCACTGGAGACGTTCGTTCTGGAATGTGGTTATGAACCAAGCACAGTCTGTTTAAAACTAAAGGCTGCATTTGTACCACGCTGGGTTCTCCACTAAAAACACCAGAAACCCACTCTGGTTTACCCAAGCAGAGAATAAATTCACTGTGAGGGTATCAAGTAGCACGCTCATTGGCAGGAAAGCTAAAAGAACTGCCACAAGAAACTGGCAGAAAAACAAAAACAAAACAAAACAAAAACAACCAGGAAGTCTAGGGCACAAAGAGCGTGGCCAACCTCACTTCACCTACAGACAGACGTGAGTGAGGACGCTGCCCTGGCTGTTGTCCCTGTACCCTTCCCCCCTCCAACATTATCCCGGAGACACCTCAATTTCTCAGTCCCCTTTTAAGTATGGTGTCTGATGGCAGTATTTGTGCCATTTTCTCCAGGTTAGGAGACCTAGCTTATACTGTCCAAACGGCTTAGGTCATGTGCCTGGGCCCCAGATAACCTCCGACTCCTGTCGGCTCTGCACAAAAGTAAACTAATCACTGTGTATTTTTGTCTCCATTTCTCATGTCTCCAATTTCCCATTTGCGCTTCACTATCCTTCTCTCCCTGCCCAGGAACCTGGGGACCCTCTTTTACTCTTTCTTCTTCCTCCGGGTTCAGAGGCAATCATCACTCAGGTCAGCAAGGGTTTTGTGTATTGCTGTCTTCCACCCTACCTTCCTCTGGATATTTCTGCAACTGCTGTCCTACTACAACCTCTCTCTCTGTCTCTGTCTCTGTCTGTCTCTGTCTCTGTCTGTCTCTGTCTTTGTCTCTCTCTGTCTCTCTGTCTCTGTCTCTCTATCTCTGTCTCTCTGTCTCTCTCTGTCTCTGTCTCTCTCTCTGTCTGTCTCTCTGCCTCTCTCTGTCTCTGTCTCTCTGTCTCTGTCTCTCTCTCTGTCTCTCTGTCTCTGTCTCTCTGTCTCTCTGTCTCTGTCTCTCTGTCTCTGTCTCTCTGTCTCTCTGTCTCTCTCTCTGTCTCTGTCTCTCTCTCTACCATCCTAAATGGATTCCACACTTCCACTCCCTCCTCCCAATTATCCACCCACAGATTAATCTCCACAAAGCATCTTTTTGATCACACCACTGTTTCTCTAACTGTGTTGCTGATCCGAGCCCCACCTGGGCATTCGCACAGATTTCCACAAAGCCCAGAGAGACTAAAAGGCAAACTGGGATCTTGAAAAGAACTCGGCCTTCAGATGCAAACCTGTATGGGGTCGAACCTTGATCTCGCCCCTTTCCAGTTCATATACTTTAGCTTTCTTTGCTGGGTCTGAAGAGCTGGGATGGTAAGATCTGTCTCATAGGGCATCTGTAAGTCATCACTTTGAAAGTTGAAATGGCATTACATGTTGTATTTAGGTTGCAACATCATCCCACAGATGCTTACAATGGACAATAGTCAACTCCAGACCTGTCTGGTTCAAGATGTTAAGTAAGGCTGTCATTGCTGTGGTTTTAGCACAGGCAGGTTAGGATCAGAATGTTACATGTTTTGGGGGCACAAAGGAGCAATCTCACCACTATTTACAGCACTGTTCCTAATTTCAAACAATTGACTTACAAATGACCCTTTGAAAAATATTTTATTTGCGAGTAGAGAGCTTCCTGTGTTATTAACTTTGAGAATTAAATCCCCCTAATTGGCTGCCTTCCATCCTGCAGTAGCTGTTTGAAAGTATTTCCCTGTAACAGAATTTTAACTTTGTAACAAAGGCTGCTGTGAATGCCTTAAGGGATGGGGGAGGGAACTCCACCTGTATAATGGACACCTGAAAATTATTAGCTATTATCTCTAAGGCTTGCCCAACATCTATTAAACTTGGAGAAGCTCAAGCACATAAAAAGAAACTTTAAAGTTGATTTTCTAACCAACAAGTTTCGTTATAGGTTCTACAAGTTTAGACCCTACTCTATGGCATAAATTGCAGGTTGTCTTCACTGGGAGAAAGTTCCCTACCCCAGGCAGTTCCCTTCTCTGAGCTAGTGGTAGATGGCCCCACTGGAGCTGCCAAAATTAGGCTCAGACAGTGTCCATTCGTTCACTCATGGATTCCTGAATCAGTCAAATCCCCTGTGGGAGGCATGACTGCTGAGCCACAGGATAGAGTTCAGCTCTCGGCAAGACCTTACAACACTGCTGATCTCTTCATTCAGGAGGCCAGTAAGACTGGAAGTCCTACGTGAAAGACGACGATCAGGTTGACGCTGGCACTCTGGTCATTGCGTAAGTATACTTCAAACCCATCTCTACAGATAGTTTGGGTACGGGTCTTGCTCTCTGTTCTTGCAGTTTTAGGATAATAAAGGTTTATTACCATTAAAACAATAGGAAAGTGACCATCCTTTATGTGTCTACTACTTTCCCCAGGGCGACATCATCTCCCAGAGTCAGCTACCTTGTTACCTCCTGTAATAAACTTATGTCTATGCTTTCTTCCCTCCCCCTCTTATGCTGGCTTTGAGTTATGTCTGGGTTAATGGTGTGCATGCTTGCTTGCTAGGGTCTCATGTAGTCTAGTGTAATTCAGGTTGGCCTTGAACTCCTGATTCTTCTGCCTCTGTTTTCCAAGTGTATTCATGGCTTACTGTCATGCACCACCAAGCCCAGCAATCCCGGGGCATTCTTAAGGGTTAGAAACAAACAAACAAACCAAAAAAGAAAAAAAAGCATTTAGTCTTTTCTAGGTCATATACTGCTTTTGTTAAGTATATTATTTATTTTTATTTTATATGCACTGGTGTTTTTGCCTTCATATATGTCTATGTGAGGGTGTGGATGTTGGATCCCATAGAACTGGAGTCACAGACGGTTGTGGGCTGCCATGTGGTGCTTGGAATTGAACTCTGGAAGAGCAAACCATTGGTCTATTTTAACTGTTGAGTCATCTCTCCAGCCCCTTGTTAAATATATTATAAAAACAAAGGATAAGGGTTGGAGAAATGGCTCAGCAATTAATAGCACGTACTGCTCTTTTAGAGAATCCCAAGCTCAGTTCCCAGCACCCATACCAGGCAACACATAATCATCTGTAACTCCAGTAATCTGGGATCTGAGACCCCCTTCTGGCCTTCATAATCACATGTGCTTACATGTACACAAACCTACACATAGACACACATACTTATATAACTAAAAAATTAAAAATCTTTCTTCCATACTCTAGATATTATTTCTGATTTTGATGGACAAAAGAAATTGGAGTTTTTCTCTATCGTTTTTGATGTTTGTGTGCACCACAGGCTTATGAAATCTACATAATTATGTGGCTAAAGATTTTCATTTTCTTTTCTTTTATATTTTCAGTTTTTTTTTAAAACAGGGTTTGTTTGTGTAGCCTTGGCTGTCCTGGAACTAACACTGTAAACCAGGTTGGCCTCAAACTCCGAGATCCTCCTGCCTTTGATACCGAGTGCTGGGACTAAAGGAGTGTGCTACCACCACCCAGCTAGGGTTTCATTTTAACATAACATCCAAATGATAAAATTCGAGGGGCTGAAAACACAGCATTCTTTTACAAAACTTAATTTCTCTTGATACTTTAAAGAATATCTAAGAGGAAAACAAGCAGACACAACTTTTGCAGTTACTTTGGAAGGCTGTCTAGCCAGAGGGAATAAACAAAGTTCAGTCAAGAAGACTTCAGTTTTGTTTCAACTTCGAGGACAAGGTTTTGACAACAGGTTTCATGCATCTTCACAGGCACTCTGAAGTTCTTCCCACAGTGTTCTCACTTTGACACAGAGGAAGGTAACTGGGCATAGAGTCAAGCTTCTGAATTTTTAGCCAGGTGTGGTGGCCCATGCTTGTGATCCCTGCATTGATGGGAGATGTCATTCTCTTATTGGTAAATGAATGGTGCACTGTTCGGCCAATGAGGCAGAATGATAGGTGGGGCTTGGAGACAAGGAGGATTCTGGGACATGTAGGCAGAGAGGAGTTGTTATGTGATTCCTGGGAAGAGAGGATGCAAGAGAGGCGTTCTCCGGTAAGAGAAGACTATGTAGAAATACTTAGATTAATAATTACAGTTTAATAATCAAGACAGAGCTAACTGATAAGAAAGCCTAGTCATCAGCCAACACTGTTATAACTGATATAAGTCTCTGAGTGTTCATTTGGGGCTGGCAGGAAGAGTTATTGTAACACTGCAGGGGCATCAGAAGTTCAGTGTCATCCTCAGCTACACAGAGGGTCTGAGGCCAGCCTGTATTATCTGAGACCTTGTCTGAAAAAGAAAAGTTCTAAATTTTTATACATATGTGTCTTAACTAGGATTTCTATTGCTGTGAAGAGACACCATGACCACAGCAACTCTTATAAAGGAAAACATCTCATTGGGGCTGCCTTACAGTTTCAGAGGTTCAGTCCATTATCATCATGATGGGGAGCATGGCAGATGTGCAGGCAGATGTGGTGCTGGAGAAGTAGATGAGGGTCCTACTTTTTTTTGCAGGCAACAGGACGGAGACTTGTAACAGTGAGCAAAGTTTAAGCAGAAGACCTCAAAGCAGAAGCCCTGTGCCTGCAGTGACACACTTCCTCCAATAAGGCACACCCACTCCAACAAAGCAACACCACCAATAGTGCCACTCACTGTGGGGACCACTTTCTTTCAAACTACCACAATGTGTAATACTTGAGCTCATAAAAAAAGGTACATATTTGATTTTGCGGAGTTAAATTGTACGGACTTTAGCAAGATTCTCCAGCTGGTAAAGGCACTTGCTGCCAAACCCAGTAACCTGAGGTGAATCTCCAGGACTCACACAGTAGAAGGAAAGAACCAACTTTTGCAAGTTGTCCTCTGACCACCATACATGTCATAGCATGTACGCAGGTATATTCACATGTGCACACACACCACGCACATACATGCGCGAGTAGCACATTCTAAATACAATGTAATAAATTTTTGAATTGTGCTTATGATCTAACCATAAATTCCCCTTTAAGGGGATAAGCTAGGTGGTTTTCTGAGAGGTATGTATTGCCCTTTTCATAAGCATCTCACTTTCTCCCCTAATGTGGGTGCTCAAAGTTGTACTAAAACTTTTCTTAGTAACTCACTTTGTGACTAAAGAGCACTGACTGCTCTTCCAGAGGACCTGGGTTCAAGTCCCAGCACCCACATGGCAGCTCACAATTGTCTGTAACTCCAAGATCTGAAATCCCCACACAGGCACACATGCAGGCAAAACACCAATGCACATAAAATAATAAAAAATAAATTAAAAAGAAAGAAACTTCCTTCAAAAAATCAAGTATCCAAATAAGCAATCAGTAACTTCATAAGACTGAATTGGACTCCCTGGATATGGGTGACAATGGTGTGGCTGGAGCAATATATGAGGCCACTGGCAATCCGTCCAAGATCTAACTCTACTGCACATGCTGACTTAGTGGAGCCCATTCTATATGGAGAGAAACTTTGCTTAGCCTAGGGGGGGCAGGGGTGCCTTGGTTCTCCTCAACGAGATGATGGGACAGACTTAGTAGACTTCCTAGGGGAGGCCTTACCCTCTCCAAAAAGTAGAGGGGAGGTAGGGTGTAGGTGGGGGGGGGAAGTGGAGGAGCAGGAGGAGAGGAGGGAGGGGGACTGGGATTGGAATATAACAAATAAATTAATAAGTAAAAAAATTTTCAAAAAGGATTCAGTAATCAGTAATTGTCCCATGCATTTGGTGTCCTGTATTTGTTTCATGTTTAATGACAATACCTTGCTTCGTGCTCCTTTTGAAAGGTTCATATTAAATGTTTCACTTCGTTAGATAGTTGTCAACATCTCACTGGGGAGATAGATGTAAGACAGACAAATTAGTTGCTTTAAAGCAGCTGTGCATTGGGAAGTAAAATAATGAGTTCTCCCATGTTTATTCATTACTCAGTAAATATTTGCTGCCCGGCTACTGTATATACTGGAGTCTGTACTGGTGGGGAAAACAGGAGAAGTGTAACTACTCATGTGATTACAGCAGCTAACAATGCCTCCAGCTCACTGGGGCCTGTTCTGGGAGTTTTACCTGGGCTATCACGCTCTATCTTCTCTGAAGCTCTAGGCCGCAGAAATGTGACTATCACATGCTACCTGTGAAATCCTGAGGTACAGGGATTAGACGATTTGTCTAATGTTACTTAGCTTGGAAGTGATGGAGCTGGGATTAGAATCTAGACACTATAATGCTATGATTCTGGAGTCTCTATGCATTGGTGGATGTTGTTTGCTTGGTTGGTTTTTAAAACCATGTATCACATAACTCAGTATGGCCTCATATTTGCTATAGAGCCAGTGGTGACATTGCATTCTTCATCTTTCTGCCTCAACCTACCAAATATTGTATCACCACGCTTTGTTTATGTGGTTCTGGGGATCAGCTCCAAGCACATGCTCTGAGCTATACTCCCAGCCCTCCCCAAATCTGCCTGGTTACCTCCCTCCCTCCCTCCCTCCCTCCCTCCCTCCCTCCCTCCCTCCCTCCCTCCCTCCCTTCCTTCCTTCCTTCCTTCCTTCCTTCCTTTGTTTAAGGCAGGGTTTCTCTGTGTAGACCTAGCTGTCCTGGAACTACCAGGCTGACTTTGAACTCACAGAGAACCACTTGACTCTGCCTCCAGAGTGCTGGGATTAAAGGTGTGCACCACCACTAGGCCTGGCAGAAGCTGCTTTGTCTGGCAGAGGCTGCTTTGTCAAGCGCTTCATACATGTTCTAGAAGCTGTCTTTGCAGTGTCTAGCCTAGTGACTGAAACACATACTAAATAACCACTCAAGTAAAGTGGACTAAATGAATGAACTGGAGGAGAAAAAACTTAACTCTAATGAATGCCATGAATGAGAAGCATGACTACACATTCCTTCTGGACAGACAGTAAGACATTTCCCACTCTATGGTCATGTGACTAGGTCCTAGAGAATGGACTAGTGACAAAATATGATAGAGGACAAGAAAGAACCTTGTAGGGAAATGAAACCAGGGACCATGGAGTTCACTGGACAATGGAATTTCCTGAGAAACAGAGTAATATTTGAAGAAAAGGACTTTTCCTCCCCTCCATGCTGTTGAGAATTCTGGTAAATTCGATTTCATATGATTCTCATCAAGAAGGAAATAAAACATATTCATCCCAGAAAGATCCTAGAATCACTGTGGCAAGGTGATTGCACCTAAGTTACTGCCTAATCGGTGTGTGTGACTACGTGTGCTCGAACAGGTGGCACCGGAACATGGATGGCGTGTGCGTCTAGGTAAGCCTATGGAGCCTGAGATCTCTGTTGACTGTCTTCTATCCCCTTCCACCTCACGAGACAGGGTCTCTCACTGAAGCCTAGAAAGTTTACTATTTTGGCTAAGCTGATGAACTGGCCCAGGGAAAGCCCTGGGATTAGCCTGTTTTTGTCACCTCAGGGCTGGATTAAAAACTCAGATTGAAGTGCTACCTTTTTTTGTTGTTGTTCATGGCAATGTTGTTCTGTGGTGCCCTAGCTTCTCTGAAACTCACTCTGTATACCAGGCTGGCCTTGAAATCCAAAATCTGTCTACCTGTGTCTCCTAAGAACTGGGACAAAAGGCAGGTGTTACCACCAACCACCCAGCTGAAGTGCTATCTTTTTATATGGGTTCTGGGGACTTGAACTCGGGTCCTCAGGCTTGCTTACACAGTAAATATTTTACCCTATTCAAATGAGCCATCTCCTCAACCCTTATTTGTCCTCATTCTGAATTTTTATTTCATTTTTCCTGTCTCAGTCTTTAAAAAAACAACCACAAAAACACCTTTGGTTGGTCTCAGAATAAATCTGGATTACTTTGGTAAAAACAACTAATGCAGGCAGGTTTACCATGAAATTAACAATGCTTGAGTTTAGGGTTTCTTTACTACCTGTCCCCAATTTTCCCGTTTGTTCTTGGAGACAAAGTTACAGGGTCTATCTAGTCCAGGTTGGCTTCAGATACATAGCAAATAGTTATGTATCTGAAGATGACATGGAACCTTCTGATTTTTCCGACTCAGCCTCCAGGGTTGTTGAGATTACAGATGAGTACACCTTGCCCTGCAACGTGAGTTTGTGCTGCGACTACGGTGTGTCTTTCCATGACGGTCTTCTCCCTGTTACATATTCCACTCCGGCAGGCAGTATTGGAATAGCTGGATATTTGGGGCATCTGGCTTTGGAAAGCTGAGTTGGGGATACGTTTTAAACTTAGTGATAGATTCCACAAGGGCTGTAGTCATTTGCATTGAATCGCTGTTGCAGCAGGTTCTGGGAAGTGCTCCTGTGGCCCGCTGCACTCACTCACCTGGCATCCTGTCACAGAGTTTCAGGGCTAGAGGTCAGAACATGATATAGACCTTATGGCCGGATGTGAAGCCTGTGGGGGAAGCAGGGATTGCAACACACAGACCCCGGAGCTGATGGAGGGGGAAGATCCTTGCTTAATTAGATAAGTACATTGTAACTGGAGAATTTGGTTTTCACTGATGTCAAGCCAAGACAGACATTGTCCCCTGTCAGAAACACGTTCAGCTATGCAGCACAGCAGTTTTTAATGCACACTACATTGTACATTTTTCTTTTTGAAGTGTGAATCGCATGAAAGGAAATCAGAATACCTCTAGCAATGTATCTTTACTCTAAGTGTAAAGTCATGTTTTACTTCAACTACCAATAAGTTAAAAATCAGTCTACCATGCTGGAATAAAAACCCAAATTACCTTCCTCTGCTTTTAGTTAAGATTTATTTTTAGCAGGGTGGTGGTGTTGCGCACCTTTAGTCCCAAGGCTCAGGAGTCAGAGGCAGATGGATCTTAGAGTTTGAAGTCAACCTGTTCTACACAAAGTGAGTTCCAGGACAGTCAGGACTTGTTGCATAAAGAAACCCTGTCTTGACAAAAAATAAAAAAAATTACTTTTAAAGGCAATGTTGTATTTGCTTTCGTTTGTGTGTGCTTGTGCATGTGTTTGTCGGGGGTCAATCTCAGGTGTGACTCTTCACCTGCTTTGTCTTGTTGACCTGGAGTTCTCTGTGTAGGTTGGCTGGCTAGGAAGCCCCAAGGCTCCCTTTGTCTCTACCTCCCCAGCACTGGGATTTTTTTTTTTTGGTTTTTATCAGACAGGGTTTCTCTGTATTGTTTTGGAGGCTGTCGGTCCAGCCGGGCCTCGAACTCACAGAGATCCGACTGCCTCTGCCACCACCGCCTGGCAGCACTGGGATTTTTAAGTTTCCTCCATCATGCCCTTTTAAAGCTGTCAGTTCTGGGGTTGAACTCAGGTTCCCAACCTTGCACAGAAGCAGTTTACAGGCTGTGCCACCTTTCAGTCCTGCTGGGTCTCAGTCACCTAGCTTTGGTGTGACATTTACTTAGGTTTTTGAGGAAGATTTTGTTTCTTTTTCCCCAGAACTGGGGATCAAACCCAGTGCCTCATGTATTCTAAGTGTAGTCTGTCTCTGGATCATGCCCCCAGGCCCTTAGGGAAGACTTTTAAAGGGGCATCAAAGGGGAGAAGTATACTTCAAGGATGTTTAACAGTCCTTTTCAATCATTTAGTTCTGTAAATCCCTTTATTATGACAGTTTCTGCCTTCTGTTTCTTCTCTTCTTGCTTCTGTTTGTCCCTTGTAACCTGCAATTCTATTGACAGATGCTCTTTTAAAAGGTATATCCAATTAAGTTTCGGAACACTGTACAGTCCTCTGTTACTCTAATCTGCATAACCTCCAACCCAGAGGGGACTGGAACTATTCAAATGTCTTTATAAAGGAGGGGGGTAGGTTTAGAGGACCAGGAGGGGGAAGGAACATGTTTTGGCTATAAGTTTAGCCCTTGAACTTGCAAACGAATGAAGTGAGGACTATATAAGTTAGGTAACTTCATAGGTTTAAAAACATGTGTTACAGTTTCCTGATAGGTTATCCTGTGTCTTGCAGCCTCCTGATGGAAAGAAGGGGCAGGAAGGAAGCCTGCCTTTTAGGCGAACTTCCACCAGGCTCCATAACCTTGGGCAGGCTACATTCTCAAGATCCAGTGTCCTTCCTCATTAGAGTTGGGTAAGATCAGTGGCTCTCAGCCTGTGGATCATGATATCAAATATTTACATTACCATTCACAACAGTTGCGAAATTACAGTTATGAAGTAGCAATGAAAAGAATCTTATGGTTGGGGGTCAGCACAACAAGAGGGACTGTATTAAAGGGTCGCAGCGTTTGGAAGGTTGAGAACCACTGGGCAAGATGAACTTTTCTTCATCCAGCACTGACATCTACCCTGAGACCTGCGGTTGCGGCAGTGCTGGCCCCAAGCTAGTAAGAAGCCTTACCTCTATTTATTTATTATATTATTTATCTATTTATTTATTATTCCTCACCTGACTAGAGGAGTGGGGGACCCCAGGAAGGGGTAATCCCTCTTTAGAGTCCTTGTGGGATTATCTCCCTTCAAGAGAACTCCAGAAATGGACTAGACAGAGTCTCTAGAGGGGCGAGAATCCCACCATGCACTTGGACTCTCCCAAGCAGCAGGCTGCTCACGAGTCCCGCCCACTCAGATCCAGCTTCAGGTCGGAGGACACCGGACGCGAACCCCAGGCCAGAACGCAAAGCAAGCAGAGCCAAGTAACAGCCTCTCCGCTCCAGTAACCTCCGCGCCTGCAGAGGCCCGGCAAGGGGAGGGGCGTGCCGTCCGGAGCCCCGCCCCATCCATCACGTGGGGGGCGGGGTCGGAAGCGTGACGGCGTGCGCGGGGGCGGGGCGCGGCGCGGCGGCGCGGCGCTCGCTGCTGCGGCTTGGGCGAGCGAGCAAGCGAGGAGAGAGAGGAGAGAGAGGAGAGAGAGGAGAGAGGCCGGGCGAGCGGCGGCTGTGCGGCTCTCACCCTGACCCCCCCCTCCCCGGGCTGACGGACGGACAGACGGGCGGACGGCGGAGGCGGGAGTCAGGAGCCGCGTCGGGCGACGCTGAGGACGAGCGCGTCCGGCTCCGCGGCCGCCACACTCGGTCGGTGTTCTGAATGAAGCGCCCGCCCCGCTGAGTCCCGAGCCCGGCGCGTCCTCCCCCCGGCAAGATGGACGGTTTCGCCGGCAGCCTCGGTGAGTCCGGCCGCGGGCTCGCGCCCCTCGTGCGTGACCCGGGACCCCGGCTTCCTGCGCGCGCGCGCCCGCCCGCCCGCCCTCCCGCTCGCCGCGGGCCCGGCTCCCCCGGCTGCCCCGTGGGGTGGCCGCCGCTGCCCGCACATGGTCCCGGCGAGGCTGCAGCCCCGCTGCCGCCGCCGCCGGCTCCGGGACGGGCGGGTCCCTCCCCCATGGGGCTCTCGCCTCCAGATCCACCTCCTCTCCTCCCAGAGCCCCCTTCAAGTGCGGGGGGTCCTCCTTCCCCCTCGGCGACCCCCAGCTCTCCCACCCCAGCAACTGCTGCGTTCCATCCCGGTACACTTTTAACACTGTCCTCCGACCCCGATTAAAGTGGGAGCACCCCTTCAATCTAATACGGACTTCTCCTTCAGGGTACATCTTTACACTTTCAGAGAGTTCTAGGCAGGGACTGGGCAGCCTTTCCGCAGAGAGTAGGGATCCCCCCTCCCCAATCCCACTTCTGAGTTGGAGGCACCACCTCGTCAGTCTTTGTATTTGCAGCTGACAACTTCCCTCCACTTCTCGGAACGTTTTGCAGTGGTGGAGAGCGAGCGAGCACCTCCCTTACTCAATACCGGAGAGGAAGAGGTGCATCTGTGTTGGGGTACCCCCCCTTTGAGAGTGAAAGCAGAAGTGTGCGTTCTCCCTTTGCATGCTGGAGAGACGTAATCCTGCCCAATGAATCCATAAGGAAGGGGGCCTCGATCGGGGAAAGAAAGGATTCTCCATTTTTGGAATATGCTGTCCTGGAATGGAGAGAAAGAGAATGGATTATTCGGTATTCTGAAGTGTCGTCTTGGACCAGAATACAGGTGGTGAATTTTGTGACTGGTCTAAGGAACAGAAGATCTCCAGGGTAGTCAGTACCTGTGTCTGGAATTACGATTCTTCGAGGCCACTGGAATCCAGTTATTGTAAAGATTGAGTTTTAAGTGTTATGGTGAGAGAAGCTTTGGCTGGTACTGCAGTTATGTGATACCTGCTCCTGGATTTGATTTGTATTTTGAATATTTTATGTGGTGGTAGCCTGTATTCTGAAGCTTTTCTTTCCTATTTCTTGACAATAAATCTATGGTTAATGTTCACGGATCAGTAAGCCGTCTGGCCCTACGCCATATTTTAATCTGCCCACACAAGGTTGGGATTAGTGGATTTAAAAAAAAGTGAAATAAAAAGCAAGTAGACAGCGTCAGGTTCTTGCAGTTGTTAAATAGCAGAGCCACATTTTGGTCTTGACTTCTTGAGGGGGGGGAAATCATTGTTTCTAGACTGCTCTGAGAATGGAAATCCTAAAATAGGAGCTACTCATTGTGGCTCTTGTCGCTCCAAAGACACCTGTTGTCCATTATCTAACCTTTGATGTCTTATAATTCCTTACATAGTGAAGTTATTTCATTCTTGGGCTCCTTTTAGAGAGGCATTAACTATTCATTGGTTCTCTTTTAGTTTTGAGTCTGGGTTCACTCCCCAGTTCATGCTGGCTGGAAGAATGGCCTGCATGTCCACTAACATGCAGATTGTGCACTTGGTGAAAGCTAATTGAGTATCTTTGGGGGATTCTTCACTCATTTGTGCTTTTCTTGTTATTTCTGAGGAATCCTGGAGGGCTTGCAGAAGCCTCTCTGTTTTTTGAAAGTGTCTTTTCACCAATTGGAGCACAAAAGTTACTTTTGAAAAAAAAATATATATATTTGCCTTGTTAAACAACGTTATCCCTTAACTAATCCAGGAGAAACAGGAGAAAGGAGTGTTGCAATTGGGAAAACAAATACTCTTTTTATGGCATAGCAAAGATGGATAATGCTGGACTCTTAAAAATTCATTTCACGCCATCTTTTGTGATCCCTGTGTTGGATTAAAAAAAAATACTGTGATTGATTTGATGCCATCTTTTGGGTGGTGTGTGATGAGACTTTTCTTTAGATTTGGTGTTTTCCAGGCCTGGGGAGACATGCCTGTGCCAGCTGAAGGAAGGAAATGGTTTTTGTCTATATTCTGGAGTCATCATGTCCCCCGTCCCTCCCCCCAACCCATGAAGAGACTTCCTAGCTGGAGCTGTGCTTCCTCTGTCTGCCCCCTTGTAAGAGTAAAACTAGGCCCCATCTTAATTGAAACCTTAAAGGGTAGGAAGGGGGGGAGGGGAGCTGGTATATTTTACTAGTAGCCTCTAAGCAGCTCTGTTCCGCTCTTGCCAGATTTCTGTTCCCTGCAGTTCATTAGTCTGGAGCTTAGAGTTACATTGATCTTTATTTTATCACCAAGAGAGCCATTTAATATAAGAGAAAGCACTTATGTCTGAAAACTTCTTTTTTTTTTCAACTGAAGAATTCAAAGCATGTGAAATCCTTCTGGGGTAACAGATATTGAAAGCGTCTTTTTTTTCTTCTCAAGGAAGTGGCTGCCTGCATCTCCTTTCCCAGACTAGACGGGTTCTTGGAAAACCGTGAGATGACTGCATTTATATAAGCAAAGAATTTGTGTTTTGTCAGCAGGATGATTCTTTACAAACTGCTTATTGAAGAGAACCTGGTAGTCTTGTAAATAAGAAAGACTTAAAATTCAAACCATGCCTCTGGAAGGAGTTTTTGGATAAGGGACATTCTATTCTGCAGGACATGCTCTTTCTAAGACATCTTCATGGTGGTTTTGGGAGCCAGAGGTAGGAGTGTCAGATGATTGGCCATTTTGATGCCATATCAGAGTCACGCATTTCTTGTATTGCTCTTGATTTACATAAAAGCAATGAAAGGATCTGTTCACTCTGCAGTAGATGGATTTCAGGTAGTTTGGCTGGCAGGTACTTGAAATTTCTCCTAGGTACCGTACACATGTTAGGGTCACCTGGAAGGCAGCACTAGGGAAGCCGGTTTTTTAAAAGTTACCCCACATTATTTTGGTATGTTGCCTCCATATCTTAATATGAGTATACATACAACATCTCAGGATATGTACGTTAAACTTCAAGTGTGTTTGCAAGAGTAGGAAACTACCAATGAATATCACTTTTCTTAATGATCTTACTTTCATAAGGCAGGGGTTGGATACATTTATGTTTAGCCTTCTTTTAGCATGTTTTTCTTAAGTTTCTCTTATCAAATACTTTTTAAAGATTTATTTATTTAATGTGTCTGAGTGCTCTATCTGCATGTACAACTTTATACTAGAAGAAGGCATCAGACTCCCACTGTAGATGGTTGTGAGCCACCATGTGGTTGCTGGGAATTGAACTCAGGGCCTCTGGAGGAACAGTCAAAGCTCTTGATCTCTGAGCCATCTCTCTAGCCCTTTATTTAAGTTTTTAAGTCACTTTTTGTTTTGTGGTAGTGGAGGTTGGTTTTAACCCCACCCTTGAGGCCGTGTCCTAACTATGTAGCCCAGGTTGGTTTGAATTTATTGCTGTTCTGCTGTCAGTATCCCAAGGGCTGTAATATACTGTGTGGCATTTTTTTATAATAAAAGTTTGATTTTTAATATATTTATCTTGGGATTAGTCTAAAGGTGAATATAAGAAAATACAAACTTAGCCGCATCGGTTTACAATATAAAATTCATAATGTAATACAAGAAGGTTATTATGTGTGAGAAGTAGCATTTTCTGGCCTCAAAATTGCTGTGGCCTTGATCCTCCTGTGTCTACCTACCAAACATGTGTCACTACATTCAGCTTGGTTTATGGAGCAATGAGGGCAAACCCACAACTTTATAAGTGGTAGGCAAGCACTCTACCAACTGAACTACATCCTCAGCTCAAATCTTGCTTTCTTAAAGGAACAATGGGATTTCATTTTTATATTTCTGAGCTGGTTCTTACATAGCCCTGACTGGGCGTGAACTGGCTTCATAGCTGAGGCTATCCTGAAATGGTTGATCCTCTTGTTTCTGCTTCCAGAATTAGGGGACTATGGGAGTGCTCCTTTACACCAAGCTCTTTGTTGATTTCTTTAAATTTATTTGTAAGACAAAGGCATGCTGTGCTGTCTTGGGCAGCCTTGAACTCTTAGCCAGAGCTTCTCTAGTAGCCGCCATTGCTGGCACATGCCACAGTGCCTGGCTGATTTTCAAATATTAATAGCTTCAAATATCCTTTAAATGTTCAGTAAGCTATTTTTTTCATGTAATCATTTGATTTTTCTTTTCCCTAAATAAGTTTTAATTTCTTATTGGTTGTCTTTAGCTAAGGTGCTTGCTGGATGGGAGTTCATTATCTCCAGAACCCATTTAAATCCAGGGTGGGTATGGCAGTGAATTTGTAATTCCACCATCCATACCTCTGAGTTCTGGTTTTGGTGCAGAGACCCATGAATAAGGTGGCAAGTGACTGAGGAAGATTCCTGATGCCACCTGGTAGTGGTGGTACATTCCTTTAAATCTCAGCACCTGGGAGGCAGAGTTTTAGGTTAGCCTGGCCTACAGAGTGAGCTCTAGGACAGCTGGGTCTACACAGAGGAACCCTTTCTCAAGAAAACAAAACAAAACATAACATTCCTGATGCTAGACCGCAGCACGCTTCCATATGCATCTACACACCCCTGTATACCTGAACATGCATACACACAATAACTCATGCAAATGAAGGTATATCATAACATGATGTGAATAATAACTCTTAAATGTAGGTACTCTTAGTATTCAGGCATCTGTACTGGCCTGTCCTTGGGGTTCTGACAGGATACGCCCTCAGCTGCAGCCACTAAGAGCACCACCTGTGCACATTCACTTCGTTCCCTTTTAAAAGAACCCTGCCCACCTCCCATCCTTCTCTCTTTCTCTCCCTTTCTCTGTCTTGACTGTTCCTCTTTCTTTCGCTCTCTTTGTCCCTTTTTCCTCTCTGCTGCTTCTCCTGTCCTCAGAGGCCAGTCTCGCCCTTCCCCTTTCCTCCTTTTATGATTCCTTTCTCTAATAAAAAACCCTCTGCTTGAATCCCATCACATGACATCTTTCTCTAGAGAGCTGCTTCTCTTAAATTACAACAGGTACAGCATCTCTATAGAATGAGTTTGCTAGAATATTGCTAAATTTGTGTGAACTAATGTCATAGGACACTTGCTTTTGTCCTTCAGGAGTTTACTTCGATTTTAAATAGCCATCTAGAGATGTTTATTACTAAGTGTAAGTAAAATACCAGACATGCAGGCAAAGGAGGGAACCACCATTTAAAATGCCGTGTTGTGTATCAAAGCAAGTGGTTTCTGGGAGCGAACATCTGGAGATTGCTAGATATCTATAGAGCCTGGCTTTTTAAAATTATGAAAGAATATTTGGCAGTCCAAATTCCAGGGATTATATGACTAGGTCTTCATTTGTCTTATGTTTAACAGAAAACCTGTTTTGTATATGAAAGCGCATTGCTATATTATGTAAAACTTCACTATTTGTTGTTCATAGGAAATTTGAAAACATTTTGATATTTAAATAGATGCATCATAAGACCTTTTACAAGTTCAAGGAAATAGCCTAGCAGCTACCTGTTGTCTCAGTGTAGAAGATTGCATGTCTGTTGTAGATTTCTGTGTCTGTATGTTACCTTGTTCTATAGTTCTGGGTGCCTTAGATTAGCATAACACCTTAACTTTGCATAGTGCTTTGTAGTTTACAAAGAGCCTTTATCTTTTAAATCTATATGTGATCTTAAGAGTAAATTGCTACCCTTTTATAGATGAAATTGAGGTTTAGAGAGTTTGACTTTTTTTTTTAAGGTATATGAATGTGGGCTCTCTTTTTCTTTTGAGAAAGGATTAACTCAGAGAATTTGCATCCATGTTAAACAGTAAAACAGTGACAAAGTTAGGAAGATAAATTGTATTTCATATATTCTACCTGTACACAACTGATGCTAACAGGCTGATGTGTTTGTAAGTTTTCTCCTATGCCCAGAATTTTAATACTGAAAATCATACATACGTTGTTTCATCCTCATTTTCTCCTGTTGGCACATAACCTTTTAAAAAACAAAACAACAACAACAGCAAATCAACCAACCAACCAAACAAACAAACAAACAAAACCCTTTGAACTCACTTTATGTGATAGAGTTCAGTGTTCTTTCCCTAGTCCGTCAGTGACTGCTTTTTGAGACGGTCTTGCTGCATAGCCTAGAACAGGAGGTCCTTGAACTGAAGTCCTTTCCTTAGCTTCATAGTACAGGCATTATGGGCATGTGTCACCATGCCTGCCCGATTAGTGACTCCTCAAATCTCACAGATCTATCAAATATCAAACAACCAAATCTGCAATGTTTTTCTTCTAAATCCCCTTTGCCTTTCAAAATGTTGAAGTTTCTTTAATCAGTTTCTGTAGAATCATTGTGTTAAAGCACTCTACTTTGCTTCTTATGAAATGGCAGCCTGGTCTGTAGAGTGAGTTTCAGGATAGCTAGGGCTATACAGAGAAATTCTGTCCTGAAAGTCCAAATAAAATATGATGGCAGTCTTCTTGAGTTAAATGCTTGAAATTCAAACTTGGCCTATCGTTGATGAGTGTTCAGATAAGGAAAGTACTGTATTTGCATTTTACATCGAATAGCAGTTTAGGCTCTCCAGTGGTTTTTGAAATCATACACAAGGATGTTAAGTTACTGGCCATTTTATAAATCCTACATTGAAGTCATATATAAATGTGTGTGTAATTTTACATGAAATATTTTATCACCCAGTCTTGAAATCACAGGACAAGTTTGATTCCTTGCCACCCCCATCTTTTTTTTTTTTTTTTTGAGACATGTAGCTCAGGTTAACCTCAATTCAAACTTGCTATATAACTGAGGCTGGCCTTGAACTCCTGATGTACCTGCTTCCACCTCCTAGATGCTGGGATTATAGGTGTGTGTCATTATATCCATCCTCTTTGTTATCATCAGTTATTTTTCAGTACTGGGAGACCTAGAGTCTCAGGCATAGTAGGCAGGTGATCTATCACTGAGCTATATTCTCAGTCTTGTCCTCCCTCTCTCTCCTCCCACCCCCCTTTTTTGGTTTTAAGACAGGGTTTCCCTATGTAGCCCTGGCTGTCCTGGGGCTCAGTCTTCAAACCAGGCTGACCTAGAACTCAGGTTCTCCTGCCTCTGCCTTCCAAGAGCTAGGGTTAAAGGCGAGTGCTACAATGCTTGGTGCTTATTACCTTTTCTTACTTCTTATTTTCCTTTTTTAACCACCATAATTCATACGCTTGTTGGATTCATACCACACTTGGAGTATATTAAATTTGATTGAGTCTGATAAAGAATTATGGCCCAGGTTCTGGGGTAATGCTTTGAATTGCAAGTCATGTACACGACCTATTAATTGATTTTGAAATCAATTTATTAATGGTCAAGACCAACATTTAAAAATACTAAGGCAGGAGGAAAGATTACAAAATGCCAGTGCTCCACCTGATAATGGCTGATAGTTTAAATCAGTTGTCTGTGTTTGACTTAGATTGCAGTATAAACTTTCTGTGGGTTTGAAGAGGTAGACATTTTTGTGGCCAAGCTCTATCTGAGGGAGGAGGTAGGAATGCTGACACTGACATATATGAAAGTGGGTGAGCAATTAGAAGTTACAGTGAATAGTGTGTTATCTCCTGGGAAACTTAAGGGTTTGAATGTAAAGAAGGAAGACAAACTTAGTACCTTATATTATGGTTTTATAAAATTGATAGATCGAATATGATATTTACTTTGTAAAGTCATTCTTTGACTTGTAAGAGGATTTAGATTTGCCATCTATTATTTTAGTTTTTAAAAATGTATTTTAATTTTTCAGTTGTGTATATGCATCAGGGAGGTTAGTGAGGAGGTAAGTGTGTGTTGAGTACGGGGGCCCAAGAGGCCAGAAGAGAGTATTACATGTCCTGGATATACAAGTGCCTGTGAGCCTCCTTGTGTGGATGCTGAGAACCATGCCACGGCCCTCTGCAAAGAGCAGTGTGTGTGCTCAACCTTGGAGCCACTTCTTCAGCTCCTCATTTAGCTTTTTAAACGGAGTTGTCTGTCCTGACTTACCAGTTAAACAATTGTAAATAGACTATCCACTCTGCAGCGTCCATCTCAGGTTTATTTTTCTTTATCCTGGAGTCTGTTCCTGGTTGCTCTAGTCTTGTATATTCAAACCATTGCAGTATAGTATTCCTAAAATGTCGAATTTGTACTTAACCCCCAAAGCATATGGCGCTGTACTCAAAAGCTGAAGCCTGTTTAATTTAAAAATTTATGTTTATTCCTATGAATACCTCTTATTTTGGTATGGTCTTATTTTGAGACCATAACAAGAATTGGTTCAGACAGGAATCAATAACTAACAAACATAGAAGGGAATTTGTTGAAAAGCAGGATGTCTGCATGGCTTTAAATTTCTCCCTATTGTGTGCTTATTAGTTGCAAGGGGGAAAATAGTAACTGAACAGTAACAAAGCCAGACCACAACATGAGTGTATAGTTAAAACAAATACTTCCAGTGGGCATTGTGTGTCTTAACTTTATTTTTTGATTCCACCATGAATGAATAGCCTGAATCTAATCAGAAGAAACTTTTTAAAGTATACACACACACACTTTATAAAGATAGTCTTTTCAAGTGGTCTGGATTAAAGGAGACCAAAGAAACATTGGACTATGCTTTAGGGAGAAAAATACAATAAAGGTTATTATTGATGCACTTGACAACATTAGAGTTTATGTGGTAGAAGAGATAAAAATATTGTATCAGTATTTAACTCACTAACATTGACAAATATCTTAAAATCCTTCATGGAGATGTTTTTATTCTTAAGAAACATGCACTATGGTTGATAGGGAGAAAGGACCATGGTGTCTGTAACTTACTGTTGTTTTGGGCAGGGTCTCACTATGTATCTCAGGCTGAGCTGAAATTCATTGTATAGCTCACATACTGCAGTCCTGTCTCAGCCTCCAAAGTGCTGGGAGTGGCTTTGCACTACCACATCTGCTGTGTATAACTTTTAAATGGTTCATTAAAAATGTGTATGTTTAACAGGTAAATATGGGCACATATGTAAGCAACAAATATATTCAGATAAACAATGTTAGCAGCAAGTGAATTTGGTAATAGCTGTATGGGTTTTTGTTTGTTTTTTTCATTGCTTCTGTTCTTGTCGCTTTTCTGTGACCTTGGCATTTTCTAATACAGAGTTTTAAAAAATTGTGTGAACTTTGCCCTTATTCCACAGTATATAGCATTTAAAAGATGTCTCTCAAAATTCCAACGGAAACCCTTGAGATGAAACTGTGCCTGTGAGAATGTTGCATGTGTATATCATGTGACTTCTCTGTATCTCAAGGCCTCTCTTTGAGAAACATGCCTCTGGGCTAGAGGCTACTGTGGTTCAGATTTAGCAGACAAGCACTTTATGTTTTGTTCGGTCCTAATTGGGACTGGAGAGACTGCTCAGTCCTTAAGAGCACTGGCTACTCTTGCAGAGGTCTTAGATTTGATTCCCAGCACCCACATATGGCAACTCACAGTAGTCTGTAACTCCAGTTCCAGAGGTCCTGACCACTGCAGGCATGCATGTGATACACAGACATACATGCAGACAAAATACCCATAAACATGAATATATACATTTTTAAAATGTGTATAGGTAATTTCATGTAACAGTCTTGGTCGTCTTTTTGTTTTAGCTGAAAAAATGGATTGATTTGCCACTCTGAGTATGCATTTCAGATAGTCTACACGTTAGGTAAGTGATGTGTCAGGCTAAGTGCTCTTGACTTCCAGCTTGTCTCATCTCCTTTATTGCCTGTCCTGGACCCTGTAGACAGTTGTGTGCAGGTCTGCCTAGCCAGGAGATGGGGAGGGGCCTGCCATCTTCTCTGCACTTTGGACAATTCAAGAACCAAGTTTCTGAGCTGATGCCCACTGCCCTCCCAACATGTTGCATTTTTTCCTATAAGCAAGGACATTGCTTGGTTTAGCCATAGCACAACCATCAATGTTGGAGAGTCAGTCAGTGTGTCGCAGCTATCCAGTCCTCTAGTTCACATTCTCTAAGATCTAGTTTGGAACTGTAGTTGCAGTGTCTCCTTAGCCTCCTTCACATGCCTTAGTCTTTTCATAGGCCTCTAATCTTCGCACTTCCTGATGTTGTGTGTAGTCCTCTAGTTCGCATTCTCTAAGATCTAGTTTGGAACTGTAGTTGCAGTGTCTCCTTAGCCTCCTTCACATGCCTTAGTCTTTTCATAGGTCTCTAATCTTCGCACTTCCTGATGTTGTGTGTAGGCCAGCTATTTTGTAGAATGTCCTAACCTTGATATCCCTCCCGCCCCCAGTTAGATTCAAGTTACATGTTTTGGGAAGAACTGTCACAAAATGAAACTTGTGTTTGTGTCATTTCTTGTGTCACATTAAGAGGTGGCAGCACCTCCTATAACTGGTCATTTGATTAAGGTCTTTCACTGTAAAACTAGTTTCCCATTTAGCTTGTAGGAAGGGAGTATTTTGTAAGAGAAGCTTTGAAGTTATAAAAATTTTGCTTCTCAGTTCTTCATGGTATTGGATTTCTATTAGTATGACCTAGAATGTCATATTTTTTATTCAGTGGTTTATAAATCTTTGCTATTCATTTTGAGGTACACACTGGCCACTTGTAAGAGGATTTAGATTTGCCATCTATTATTTTAGCTTGGCCAGTGGGTACACATGCAAGCTGGATTGTTTTCCCTGGGATTTTCTTGCTTTCCTACAATACGATGATCTAGGCTCACCTTGTGTTCTTCCTGCTCCAGCCCTGGAATTGGCCACCTTTTTAAGAAAACTTCATTCTGTTTTGTGGAGAATGGTATTTAGAAGCCAGCTCTATATGCCATCTGTACGCATGGCTGTCAGTCTCCAGGAGTAGTCCAAGTTGGAGTGTGTGCGGAGCTACAGATGAATTTATGTCTGTTTGGTTTCTATAGGGCTCATTTCAGTTGTCTCTGCATATTTGTAACTCATGTTTCACGTTGTGACGGGTCTGGTCTTCAGTTTGCTTGAGCAGCCTCTGTCTGTTTCCTCACCAGCTCATGGTGTAGCTGCTTTGTGTGGGCCGGCATTGTCGTCTCGCTTGGCTGGCATTGCACGGGCTTGGACAGCCTCCTCTGGGCCACTCGTTCACCTGTCTCTTTACGTGCCTCTTTTGCTCTTTCTCGGGACTTCAGGACTGACTGACTGACTGTTTTGAGACAGGGACTTAATGTACTCAGGCTGCTCTTGAATTCACGTTCCTCCCAAGTCCTGCGATTACAGGCATGTATCACCGTTCCTGGGTATTTTTAATTTTTTTACTAACCTATGTTAATTACACATAATAATGGGTTTCATTATGACATTTACACATGTACTTGATATATTTTGCCTATATTCATGGACTTCCTCCACTCATTCCACATCTTGTAATCCACTTCCTCTCCATTCTATTTTCACACCTCCCTCCCATGCCTGCATGGAGAGAGGTACCTAATGATTTGTTACTAGTGGCCATCCCACTGAAGAAAACGTCTCTTTCTCCGTCAACCATGAACTGCATACAAGTCCCCAGGAAGGGATGGGCCACACATGCTTTCTATGTATGTATGGTGTTGGTGCAGGAGATCACAGCTTTGATCAGTTCAAGAGTAAAACAGCCATGCCCTGTCTAGGAGTCAGCATTCCACATCACCTCTTTACCTGTGACTTCCTCCTGCCCCTTCTGCAAAGTTCATGCCTCAGAGAAGGTAATATAGATGTCTCGTTTATGGCTGAGCGTTCCCCAGTCTGCTGACCACTGCAATATGTTCTGACCACAGTGAACAGCAGCACTGATCTTTGGGCATAATAGCTACTTAGAAGGCAATGGGATGGGCAGGTCATGGTTGTAGGGCAACAGTATCAGTATCTTCTCCTAGGGCCTATGACCTTCCCAGTCATGAGACCAATTATGCATGAATTCCCTCCTGTGGGTCAGTGTCAAATCCAGTAAAAAAAAAAAAAAAAAAGAAAAAAAAGAAAAAGCAGTTAGTTGGCCCCACAATAGACTTCCCATCCTGCCTGACCAGGGGCAGTAATGCACAAAAGGTCCACAGGTAAGTAAGACTGTTGGTAACAGTTCTCTCCTGGTAGCTTGCATCAAACTTGTAGCACTGCGAAGGCTAACCAGCATCCATCCCAGTCAGCCTATTCTCTTTTTGTCCGGCAGCTAATGTGTGTGGTATCATCAGCCACAGGGCTTTGTCAGCTAGTTCCAGGGGGAAGTCAACAGAAGCTTTAGCAGTTGGGAATATTATTTTGGGGGACCTCCCTGATCGTGTGTGTGTGTGTGTGTGTGTGTGTGTGTTTGTGTGTGTGTGTGTGTGTGTGTGTGTGGTGTATGTGTGTGTTACATGGCACCTGGCAGCTAGAGGCCAATGTTGGGCATCTTCCTCTGTCTTACTTTGATCTTTTCAAATTTACCTACCTACCTACCTACCTACCTACCTACCTACCTACCTACCACCTACCTACTACCTACCTACCTACCTACCTGTGTCATGGCACACATGTGGAGGTCAGAGGACAGCTTAGGGGAGTTATTCTCTCCTTTCACTGTGTGGGCTTCAAGAGTTGGACTCGGGTTTTCAGACTCGGTGGCAGCCATCTTTATTCATGTAGTCATCTCTCTTGCCTTGTTCTTTGAGGTAGGGTCTCTCACTGAACCTGGGGCTCTTTGGTTTGATAGCTCATTGATTTGGCTAGGCTGACCAGTGAGCTCCAGGGATCTTTCTGCAGTCTTTCCCCCACCCCCTGACCAGCGTTGGTTTGCAGATGTGCACCATCATGTCTGACAGTGCTAATGATCTGAACCCAGATCCTCATGTCTGTGTGGCAGGCACTTTACTGACTAAACCATCTCCCCTAGCCTCTGACTATGTTTTCTTTTTTTATTAAAAAAATTGATAAATCAACCTTACTGAAAACTAGCCTTCTTACCAAATAACACCATTTTATTTTCTGTTACATCAGCTCTGCTTGCATGCATTTTAGTCTGCTAGAGCTACCACAATAAACTTTTGCACAGTGTGTGGCTTAACAAACTATTTTTTTTTCAGTATTCGGGAAGTTAGAGGTCCAGCCAAGATCAAGGCATTGGTAGGTTTGGTTTTGTTTGCAGCCTCCTTCTCTGGGATCATTTGGTCTTTTCACTATGCATGCACATCCCTGGTATCGCTACAAGTGTCTATAAATTGCTGTTTCTTATAAGGACACTCAGTATGCTGGATAAGGTTCCATCTTTATAGACTTAACTAATTATAGCTTTATGAATCTTCCTCCCAAATACAGTCACATTTTGAGGTTCTGTGGAGTAGGACTTCAGCATAGCATTTGGGGGAGACATAATTCAGTCCTCAACAATGTGCATATCTATATATATAACGTAAATAAGATCAGGTAAAAGTTGGAATCATACCATTTTGAGTAGTCAGTTTTGATGAGTATTTTAGTAACTGCATGATACTTTAGATCATGAATATAAATTAGTTTGAAAGTATTTGCTGTCAGTGGGAAGGCATTCCAGATGTCTAATTCTTACTATCTCATTTCTATATTTAAACAGTGAACACTTATCAGGAAGCTAACTGTGGTTAGCTAATATGTGAGGGAGATTGGGTAAAGAAAATACATGTAAGCAGAAGAGTCAACCATTTTTTCCCCTTAAAATATTGTGACCATGTCTCCTTAGCAAATATAAATAGAAAGTTCAGTCTACTGCATTCCATTGTTTGGACATTGTGTCTCTTAAGTTTATGTATCAAACATAATTTAACTTACTCTTGATGATTGAGGTGGCTGTTTTGAGTGTCATAAATGATGGTTGTGGTAAGACACTGGTTTCTTCAAGAGCCGATTGTGAGACTCATATATGTCATACAATACATGTCTTAGGACGATTAACTCATGGTCTTGCTGCTTGTCACTCTCTTATTTGAGTATGCATGTCTTAAACAACACTGTTGTCAGGCCTGAAATTTAATGGAACTTCTTGATATTAGATATATACAGGAAGATATCTGTTATTGCCTGTCTATATTTTGCATTTGTTTTGTGTTTTTGTGACAAGTTCTTTTCCTGGCTGGTCTGGTACAAGCTATGTAGTCCAGACCAGATTCAAACTCAAGAAACTCCTTCTCAGCATGCCATATGCTTAGATTATAGGACTGCACCACCTCTTCTGGCTGTCATTCTCTTGAATGCCATTCACGGTGGTTTATATTACATTTCATTGCTAGGCATCTTTATTGTATGTTTTGTCCCTCCATAGTTGGTTAAAGAAGCTGTTTTCTGTTACAAAGTTTAACAAAGGTGTTGATGATACAACATCTTTTGGTTCTGTGTCACATGTTTCTTTGTTTTCTGTATATCCTTTAAAATGAAGCTCATGGATTTTTATGTATTTGCTGTATTTTAATCTACCACATTTATTTACCTTAAAAAAAAACAAACTTACTTTGACCTTGTGGGAACACCCTCAAACTGCCTTCTGAATTCTGACTATAGTGGTCTCCCTTGCTTTCAGATGTGACAGAATGTTCCTGTAATGGTATAATGTGAATGTCCTTAAGAGGGTCAAATATTTGAACATTTGGTCCCCAGTTGGTAGCACTGTTTGGGAAGATTTAGGAGAAGTACGTCACTGGAGTTGGACTTTGAGAATTGGAAGCCTCGTGACCCTTCCAGGTCATGTCTTCTTCATATTTGTCTTTGAAGATGTGAGCTCTTCACTTCCTGCTCCTGCTACCATACATCCCCACCCCTGCTGCATGTCTCCTACTCCCTCTGGAACTCTGTTCTTTCTTCTGTAAGGTGCTTTGGTCATGGTATTTTATCACCATAGTAACAGAGAAGTACCTAATACAGTTTCCAGCATATCTTTCATACATCCTACTCTACTCCTGAAATCAGCTATTTCTCCAATATATTGTGTTCTTTTTTTACATATAGACATGGTATACTTGATTCTACATGTGTGTATTGCTATTGGATCAGTGTCTCTGATTAATTTTTTTGCTTTTTATTTAGAATTAAAAATTTTAAATGCATTTGTGTATTGTGTGATTTTTGCACAACTTGCAGGAGTCTGCCTCTTCCATCATGTGAGTGAGTACCTGTGGCTGAATAAATCTGTTGTTGGTAGCAAAGTCCATTTGCTATATCTAAGAACTGTTTTGAACCTCAAAGGAGGCTCCAAAATTGATGATGTATGACTTTAAATTCAACAAAACAAACACCATTTTTATTTGTAATAATACCAATAATAAGATGTTTCAAATAATTTGAACTGGGTGTAGTGGCCTTTCATCCCAGCACTCGGGAGGCAGAGGCAGGCAGGTCTCTGTGAGTTTGAGGCCAGCCTGGTCTACAAATCAAATTCCAGGACAGCTAGGGCTACACAGAGAAAACCCTGTCTCAAGCAGAAACAAGAATAATTTCGAGTGAGGTCTTTAGGAAAATGCATGAGCTTTTAAGTTGATAAGTTTGACTTGTTGGTAAGTGTATTTACATGTACATGTACACAAGTAAGCACTTACAGATCATTTGATACTGTATTTTTCTTTAATCTGTTGTTGCATGGAAGAGTGTGAATGCATACATGCCACATTGCATATGTGGAGATCAGATTGGAGGTTAGAAGACAACTCCAGGAGTTCTCTCCCTTCACCGTGGGCTCCTAGTACTGAACTCGGGTCACAGGCTTGCAAAGCAAGCGTTTGTACTTGCTGAGCGGCCGTGCTGGGTCTGTGCTTGCTTTGAAGATTATCAGTTGAATCTTTATGAGTGAGCTGTTGGTATATCAAAGGTCATGTTACTCTGTGTGATATGCTCTATAAGAATACATTTCTCTAGAGCAGTGCTTCTCAACACGTGGGTCACGACCCCTTGGGGTGGGATCAGATGGCTCTTTCACAGGGATCTCATATCAGATGTTCTAAATATCAAGATTCAGGTTTCAATACGAAATGGTAATGAAATAATTTTGTGGTTGGGGGTCACTACAACGTGAGGAACTGTATTAAAGGGTCACAGCATTTAGAAATTTCTTTGTGACTTTGTAACTGTTTTTGTGACTGTTGTGAATTGTAATATAAATATCTGATATGCTGGATTTCTTACAGGCAACGCCTTGAAGGAGTCACGACCCACAGGTTGAGAACCACTGGGAGGGTGGTTTTTCTGACTTCCTAATGTTAAGGTGATTTCCTGTCTTAGAAGAGAGGTATTAAATATTGTTTTCAAGTATTTTTCTTTAATATTTATTTTTGCATGCTGATTTTGAAGTGGCTATACTGTTACTGGTTTCCTAAGTGATATTTGGCAAATTTTGTCTGCATTTTCATTGAGTCATTTGTTCCAGAAAAGTATCATAACTAACTTCAATTGATGAGTGAGTGGGAGGTTTGCTTTAAAAAAGAAAGAAAGAAAGAAAGAAAGAAAGAAAGAAAGAAAGAAAATCACTTTAAAGGATATCCTGTTTTCAATTTAGTTGGGGCATAGCTTTTGACTGCTGTTCATACTCCTTGACATTCATCTTGCTTTTTCAGTCTTCAGTTAATGATTGTTAAGATGTGCTTGTGTGCAGGCCGTGAATGACTTCCCACTTCAGAATGTAATAATGTG